>NW_027286775.1:10120416-10558867 GCF_022747635.1 Hetaerina americana
AAGCGTTAAATTGATTCGCTGTATAGCAAAGTTTAATGTTTCTCAGGAAGAAAGAAAGGCAGATCTATGCTAACAGTTAGAGATAAGGCGGGTAAGATAATAGTTGACACAGGAATGATCCAGGAGTGATGGAAAAAATATAGAGATGAACTGTATAGAAAAAAACGTAGACCAACAAAGTTAGACATAGAAAGGAACATGATGTAGAGGGAGATAGCTTAGGTCCAGGCATACTCGACGATGAGATAGAAAGGGCATTGAGGGAGATGACATTAAGTAAGGCCGTGGGGATGGATGAAATTCCCGCGGAACTATTGAAATGCTTAGGAAAATGTGGGAGGAAGAGGCTATATGGGCTGATTTGGTGTATCTTTGAGGAAGAAATCTGGCCGGAAGACTTTGTAAGATAAGTTTTAGTTCCTATTCCGAAAAAGGTAAAGGCTACATCATGTTAGGACTACAGGACAATAAGTTTGATATCCCACGCAGCTAAAGTTGTTCTCAGGATCATAAACAAAAGGATAGAGAAGAGGGCAAATGATTACTTAGGGGATGACCAGTCCGGGTTTTGGAAGGGGTGAGGTACGCGTGATGCCATTGCAGTCATGAGATTATTTATCGGGAGGAATATAGAATACAACCAGGAGGTATTAAATTGTTTCGTAAATTTCGAAAAAGCGTTTGATAGAGTGAGTTGGGAAAAACTAATGGGTATTTTGGAGAAAATAAGAATAGATTGGAGGGAAAGGAGGCTAATTCGCAACCTGTACATGTCTCAGACTGCTCAGGTGCGGGTGGGAAATGGGGAGTCAGGATGGGCAGTGTTAGGAAAGGGTGTAAGGCAGGGTTGCCCATTATCACCGTTGCTGTTCAACCTGTATGCAGAGGAAATGATCAAAGAGGCACGGGAAGAACTGGAGGTAGGAATGAAAGTGGGCGGGGAATTCGTAAAATCAGTTGGGTTTTCTGATGACCAAGCTTAATTTGTCAGTCAGCCAAGGGGATGCAAGCATTGCTGAGTGACTTGGAAATTCAGTGCGACAGCTATGGGATGAGAATCAATATTAATAAAAAAATGGTTATGTGATTTTCTAGAAAGAAAAAGGCTAAGCTAAACATTAAAATAGGAGGGCAAAAACTAGAGCAGGGAGAACAGTTTACGTATCTCGGTAGTGTTTTGGACCAACATGGTCAAGGTAGCAGGGACGTAAGGAGAAGAATTGCGCTAGGCAAAGAAGCTTTCACAAGGAGGAGGGAGTTGATGACCGGGACGTTGAGTAAGGATGTTAAGAAAAGACTCGTAAAAACTTTGAAATGGAGCGTAGCTATGTGCGGTGTGGAAACGTGGTCTTTGAAGCAGGAGGATAGACGTAGACTGGAGGCTTTTGAAATGTGGGTGTGGAGAAGAATGTAGAAGGTGAAATGGACAGGGAAAAAAACAAATGAGGAAGTCCTCTATATGGTGGGCGATGACAGGGGTTTGTTGGCAGAAATCCTATGGAGGCAGGGAAAGTGGATGAGGGGCGTATTGACCGGCAGTGGGATGTTGATGACGGTGATTGAGGGGAGAATGTTAGGCAAAGGATGAAAGGAAAGGAACAGGATAGGAATGTTGTACGGGATGAAGGGAGGAAGAAAGTACTCAGAGATGAAGAGGGACCTGATATAGAGTAGGATGATGGATTTAATGCTTTGTTAGGAGTAATATTATGTTTGTTTGATAGTTTTGTCCATCCAAAAACTTACCTTAACCGGTAGATTACCTTTAAAAAAAATATATATTTATATATATTGGGTCGCGGTAGTCCAGTGGGTAGAGCGTTGGACTGCTGACCGGAGGGTCCCGGGTTCGATTCCCGGGCAAAGCACTGGGAACCTGCAGCTCCACCCAAGCTAAAGTGATTTTTCGGGTACCAGGTTTTCCTTGGAAACCATAACCGGCACAGGGAAAGGAACTGGCCCCCCTACCCTGATGTGTGAATTTTCACACGCCGTATAGGGCTTAGTACTGGGTGATCTATACCATCACCTACTTAACCGACATTCGGGTTGATTACTGTGTTTATGGTTATATATATATATATATATATATATATATATATATATATATATATACACACATATATACAGACACACATATATGGCTTTTCCATGATTCAAATAAGTCAAAAAATACTTCGCCTTCGCCTCATATAATTCGAATCATAAATCAACGTTTCCTTAACGTGGGGAAATCACTTGATCCGAAAAACTGCGACGAAACTTGGTCGTATAATAAATGCATAGATATTGTGGGCATGCAAAGTATTATACACTATTATCAAAACCATTTAGTATTTCCAATTAGTAGAATCAAAAGTTTTACTTTATCAATATACTCCTTAATTTTATTTCGTTGGGTGGACATTATTGGGAGTGAAAGATGAAGCCTTCTATTCGGAACTTTTATTCATACAGGGTCGCACCCAAAAGTGGTAGGACTGATTTTTTTACAAGAATTTTATTGACGATATACTTACATCGACTTAATAATCTTCAAAGTATGCTCCTTGAGCTGCAACACACTCAGTATAACGTGCTCCCATTCCCCGTACGCCCGCTGGAAATTTTCTTTGGGCATGCCGTTGAGGACCCTCTGTCGAAGCCTCTTGAACGGCCTTTATCGAGTCAAAACGTCGTCCCTTGAGCTGCCTTTTCATCAGTGGGAAGAAGAAGAAGTCCTGTGGTGCCAGATAGGGAGAATGGGGCGGGTGGGGCAACGTGGCAACGCCGTATTTGGCCAGGAGCTGTCGGTCGACACTCAGAATTTTCGGCACCATCTTGGCGCACACCTTGCGCATGGCCAAATCCTGTGAAATAATGCGTTGGACGTTGGATGCAGATACACCCAACTGGTCTGCAATTTCTTCACCGGTTAACCGTCGTTCTGTGTTCAGCAGTGTCTTCACTCTGTCCACATTCGGTTCGGTTCTTGACGTCGACGGCCGTCCGGAGCGATGGTCGTCTTCAACGAGCTCCCTACCCTCTTGAAACAACTTTAGCCACTCAAATACTGTGGAACGGCTTAAGGCAGTGTCCCCATAAGCCTGGTTGATCATATCGAGGGTCTCAGTTGCCGTCTTCGCGAATTTCGCACAAAACTTCACGGAATAACGTTGCTCTAAATTCAGATTCATTTTGTTTTTCGACGCGGACAAAAAACTTGCTTCACTAAAAACTCACTCAACGACAGCCCGCAGGCGACTGAGGTTGGTGTTGGTCTGTTGCCAAGAGCCCCCATCACCTTACCCTGCCAGGCAGAACCCCCTTCCACCGCTCCGTTCGCGCCAGAGAAAATCAGTCCTATTACTTTTGGGTGCAACCCTGTATGTTTACGATGAATTGAGGCTATGCGTAAGGTTTCCAAGAATTTTGTTAAAATGCATCAACAGCTGTAAAATTGAACCGAAGGACGAACAGAAGAATAACACTGAGGAATCAACTTCGAGCACATCTTCTGTCACTCTCACTGCACGTGGGCCTAAGTAGGGAATGGGATCACGAAATCTTCTTCGCGTTTGTTTTTACGTACACATGAAGGTCTGATTCATTGGGCTACAGAGGGTGGGGTGGAGGGAGGAGAACTTCCTGCATCACACCCATGCGGACACACACTCATGATGTCGCTATGGTTTTTGAACGGCTGACACTAGTTTCCCTCGCCCGTGAATTTTTACGGTCGAGCTCTGACCGGCTGCGCGTGCCGCTCTTCATTTATAGGCGATGCGCACAGGTGCCATTAGTTCAGGCGAGCGCTAATGACGCCCTGGACTTCGTGTTCTGTTCCGATTAAATTCGCAAGTCCGCTCGACGGCGGCCCCTGCGTATTTTAGAGGGGCGGTGGGGTGGGGAGAGAGGGGGGAAGGCTGCAGCACCCGACCTCCCCCACAGCCACCCCTCCCGAGGCGTTCGGCTCTACTGCCCATCCGTGCTGCCGCTCCGGGGGTGGTCACCTTCCTCCCGCGAGCGACTCCCCTCTTCCTCGAAGGCGTGCCGAAACTAATCTCGCTCCCCTTCCCCCCTTCTACCTCCACCCCATTCCCCCCCTTCCGACCTCAAACGGGTGTGCTCTCCTTAGAAGGAATGGATCGGACGTCCAGACGTCATCGCCCGACATCGACGTTGCCTGGCTCCGGCATCGACTCGTGGCGAACTGGCGTCGCGAAACGGCGTCGACGTCCTTCAAAATGGCCGTGCTCCTTCCTTCTAAGATTTCTAGCACCTTCGACTTGCCTCACCGCCGACCAGGGGCCCGTTACTTAAAGCCACACCTAGATATACAACTCTTAAAACAGTCTTGAATTTGATAAGAGGGTAGGCTGAAAACTAATGCACACATGTTTGTAGACCACAAACAAAATGACCTCCAGAAGCACTCATGGTGGTATGTGGAAGTAGCATTCTCCCTCAACACACGTGCACAGAGTTGGAGTCATTGCATTCTTTTAGTGTATTTAAAGAAGCGGAAGTATGGATACGTGTTCTAGTGCTATGTCGTACTTGTATATGTGCAAACTAAAAGGAGCTGAACGGTGTCTTGTATCGTTGAGAGACTGGGAAAAGGTAATCCAGTGCGATACTAAGTGCATCCAAATCGGCCGATGGAATGTAGCAAAAGTGTGTAATTTTGTAAATTAGCGACAGTACATGAGTACATGGTAGAAACGAAGCAAGCGAGAATCGTGGGCGTAGGACTCATTTTTACCCTTTATTCATTGGAATGCCCCTGTTTGTACTGGAATGCCCCTGGGACCAGGTTTATTTCTGTAATGATTTTCTTTACAAAAGAAGTGTTACCACCCGGAATGAATCGAATAATCTTTTCGAGATTAATGCAAATAAATGAAGCTACTTGTATCCGCGTTGATGGTCTTTGAATGGAAAACCTTTAATATCTCAGGATATATTGAAGTATCCTGAAGTCTTTCCCTTCTTGACATTTTCCAAGTCAGTCGTTACCTAGAGACGAGGGTGACTGCAGACGGGTCTTCAGAGCAAGTAAGTGAGTGATCTTAAGGAAAGGCGTCCTTAGGAAAGTGGCGGAGGCTTAAAGGATCCCTCATTACGTACTTTAGGTGCCTCTGTCACACCATGGAAACATTGCGTAATGCCAACGGGCCGGTAAAATATAACAGAATGAGCAAGGTAATGTGCAAAAAATGGCATTAGAATACATGGCTCGGTTTCCAGATATCAATCGCACTGACCGTAATCATTGACGAATATTAAGACAGCGTTTTTAATGTATCCTCTTCAAAGAAATCTAATAAAAAACATCACTCTTCTCTCTTGCATTTCTTGCATTTAGTCCTCGTTTGTGTCTTTAATGATATACTAATTGATGTCCTGAATTGATGTCTGGTGAGAGCCCGCGGTGCGATCCAGACTCCCCATAACCCAAATGCGATTCTATCCGTGAATGTGGGTGGTGGGGGGTCCCAGTTACGGGATTAAGCGGAGGAAAGTGTGGCGATGGGGGAAGGATATCCGCGGAAGGAGATGATGAATCGATTTTTTTCGAGGGGTTGGCCGTTGAGGGAAGGGGATCGCCGCCTTGAGATTGGTCGAAACATACCATTAGGCTAGTGATTTATCGAGCCCTCATAGTCGTGTGGGAATTAAAGATCGATTGTCAGACGACAGTGGGAACGGTGGCAGCGGTGAAAGTTCCTGGAAAAAATTTCCTGAAAATGTATACATATGGCAATGAGTCGCCGTGAAAAAATGGGAGAATGGAAGATAATACTCTTAAGGACATAACAATAGCTTGGGTCACATTAAAATTTGCCTCACAGATCTCTGTCCCCTCTTTAAATCGTTCTCTAAATTCTTCAAAAATAAACGCGTACGTGCATTGAAACTTAAATTTTTATTTTTTTCTAGAACCACAGAAAAATTTTAGGCAGTTAAACAAATTAAACTTTTCGTGAAATTATTTGTTGCCGGGATTTTGGGAAAAGTCGTGCATGTAAATATCCCATCTGTGATTATGATGATGTATTCTCTGAAATAATTAGATAATTATTAATCTTTTATTGCCGTTGATAAACTTAACCTGTCATTAATTTTGAACGTCCGAATATTATTTCACCATATCAAATATCCTTACAAACTCATTAATTTTCATCAGCATGTCTAATGAAACATCGCGCGGTACGTTTAGTTTAGAACACTCGGGATCCAACTTAATATGATGGTCATGAGTGGGGATAATGCCTGCAATTTAATCCAGTAGGGCTAATTATTTTCGTAACAATTACGCACTCATTCATTTCAAAAGTAATGATATCCTTTTTATTATTAGATATAACGGTTAATTTAGTCAATGGCACAAATGTAATCTGTGTGTTTCACTCAGAATGCTACTACCTCTCGTGTGTGTATCTATATCACAGATATAATGGCACTGGGCACTGACGAGAAGGGAACTTTCTCGGGGAAGGATGGCATGCAAGTGGATTAGAATAAAAAATTGGGAATATTTGAGTGTCGTGGTTAATAAGGATGGCAAAATTTCTTCATTAGCGTCCTTAAATCATGGTATGAAATAACGTAGACATGTAAAAAGTAATTACAGAAATTATTAAAATTTCTCAGCGCAGGCCATGCCAGGAGTCATTCGGATGAATTTTTGCATTACATGAATTCTCAGTTCATTGCATATTGAACGTTTTTCTCGAATTCATAACAATATATTTCTACATGATTCGCCAGCTATACGTGGTTTAATTCAAGAAGTGGAAAATCTCTTCCAAATCCCAGAGACCCGATTCGCGGATTGCTTCATCTTCAGAACATTTTAAAAGTGCTCGCTTCAATGTGTGTATTTCTGTCCTCCAAACTACCGTTATTTGTGATTCTCAGTGGAACAACTTATGCCTTGATTTCCCCATGCACTCCACATCCATTGCCCTCGACCGTCTGCCGCCCTCTGGGGTTTTTCCTCGCTCCGAGGTCAAGAGGGTGCATTTGCCTGTTGGTCTGCAGGGGCACCTTCCTCCGCTCGTGCCTGAGAAAATCATAACCCTAACCGTCCCAAGGGGACGCGCCCTTTAGGGATTATTGGCTCATATTAGGGTATGATGAATCATAGAAGTATCGTGTGCGAGACATTTTTATTAAGATGGGGAGGGAGATATGTGCATAGCGGGTACCTTGTGTGGTATGACGGATTGCTAAAGAAAATATCGGAAATGGGTATGGAAGGCAATAATGGTAGGGGAAGACCTAAAGTACAGACCCTATTGACCAGAACATGGAAGATGCAGGCCAGACAGAAGAGGCGGGTCAGCTACAGGGCATTTGAAGAGACCAGCAATACATAATATGTATTCGATGTTGTGTTAAATGGAAGAAGGGACCATTTGTTCACAATATCACCCTAATGAAGACCTCTGTCTATCTATACTTCCTTCATTAAGTCCAACACGCCTATCCTATTCGAGCCCCTTCCTCGCTTGTATAACGTCATCCCTCCTACCGCAGTCCTCAATATCCCGTCTCCAACAAAACCGCTGTGTATGTTTAAAATATTTTAAAGTTCGTAAAGGAAGTAATATTAGCAAACGAAGTCGTTCGCGACAAACTGTGACGGCCAGCGTGTCATGGAAGCTGCCAGTTGCAGTAGGGAGCAAGCAAGCAGTCCCACATGAAGTGGCTTCTCTGAGTTTTGCTTTCTGAACGCCGCGAGTTCCGTACGTAGGTAATGCCCAACGGGACACATTTTGATCCACGAAAACTTCCGCCCACAATTCTCGCTCCCATTATGTGTATTTTGCCTAAGGGTGGGAATGTATTTTGCTAAAAAATTTTATGAATGCGGGAGGAGGGAATCCGTCCCGCATAAAACCCGTTTAAATTTTCTCAGGGGCCAGAATGTGGCGTCCCGTTGAGTCAGCCATTCCTTCCGTATCCGAATCGTCACGGCACTTCCGATAAACATCTATGTGTTCCTTCATTTGCGCTGGCCCGTGGAGTTCTCCGCACTCGAACTTTTTTTAAAACGAGCCCTGTTATTATTTTTTTAAATTGGACATTTATATGAAGGAAGCGCAAGTAAGTAAGGAGGAGTTATTTTTTCAATTCGCCATTACCAGAAAAAATCCTCAGCTCAAGACTTGATTATACGAGTTTACACTGGACGAATTATTTCGCTCGGGTGAAGAGTATTATAAGTCGTAAGTTCTCTTGATAAGTATTCATCGTTTTTCTTTGCATTTGTTTATTCCCTTTCTTCACTTTTATCTCTGATTAAAATATAATTCCACATCCTATTTCGATTTCCTTCGACTATTTCTTGATCATTCGCAGCAACCACTAATCTGTTCCGCTGTCGTCCACTTACGTTTGAGTACCCTTTGACTTGAGTACACGAGTTTTAACAATTGAATGACGCGTATCATTTCTCAGCTCTGATGACCCACCCCCTCTGCATATTATTCCGTTACCCGGGAAGGCTTTCAATCGTAAAAAACAATGGAATATTACGTCGTTCCGACGTAAGTTTACCCACTTCTCTCCACCGCTGCAAATATTGTATAATTGCGGAACTTGCGGGGACGGATTCTCACATAAAAAGGCGACGTCTTGCTTTCGGCGGCGTCGAAATGGTAAGGGAAGGTCACATGGCTTGCACGGGATGGGATGAGGTGTTGCGGAGAGATTTGCAGAGAGTGGCGGGAGGGGGGAAAGGCGGTGGAGGAGGGGGACTGAGCAAGGGAACGGGCGAAGGAAGGAAGCCTATGCCTCTTCATTGAGCCATTTTACTCAATATACTTGTGCGTATACTGCTGAACGAATTGATGAAATTCCATATGGGTATTTTTTCCTAAATCTTCACGGTACCCTGCAAACTACCACTAGGGTGTGTGTCAGGGTATCGATTACGCACCATACAAAAATTAATTTTTTTGATTGTATCAAATTAAGTAGTTGTAGATAATTAGGAATATTATTTAAGGTTGTCGATGGATTTAGACACTGATTAGGTGCCTCAATGTATGTCCAGAGTGCGACCTTGAGAGCCACTGCGGATTCTGATAAGATGTTATGCCAATGAAAGCATTGCATCATCTTTTAAATTCAGCTTTTACTGTTAGGTATTATGGCTGATCATGACAGGTTATTATATGCAAGTTTGCGAAGTTAAAAAATATACGGAAACGCGATTTCGTATATAAATATTTTGACTTGATTCCGAATACACAGATTGTGAATAAGAAATTAATTTTTGGTGGAAGCGACAGTGGAACTAGACTAAGCATGGAATATCGTGTTTGTGAATTTATAATTGAAGGGAAATACCGGGTACATTTTATTAGTTCGTCTTTATCTGCGGGCGAAAGTAGTCTTCCGCCGGACAGTATTCGGGTTGAATGATGGGCTTTGTAATTGGACTTGTCTCGCTGTAACAACAAATCTTGAATGGACTTTTTAGTAGAAGTTAACAAATTTACAGCCTAGTTCTCCGTCTGATATAATACGCACACACAAATATATATGTCAGATGAGGATGAATGTGTGCGTATGTATGTTTCGTTCTCATGCACACAAACATAAATATATATATATATATATATATATATATATATATATATATGTATATGTATATACATGTATATATATAATATACATATATATTTTCCCATAGTGTCTTTTGCCGCTTTAGACAACCCTTTTTTGATACATTCCCATTTTTCTTCAATAGTACTTAGCTCTTTACCGTCCTCCATGATTTTCTCTACCGCCTGTTTGTATTCCTTTCTTTTCAACCCATTTAATGCTTCTACATTCCATTTTCTAACTCGCCGCCCCTGCCTTATCTTTTTAAAACGTACGCTACATTTCATAACAACTAAATTGTGGTCTGAGTCCGCATCCGCTCCCGGGAAGCTGTGGGAATTTATCACACTGTTCCTAAACCTGTGTCTAACCAGGATATAATCTAGCTGATATCTTCCCGAGTCACCTGGCATTTTCCATGTATACCTGCGTCTTTTGTGGTGTCTGAACCAAGTGTTGGTGATAACTAAGCCCTGTCTCCTGCAGAACTCAACTGCTTTCTCCCCGCGGTCATTCCTCGTGCCTAAACCGTAGTCCCCCACCTCATCGCCATCTCTTCCTTCGCCTACTGTCGCATTCCAATCCCCCATCACTATCAAATGTTTCCCTGCAGGAACACATGCAATCATGTCCTCTAACTGATCGTATATCCTATCGACCTCTTCTTCCTTATGGTTGCTCGGTGGCATGTATGCCTGGATAATAACTAAGTTCGTCGGTTCTGCTTTTATCTCCACTAGTAGTATTCTATCCGTTACCTGCTCTATGTTGACTACGCTTCTTCCTATCTCTTCATTTAATACTATGGCAACCCCTCGTTGGCTCTCGTCCCCACCGCTGTATATTATTCTATACTTATCACTCCAGTAATCCCCGCTATCTCTCCATCTCACCTCGCATAGACCTAAAATTTCTATATTTCCCCTTTCCATCTCTCGCTTAACATTCTCCAATTTCCCCGTCCTCATCATTGTCCTAACATTCCACGTTCCTATTCTAACTAATTTGGTCTTCTTCTCCTGCGTCTTCTGTCCTGCTGCTGCTGGTTTTCCCTTGCAAGGGTTTCGTGGGATGACGACCGCGGAAGCCTTGCCTCCCCCGCTGCCGGGCACGACACACGGCCGATTGGGCCGAGCCCCGTGGTTGCCAGGACTCAAAATATCTCTATTGTCCATCATATTTTTCTAGGGAATGATAATTGAGGTGGTTTCCCGTTGCCTTCCTCAATAGTATTTTTAACGTGACACCATCACTTACTGGCCGCCCCACTGGGGTCAGACGCCATTGCAGCCGCCTCACTGAGGAACAGACGCTGCGTGGACTACCTTTCGTCTGGCTCCTAGCCTTCGACCTATCTGGCATGGGTGACCCTACCAGGAGCAATTATTATTACTCCCGCCAGTACAGCTCTAGGGGTCATCGGAACGCACAAGCCCTTCCACCACGTCAAGGTTGTAGTCCGGGGAGGGATACATATATATATATATATATATAATATATATATATATTATATATATAATATATATATAATATATATATATATATATATATATATATATATATATATATATATACTGTATATAAAAACACAGATGTAGATTTTTAGAATATAGAGACACAAAGAAAGGACACTCACAATTTGTTATTTGACGTTTCGACAGCACGGCTGTCGTCTTCTGATTCTGAAGACGACAGCCGTGCTGTCGAAACGTCAAATAACAAATTGTGAGTGCCCTTTCTTTGTGTCTCTATATTCTAAAAATCTACATCTGTGTTTATATATATATATATATATATATATATATATATATATATATATATATTATATATAACACTTCTTGAAAGTCTCACGGACGTGAATAATAATGTATAACACTTAGCACTAGTGGACACAGACAAAAACACAGAAACACACAAAAAAGAGACTCACTATTTTTCGAATTTTCGGTGGTCGTTGCCACCTTTATCAAGGAAGAGAGGGGCAGAACTCACATTATATATATATATATATATATATATATATATATATATATATATATATATATATATATATACATATATATATTCAAACACGTAATTCTGCCAAACGACGAACAAATACTCATTAATATAGAAACAGATATAAGGAAAAGGGATAGGAACACACACAAAGGACGAACATAGGAGAGGTGGGGAAGGCGGAATCCAGCAGATAACGAATGTAAAAATATTTCCTAGACCGGTACATGAACTCCGGATCTTTCCACTTGCCGGGCGGAGGATCTTAACTATTTGAGCTATCCAGGAAACGTAATTCACACAGAGATCTGCGATGCTTTATGTAACCAAGTGCCCCGATTCTTTGGCTAAGAGATGGCGTTAGGGAGCTGTTTCACCGACCCAAGGAGAAATAGATAACACACAAGAAGAAATGATAGTAGTATAGCAACCATACAACACCATTAAGGATAAGAAATAGGCTCGTCTCTTCTTCTGGCTATGCGTGCCACGAAACGCACTCAAATCCACCAAGCCGCTCTCGAAATCCCCTCACACCCCCAGAGCCATACCCACTCCATGTTATCGAGGAAGAGGTAAAATCTGCCCTATTTTCACCACTCCACCCCACTCCATCCCACCATTTAACTCTCTCCCGCCCTTCTCCCACTCCTCTTGCACTTCCAAGAATGTTGTTTATCTTCTAACCTGTAAACTCTGCCCGTCCTTTTACATAGGCAAATGTTCCACACCCCTGAACCTTAAAATTAACAACCACCGCGCCTCGTGCAATCCCTCCTCCCCGTCCGCGGGACTCCCCATCCCTAAATATGCTTCCCATCATAAAACCCCTTTCAACCAGTGCTACAATGTTTCCGCCCTAGCGTCCCTTCCCACATCCGATAACCCTATAGAATTAAAAACTCTTGAAATGGGGTTCATTTGGCTCTGTATGGCCTCTCAGTATCCGGGCCTTAATGTCGTTCACTGATGGGAATGGCCTGATTTGTCACTTTGTGGAAGCGATGCATATCGGAGAGTTGGATACGTTGTTTTTCCGCATGAGTTTTGGTGTGCGTGGCCTTTGTTTCGACTGGCAGGGTCTTGATCACGACTTTGTAAGTTGAAACCTCGGTCTCGGATGTTGCAATAGTTGCGGTGAGCAGATTTTTTTCTTTTCCGATTTTGTGTGAATTCCACCTCCTCTCTCTCCCTCCTTCCCTATCTCCGCTCCCCTGTAGTCTCTCCTCTACCTTTCCTCCCCCCCAACCATTCCTCTCACCCCTCCTCCGCCTCCCGTTCTCCCCTTCCCCTGGCCCCTTCCCTTTCTCTCACACCCCGCACCCCTCCAGCAGTCAATACTTCTATATCTTCCGATGAAGACGGAGCTAAATTCTGTCGAAATGATTAATATATAACGTGTGAGTGATCTTTTTATGTGTTCCTATATTGTTTGTTTCTATGGAATTTATTATTTAACACTTCCGTGTTACGTCGACGAAATTATATATATATATATATATATATATATATATATATATATATATATATATATATAATGCTTTCCGAGGGTTATATTCGCCCGATGAAGATGAAAGTGGAATATGCAGAGAGATCAGGAAAGATCCATGGCCAAAATCTAGTGGAAAAAGGGCAAACTTCTCTAAACGAATATAAAGTAAAAGGAAATGATTCGCAAATATTGTTCCAGGATGTGCTGCCTACATTGGATGGGTACAGCTGGACCTTAATGTGCCGAAAGAATAATGTTTTGAAAATACCTGATTAAAAACATTCTATAGTACCATTTAAGATGCTGTTTAAGAAATAGTGAATTGAAACAAACAAGGGAAAATGAATGTTCACAAATAACAGTTGGCTGACATACGTATCTAAAGAGTATTGCCTCTATAGATTCACCTCCGAGTACGAGTTACAATTCATAATCAAATAGCGATGCCTACCACAACTTTCAGTACGTTTTTTATTTCTAATACTGAATAATGGAGTGCTTTCAGGTGGAGAGATTAAAGTGTAATCCTCTTTACAAGTTCGTCTAAAAATAATTACGCGAAGGCTTTTACGCGAAGGTAGGAATGAAAGACGAGCTCTAAATCTGCTCGGTTCTAACCACTATGGCGAGTGAAATTCACACATTCTGGGAAGAGGCGAAGAGAAATGTTTTCTCTAGAGAAGTTCTGGTGACTGGAAAACCACAGATTTTTGATTAGTCACGCAGTATACACAGTAACCAGAACTTGAACCCGGGGACCTCCGGTCAGTACCCAATACTCCTCTCTCCACTAAGCAACCACGCCACCTTCCGCAAGTTCACCTTGCGGAAGTAAAAATGGACTGCTGTGTGCCTCCTCCTCGCCCCCCGAACGGGTTCATGTGGTTTATCAATAAAGCGGCGAAGACGGCGGTGGCCGCAAGTCTCCCAGCGCACGCTCTGTGTGCTGCTGGCCTATGGTGGGAAAGTTTACCGAGGCGGAGAGGGCCGTTGGAGGAGGGGGCCGCTGTGGCGTAATTAGCGGCAGGAGTGAATTAAGTAAGATGAGAGAGTGGATTGGGGGACGAGAGGGCGGGAGAAGGAGTGTGGGGCGGAAGGGGGGTGGGAGTGTGGGAGGAGGGAGGGATGGGGAAGCAGGGCGGATGTCTTCCTTCCACTTGGCTAGGGTCTCACGGGTTCCCGTGGGAGAGCGTTTCGCTTGCTTCGCGTCGGGCGTCTTCTGTGCGGAGAAGTGGTGGCCCTCGCGCGTTCAAGTCTCCGCTCCACCTTGGGCTGCGTCCGCCGCCTCCGCTCTGAATTCCCTCGGCCGGAGGACCTGCTCCCGCCGCTGTTTGTAGTGTCCCCCCCCCCAACCGGCGCCGAGCGAGTGAGTCCTAGCTTGCTAGTTCACCACCCCCCTTATCGGAACTATGGGGCGGATGGCTCCTTGGCCCTCGTCCTCCTCGCCCGCCTTCCCTCCCTCGTCCGGGCCCCGGAGCGGTGGGTCCGGTTGGCGAACGGCGGAGCGGGCCGCCCGCAAGGCCCGGAGGAGTCAGTGTTCGACCGCGTCCGAGGATTCGACCGGATGCAAGGAAAGTGGGTACACGTACGTGAGGCCGCCGGTTCGATACTCGGCGAAGAAGCAAGGGGTGAGTGGGTGTGTGGTGGTAGTTGGGGCTGAACCCGTGTTCGGGTGGACTGTGCGCAAGCAGTAGTCTCTCAGGATGGCATAAATTTGTTTCCCAGTTCCCATATGTTTCTTCCAATCCTGGTGGCATTCCTTATTTCCTTTTCATATTTATTCACGCGCCCTTAGGAGTTAAACACGGAGGTTTCTTTCCTTAATCTTCTTACATTACAGAATATGTTATATTCAAGTAATGCAAGGCAGAGGCATTTTATATACATCTTCATACATCCGACTTAGAGTGTTAGAACGGGCATACACTAATTGCGTTGAAAGCATTATCCTTGCGTTCGCTCTTGGGATAAGCTCCCACCTCTGAAAGGTGTGTATAGTGTTCACCTAATGCATACTAAGCCCAACGGCGTGTGAGATTCACAGAGCAGTGTGCAGGGGTCATTACCTTTCCATGGGGTTCCTTTACTTCGCCAGTGAGATCTAGTACCCGAAAAATACCACAGCTTGGGTGAAGGTGCCCAGAGGCGTCATCCGGAATTGAACTCTGGCTCGCTGGTCATTGGCTCGGCACTTTTACTACTGGACAATGACGTACCCTACTTAAGATCTTACATGTTTTATGATTCCAATACCGTTTCAGTGTAAATGACTTTTACGTGATGATTAGAAGATTTTGGATCTCTTTGGAACTAGGGAAAACATGATACCTATGGCTATGACACTTCCGTAAAACATGATATCTAATTTATATTTGGACCGTTATATCGAGTGACTTTAATGTTAAGCTTAGAAGTAACTTCGTGGATATAGTGAATCAATATGATAACTCAAATTGACAATGAATAATCAATTTTCTAAATCTCCGTAGTATTCAACATTTTTGTGGTGAAAATCTCTCGATTTTAGTCTAAAATAATGTAACGGACTATAAAAGGAAGTCTGTTCATTTGAAATATTGAAACTTGTCGGGTGTTTTCACTAATAATCCATTGAAATTTATTAACATTACAACTAGTTTTCATTTTGTTAATGCTAATGGGCAACAAATCCATTCATATAGAAATGGATTCCGTGAAAAAAGAAGTTCTTTGTAGGCCAAGACAAAAAGACTAGGCAGGGATTTCCTTTGAAATGAGTTAAATATAAATTTATAATCAATGTAAAAATTTTTATGCAGAGCCGACTTTGGGTTCTGTATGAATTCATAAAATTGGATATAGAATATCGATTTGGCTAAGCAAACTAATTATTGGAATTGATAGTATTAAGAAAGGAGACAATATCGAAACTTCAGTCACTTTAATGTGGATAAGTGTGTGTGCATATATATATATATATATATATATATATATATATATATATATATATACACACACACATATAATGTATAACACTTAGCACTAGTGTACACAGACAAAAACACAGAAACACACAAAAAAGAGACTCACTATTTTGTGAGTCTCTTTTTTGTGTGTTTCTGTGTTTTTGTCTGTGTCCACTAGTGCTAAGTGTTATACATTATATGTATATATATATATATATATATATATATATATATATATATATATATATATATATATATGTATATATATGTATATATATATGTGCGTGTGTGTGTGTGTGTATGTATGAGTGTTGGTGTATACAAAAATGTGTGTATATATATGTATGTTTGTATATTTATGCATATATACTTATTTATAACTGTGGCTGCTTAAAATGTTGATCTGGCGAAGATTCCTGCAGCCGTCGACAAAAGGCCTTGTTGGAAATTCAATGGAGTTTGAAAAAGTGAAAGAAGCGAGCCATTGGAACTTTTTGATTTTTCTCAGCTCTTAATCAAGTATTGTTACCTGGACATACCTTCGGTTGTTTCCTTTTGCGGATAAAACTTTTCAGAGTTGGACACCATTATTGCCGAAAAACCTTGGGCCTGGGAAGAAAACTTCGTCCACTTGGCTCAAGACGAAGTGACGAAGGCAATATGGGGTGGCGTCCCCGGGTCGTGCAATATGCCCTACAAGTGCAATGGCCTCGATTATAGAGATCTTTGGAACACCCGGCTTGAAGAGAGAGATGAACTTCGAGATGACCTTCGTCCGATTCATTGGATTCATTTTCTTGACCTCTTCCGTAATCGATCCCCAACAGTGTACGCATGTCCGTTTTACTCTTCAAGGAATATTTCTCATTCCTCTCAATCGATTTTAACCAAGTTTTCCAAAGCTTAAGGGAAGTCTATTTATAAATTTTGAGTTAATTTCTTAAGCATTTAAGTTCAAATGAATAACCTTCAGTCTCTTGTACTCCTCCTTGAGTTAATATTCTCTAACTTTTTATCCAATATATTTTTTATTTGAGCTATATTATTCTTCCCGCGATTAGTAAAATACCTATTATGCTGAATAGATATACATGAGATAGTTGAGCTGCATTGCTAATTTATAAGTGAAATGTTATTTTTGAGACCATATTTCTTAAGAATGATTTTACCGGGTACGTAATGGAAGCGATGTCTTATGAGGTAGATCAAGAGGCGGTCCGTGGGCCAAAAAAGAAAGTTCTAGTAAAGAAGAGTTGATAAGGACGTAAAAGCGTATCAGGCAGAGAACAGGAATCAACTAATGTTAGGATTGAAAGAATGCTGGTAATACGCGGGTGTATCGTAAAATTTAATTATCACTCAAAAATAACGAGATGGAAACTTAATTTTTATTTGTTTTTCTAAAGATTTCTCTACATTGTATCTATCCAAAGTTATACATTTATCACGGCGTTTGTTGACCTTTCAGAGGCCATCATTTTAGAACTCGGCAGATTGCGTCGAAATCCATTGTCAAACCTCTTGACTTTCGTCATTTGTGTCGTCTAATCTTTGACCCAGTATGGTTTTTTTGAGTTCTGGGGACAAGTCACTTGGGGTGAGATCGGGAGAATAGGACGGATGTGGCAAAATTTCAAAGCCACATCAGTTTGATTCCTCAACCGCACCTCTAGATGAGTGAGCGGGTGCTCTGTCTGCAAGAAGGCGGACACCTTTGGTGATTATACCGCGCCGTCTTTTTCAGGGCATCACGCAATTGGTTTGACAGGGTGTATTAGTAGGCACCAATTATGGTCTGACCCTTCTCCAGGTACTCTGATAAGATGACTCCACGGTAGCCTATAAAACAGACAGAATGCAGACTTTCCTGCAGACTTCTGCACCTTAGCCTTCTTAGCGTGGGAGGTGAGAGTCGTTGTGTTTCCACTCCTTGCTCATCTCTTTGGTTCCTGGATTATATTGATAGATCCAAGATCCATCCATTGTTACCAGGTGACAAAAAAATCATCTTCGTATAGCTCCGAAAGAATCAACATGTTTCTTGACAGTTTGTGCCGTGTTTGCTTCTGAAAAGGAGTCTGTTATTGTTAAGCCCAGAATGCTGACACTTTTGACATATGCAGTTCTTCTTAAACAATTTCCCACCCCACACTGCCTTAGTTCGTACTCGAGTCTCGTTCATGAAACCTTTGAATAGTTGCTGTTAAATCCAATATGTAAAAGTCCTCCTCTTTTTTGTGGAAGCATCGTCCATAAGTGATGGATTTTCACTTCTTGGATCGTCGTCTGTGAGGGACATGTGGCTACCAGTATGAAATTCATATTCCACCTCACAATTGTTTCATGTGACATGAGCTATCATTTCCAAAGACTGCCATCCGTGTGGATTTTCCGTCCGTCCACTCTGACCTTTAAAACGAAGGAATTTAATCACACTGCAAGCCTTTAGCTCCACCATGCTGCGAGTTTCTCGATTCTACGGCTTCCTGAAACAAACCAAAATAAAATTAATAGCTACAATTTACAAAATTATGTTTCTAAGGATTAATTAATATGTAGAATAAATTTTATACTGATAGCACCGTTATTTCTTTTTGATAATGACTTAAAAATGGATACCTCCACGTGGTAATACTGATGGATTCACATTTATTTTTTTTATTTTTATTATTTTTTTCTCTTAGGTAAAAGAATTTTGAAAATTTTCATGATATCACATTTATGTAGCTTATGTAAATAAAACGAACTGATGTTTATATATTTTGTGTTATCTCCAAATAATCAATCAAAGGATGTATTTCACTCAAATGCAGCATATCTATTTGTGCGTGATTTACAATGAGTCATCAGTCATTTTGGATTCCCAGTGTCATATTTCTTTCGCATTCCTCACCGTTTTACTTAGTGTGACATATTCCTTTTAATAATGATTTTGCTCAGCAAAAAATAAATACTTTGTGCACTCCATCTGCCTAGACACAACTTCGAGACGTTCATTCACCCTGATTAAATTTGTAATTCTCTTATTCAAATTTTCGTGTGAGCGTGGGTGTGTTAATCCTTCAGTTGGGAAACTGAGTATCTCTTGCAACCCTGCCTCACGCATACCCCGAACGGATTGCATGAGATTCCTTTTCCCGAACAAAACGTATCAACACACACACACACACGCACTGAAGTTTTCACAATGTATTATTTCGAAATTCCGTCTACTCCGTGAAATTTGTCCCATAAGTATGTGGTCTCAATCCATCAGGTTGCGAGGAAATTGTTTTTAGACACTTCCAGGTTGTTTCACCAGCCGAATTTTGTTTTTTTTTAAACGCAAGTATCCAAAAAAATACGGAAAAATTAATAAAGAAAGAAGGTTAATATTTTACACACAGACAGGTAGGTAGCGTGCACAAATTTCCGGGGTATCTGTGTTTGTGTATGTGCGCCGACAATGGGAGCCGCGCGTGCTCTGCTCTGGGTCTTTCCCCTCGTGATTGGGGGAAGGGAGGAGAGGAAAGAGAGGAAGTGCGTGTGAGAGTAAGGCCTCAGAAGCGGTGGCCGATCTCGCCCCCCTCTTGAACACCCACGGGTTGATATAATGATTGCCGAGTCACTGCTCCCTGAAACCCGGGGCAACGAAGGGCGTTAAACCGTTCCGAATGGCACCGGTCAAATGGGAGCATCGAGAGATGTCCGAAAAAATAGTGAAAATTTATGTGTTTGAGAACGAAATTATAATTGAAAATTTCCAGATTTGTTTGCAGGAATAGAGAGGAATGAGTTGATTTACACAGCAGGCTAGTAAATGCGTAGCGGAAAGCTATCGCCTGATCCAAAAACAGGGATTTGGTCTTGCGACTAGCGAAAATAGCTAAAGAATTAACTCCACAAATTTACGTATTTGCATATACTCAAACGGGCGTTTTCTCTCAAAAATTTCTTTTCGGCTCAGTGAAAGGTTTACTCAAACTATGGATTTTAGATCTTTTTTGGGCAAAATTTGGCCAACATATCACGTATTGACTTTCTGCCGATGTTCTGTATTACGCATCTGTATTATTTGTCCAAGTTGAAATTTATACAAGAGAGCATTTTTACTTGTAGCGTCAAATTATCTTGCCCTCCCTCTTTCTGTTTCTCTTTCACACCCTTGAGGCTCGATATCCTGTAACAGATTGGCATCGACTTCATCTCGAAATCTTTCACACTGGATGGAATGTACATGGTGCTGCCATAAAAACTCTTCAACACCCCTCTAAAAGTTCATCTTAATAAATAATCGAATCCGAACCTCGGCGATCCGAAGCTTCGTGTGGACAAAGCGAACGTTTTATTCGACCGAGGTCACGGGTGTGCTCGGGAGGTCAAGCAGCTTCAGGCGTTGATGTCTCTATTACGACCGCTGAGTGGTACTGAAGTGTCGGGCCATTCAAATTATCACCCAATATTGCAGAACACTTATCTCAAAAATGAAAGTAGTTAATAGGTCTTTAGAAATAATCACGAGGGAGAAAATCCTATAGCCAATAAAAATAATTAAGAAGAACTCCAATACCGGTATTTCGGTCACCAGGTGACGATCTACGGGGAGAGAATCAAATGGGAACTTGAACTTGGAGGAAGAATATGCACCAGGCACTGTCCAAAGTCACTTGACTTTGGACAGTGCCTGGTGCACTGTTCAAGTTCCCATTTGATTCTCTCCGCGTAGATGGTCACCTGGTGACCGAAATACCGGTATTGGAGTTCTTCTTAATTATTTTTATTGGCTATAGGATTTTCTACCTCGTGATTATTTATTTAACAGCCAATAGCTCCACATCCTCTATTTTGAATAGGTCTTTAATTCAAAGAAGCTAAATAATTCACATTGAAGTTTTAGAGGATTGTATAAACAACTGGAATGTGAGTCCCCTTAGCCTTGAAGACTGCAGGGCTGAATTTTTAAGGCACACACGAGGACATTTTTAAGGTCGGCGCGACCTACTCAAGAAAGAGGCAAAGTGGAATAATAACATTCCACTTAGTATTATCGACACAATGCTGCGTTTTTCTTAGGATATGCATAAATCTCGAATCTTTATGCAAAAAATTAACGTTTTTTTGCTCTTAATGTTTGAGATGATGGAAAACACGCCAAGTAGGTGTTTTCGTAATTAGCTTTGGGTATCATTTGTGCTGACTTTATTTTCACTGTCTATTTTCTTTGCACACATTTCATAGAGTAAATTTTAATTTTTTTCAATCCCTCATTCGGTGATTCATCACGTCCTGCGAGACGGGGCTCCGTCGGGTGCAGTGTACAATCATTCAAATGCCGACTTCCCGATGCCGAGCTCCCACACATCCCTTCTTCATGGAGGTCCACGCCTCGCAAGGGGTGGGGGCAGGTGCGTTTTTCTTACAACTCCCCATCGCAGTACAACCCTTTGTGTTGCGATGGGGAATGTTTCGTACCTGTGGGAAGTATTGTTGTCTTAGCACGCGGTGAGGCTGTCAGTCGTATTGCCCGCCCACCCATTGCTACGTAAGAGCCCCAAGGAGGGAGGAGAAGAAAACCATAACAATTCCCGAGAGCATTTCTCTTGAGCGTCACCTTCGTTTTCATTCAACATTTGGAGAGCCATTATTCAACTACGCGTGAAAGGATATGATGTCATCGTCGGGGTGGATTGGGGAAATAATCTTGAAGGGGTGGAGAAGAGTCATTCCCGCGGGGCACTCCCTTCTTTGAGGAGGGCACAGCTCATTGTCTCTTTTAGTCTCCATATGACCCGGGTAGCACAGCTGACTTCCAATTAACAGTGGATATGAGAACACCGCCAATTACTAAGGCGCACCTAATTATGTACTTCACATTCGTGATCGATGCATAAACATTGTATTTGCCTGTGTCGCCTGTAAAATTTATTTTTTCGTAAACTTTCAACTTTTCACTGTACTGAATTTTAACCTCGGCGAAGTTGGCCCATTTCTTCCTTCGCAATGCTTTTTCGTACATTCAAATGTACGACTGATGTGGTTTTTTCGGCAAAAAAACATCAGCTGACCAAATTGGGGAGTGATTGAGGCAGAAACAGACCTCGTGGTAAAATTAGCAGCCACTAATTAACTCAATTAATCCGTATGCCACACCCGTGACCCCTTGTCAGAATGGTTTTTTTCAATGCGAGTTTAAAACAAGGTTGTCCGTTCGAATTGAATGGAGAGTTCTGAGTACGAGTACGTAACAGTTTCTGTGTTGACTTGAACTCCTTGCTATTTCAAGTGCCCAGGAAATTTCGACGCGTGGGAATGAGTGATACGTAAACGTGGGAAGTCAGGAAGACATTCCTTTGCTGAGATATTGCCGGTTATAAATTTGTTCTCACGCTGACACAATTTAATTTTCATTATTTGTATAGATAAATTTGTTACTGTTCTGATTTATTTCATAATTCTTTTTTGGGATTGGTTCAATTTCAATGAATCGCTTATACATTGGCTTTTAAATGTATATCTTCCCATTGGTGTACGTCAAATGTACTGAATTTTGTTATTATCGTTTGGCCATCTCTCAAATGGATAATACGTGTATGGTTTTCCATTTGATTCTCTTTGAAAACTTACTTTCTTTTCTCTTCTTTCTTTCACCTTCAGCTAATAAATATAAATGGGCGCTAAATGGGAAATGTTTTCTCTAGGTGTTCTTAAACGCCATGCGTACAACTTTTGTATTGGTTTACGTTTTTCAATACTGTATGTCTTGGTTTCCATGCCAAACCAAACACATAAGAAGAAAACATCGGGATTAGAAAGTAGAGACATATTGGGCATTCTATTATTTTCCGTAACAGTATTTTTTTGTAAATACCTGAGTTTCTGGCATCTTTAGTTGAGAAAGGTACTTGGTACATATTGACATTTTGATGCCTGTATTAATGGATACGTATTCGTCCAAAGTCGACATCTTCATCGTTGGCATTGTACCAATTAGAAACATTTTTAGCTTTAGATTTAGAGTTCATAATATAAATTATATCTAGGGTTTTACAGCGTAATATTAAACTTGTGAAAAAACTGTTATTTATGTTCTAAAAATACACCTAAAAACATTGAAGATGTAAAATCGGGCACAGTAATGATTAGTATATAGATTGCGACAAATTATAGACACGAGCATATTGATGAATCAAATTAGATGTTACTTGGATTATTTCTTTTGAGTTTCCCGCAGTTATGACGGTATTCAATCTATTGTATGGCGACTTTAACTGTTATCGTAATATATTTTTCTTTCCTCAGTTATAAGGTCTTAATTGGAATTCAAACTGCCTTTAGTTTAAAATCATGCACACATGGGGCCCATGTACAAAAAGCTTCCTCATAAAATTGATCATTTTAGTCGTTTCTAAAATTTCTTTCAATTTTTATGTCCGTGTTGAATTTAGTCGTCATAATGGATACTCTTACTCACACATGTTTCAATTTCAATCGTGATGCCTCCAGGTTCCCGTTTGGCGGTCTGTTTGTATTAAGATAGTGTCTGTAACCGGGAAAGAAAAAGGCGTTTGCTAAAAGTCGTGTAAAGCACGGAGTTGGCCATTTCTGCGGACTTGTTGCAGACACTGGGCATATTTAATTCGTACAATTACTGGGATATTATTTAATCCAGGCATGTACTCCTATTTTTCCATTATCGAGATTTCTTCGCGTTGCCAAGGGCAACCGATGTTGATATAGTCCGAAGTCTTGTTGATTTCCATAAATGAATGTAAATACGTCAATTAATTTTTTGTAGAACCTTAGCATTACTTATATAATAACTGTTCAGGGGCCCGTATTGTAAGTAATGCAGATACATTGCTGGAATATCGAAATAAATAAAACCACAATGAAATAGGTGTATTCTTTTGGGGATTTCCACCGGGTTAAGTTACATCGTCTTTATATCCTTGCACGTAAGTTAATGTCCATTGTCTTAAGGGATTCAACCCTGAGGATTATGGACGAGTCGTCCTTTGAATCGTCGGCAGCAACGCGGAACTTAACCCGGTGGATAACCCGAGAAGAATTCACCATGCACATACGACCGGAAAACGGCAGACTCTTCTTAATGATGAAATAATTTTTTCACTAAAAACCCAACGCGCTGATGGATAAGTTGAAGTGAGCCATGGAATAATTCAATTAATAGATGAATAGTTATCTGGTTGCTCAAAAAATATGTACCTAGGCACCTAAATCATATATTAATTCAGGTACCAAGATACCTGAATTAATGAACCCTGGTAATTAGCTTTGCTTTTTTAAGAATTATACTGATTTAGTGTCGTTTTTGATTGAAACTGTGGCAAAAACTTCCGAGTTTCATTCTGAACGGAAATGCTAATTATGGACGTACGAAATTTGTTGTGTCCGGCGTAACGTTATGGAATTTACACAACAGATTGAAATGAAATGAGTCACTTCGTAATTCCACACAAACACAGATATACCTATTTCATTATTGACACATTGACTATTCTCATATATTGACTTGGGTTAAAAGATGACCGAAATTAAAGTTATCGCCCATTTCGCACGATTTGATCCATTTATGTTAGGCGCCCCCCCCCCCATCGTTTTGTCTCCCGATCACCACGGGAATGAGCTTCCGCCTGTCGATTGTTTTCGGGGGAGAGCACGCCCATCGAGGAGGAGGAAGGGGAAGAGGGAGGCTGGATTGGAGAATGGCCGTACGCTGGCGAAGGCTTAATTGGAGCCACTGGGTTATGGGCCTTCCTTCATGAAGGAGTTCTCCGAGGCATTTATCTTTCTCTGGCACGCACCTAGTCCGGCCGGCCGCCCGAATGCCCTTGGATCTCCTCGTTTTGATGGCCAAGCGGTATCGCCGAAACCAAGTTCAGCGCAGTCAGGATGGAAGGTTTTTCTCGTGGATATCATGGAAGCACTGGAATAAAGGCTACAAAATCAAACGTCCGTTATACCAGCTCAAGATCTGCATTATTCAAAGACGAGACATTTTTAAACACATTTCAATTTTCAAATTTTACTATTACCTCGCGCTATTTGAGCAATTCGATTTGCTTGTCAGATGATTGGAAACAACATGCAGTTACTTGGAAATTGGAAAACCAGGGTACTCGACGGTGCCATGAATGAATTCCAACTTTCTCCTGAATGTGTATATTTGTTCTGTCTTGTATGTCCTGGCTTCCTTGTAACTCCTTCATTCCAAGCCCTCTAATAGCTTCAATGCATTTAAACTCAAAATTTTACTTGGCATATTTTTTTCATAACTCAATGGTGACCCATCGTAATGCAGTTAACGTTGGGAGTCGACGTTTATAACGTTGGGACCCAGGTATCCCTTCTGGACAAAGGCACTCCTGATAATAATCCTTGGAAACAAGTATTGAGGTGTGATGGCGTGCCGAAAGAAATATGCGTGCTAGAGAAGCCAAAAGCTTCTCGTAAGATACAAGTCTTTTATCAGAATCTCTCTGTAGATCGGATTACTTCTTCCTATGTGTTCAACTTCATCTCTTGATCAAGTACCATCAATGGAAAATCTCTTAGAATATTTTTTTCAATCCAGGCAATGTTATTACTTTCACTCGCAGATTCCGCTTTGTTGTCCGTGCCAAGCATCATGGCACGGGCCAGATGTGTGACGCGTCGTACCTTCACCGACACATTCCCCGACTTGTAGCGTCGTAGAGCCATAAATCACCAGTGCCATCCAGCCCGGGAAACAATGGTTCGCTTCCCTCCGTCTCTGCGGACGAGGGAGAAGTAAGGGGGGTGGGGGCACGACGTGAAATAGGAACCCCACCGATTGGCAACACCGCATGCCCACAATTGCCGCATCGTTTCCTCAACACTCTCAGTCCTACGACTGAGGAGGGAATGTTTTGGTCATTGAAATTTCTTTCCGGAGTTGGAACCACAGTTAACTCTTCCATGAAGAGCATCGCAGAAAATGTAGCATATTATTCATGAATACATTTCATGGTGAATTTTGAAAGAAATGACTCTCCGTCGTTTTCATTAAAATATTATCATGGAAAACTCTTACGTTATATTACTACCTAATCGCACAAAATAAATTCAGGAGTGTTACAAAGACAGCTCACAAAAGAGTGAATTTTAAGTGGCTGCTAATGTATTAGCATATAAGTGAGTTTTACCGTATGTGTAGCTGCATATCGTGGTGATTCATCTTTTTCCCCGAGTCCCTCTTGTTTGGATGGATGTCTCTGGGGGGTGCCGTCTGGGAGTCAAGACTGCACGGGGAATGAATGAAAATAATCGCCGGCGAACCTCGCGGTGAAACAGCTTCTATCCAACCGTGTCTCCCCGCCCGCCGCATGCTGGAACCCGGAAGGGTCGGATAGCGTGCAACGCGATTGAACTTGGGCCCTTTGCGTGTGAGGCTGGTCAACCGACCTCTTGCGCTCGTCTCTTCATCGTCTGTATCGCAAGGGCTAAAGATAATCTGGAATATGCTCCGTTGCAGTCTCGTATCGTCGAACACGAGAACTTTCCTTTCCTTGAGATTTAAATATCTGCCATTCCGATCGTACCAATGCGAAGGGCGCCGGAGAAACATTAGTCGATATTACAACCATGTTACATAGATCACAACATAATTTGTGACCCTGTGTACATCCCGGCGGGAAAATAAACAAACACAATGAATGAGAGAAAAAAATTTTCTTTGTTTTTTAAAACAATGCGTTTAAAGATTGAAATACCTTAGAGCAAAACCGAATGATATACTTGAAAACTATCCATTGTCAAAATTTACTTTAAACGCTAAATTATATGTAAGCAGAAATGATTTCGGTGGTAAATAATCAAAACAAGAGATTATTGAGGTAATGGTAATTCAGTAATTCAGTCAGTCAGTTAAAAAGCCAAAGGAATCTTTAAAAAAAAGCCCCGCGTATGAAAAGGTTTTTTTATGTGGATTTTTCAAGCAAAATATGCCAAAAACATGAAGGAGTGAAAAGATTTATTTTTTAGCCGCGATTTAATACGAGAAGTGATATCGACTGGACAGGGAGCCCTGGGTTAATGGCTGGAGGGCTCGGGTTAGATTCCGGGACACTCCCTGCTTCATTCTTGCTGTGTGATGAATACAATCCCTTCAAATAAACAGTTGCATATTTCACGAATTAAATGTTGTTAGCTTGTCCACATATTACCCGTATATATTTCACCCAGGAGAGGTTGTGAGTGAGGATAACGCCCAGGTATACTATATAATCGAGTCTACACATTCCGTTTCGGTGATCCCGGTGTAGTAGGCGTTCGGGAGGTAATGGTTCTTTTTCCAAAAATGTATCACTCCGCACTTTTTTAAATATAATTCTAATAGCCAAATGCCGCACCGGCGTTGTAAAGCATTGAGGTCATCTGACCAAGCTGCTGCGTCTTCAAGAACACGGATATCACGGTAAACCACTGCAACGTTGGCAAATAAACGCATCTTACTAGTGACCACGGGGTCAATGTCGGTAGCGTAAATAAGCAATATAAGAGGTCCGATTGTACATCCCTGGGGAACACCTGAAATGAATTCTATTACATTTGAGCGAATTCCATCTATGGCTAGTCTTTGTACCCAACCATTTGAGAAGTACGAGGGTCATCCGGAAAGTAGTACCCGTTCGTGCCGCATGAAGTGCTGACGACGCGAGTAGCCGCTGGACGAGGTCAGATAGCTTCAGTGGCTTGTCTGCCTTCTCTGAGCCAAGTTGCGTGACGCTAGCATTGCCTGTGTTGTTTCTGTGATTGTTTACAATGTTTAAAAAAATTGAGAACGCCGCCAGTTGTGAAGTGAGGGCAGTGATTAAATTCCTCAATGCAAGAAACGTTCGCCCATGTGATATTCATCGCCAATTAAAGGAGGTGTATGGAGACAATGTAATGGACGAGTCGTCTGTTCGGCGGTGGTGTCGCAACTTCAACATGGGGAGGGGGAACACACACGACGATGAGCGTTCGGAGAGACCGTCTGTCATTACAGACCAACTGGTGAGCTCAGTTGACGAATTCGTGAGGAACGATCGGCGCGTCACAATTGATGACATCTGTGAGCATTTTCCCAATGTTTCTCGAACAATTGTTCATGAAATTGTTAAACACCATCTGCATTATGCAAAAATTTGTGCAAGATGGGTCCCTCGCGTATCTCAATGAGCTGGCGGCGAAGGACTATGCAGCAGGAATACAGAAACTTGTCACACGTTATGACAAATGCCTTAATTTGCTTGGAGATTATGTTGAGAAGTAGTTTAAAGTATCCTCTTTCAAATAAAATTTTTTATGTTTGTTAATATTTACTTTTGTGTCTTTATTTCACGAACGGGTACTACTTTCCGGATGACCCTCGTATTTCATCCAACACAGTATATTTTTATCTATACCATCGCCTTTTTCCTTTGGAAATCGGATTATGTAAACCTTAAGGTTTTCACATGCATTTCTACGTTTATTTTTGTAATCCGATTGATAATTGATCTTCCAGTAACCATGGATGAGACGTGGAACTTGCTCAGTTTCTTTTTTACCTATATTATCGAACTAGCTTACCGGTTTCTCGGAATTTCCTTCCTTCAGCATTATCATATTAATTATTAACTGAATTTGAAATGGAATGCAGTAGTCGAAATTACAATGTTGATCCTATATATTGCAGAAGAGGCGGCCACCGCTTTACAATGCCGAGGACTACGCCTCGTCCCTGAGGGAATGGACGCGTCGCGGCGCTTGGGAGGCGGTTTGCGGGGGCGGAGCCCAGGAGGCGACGCCGGCGGCCGATGAGGATCAAGAGAAGCGGTGCCGGGAGGCGGAGACGTCGAGAGAAATGGTCGCGGGTGGCCGCGAGATGAGCCTCCGGGAGTTCTCGAGCGTGTCCCACTTGCTGGGCACCCTGGCGCAGGACCTCCAGTTCGCGCTGCCCAGGTCAGCGACAATCCCCGCGCCTCCCAAGTCGGACACTCCGCCAAGTAGGGCGGGGTCTCTGCCTTCTTAAAATATTTGGCATTGCCTGTCTTGAACTGATAGAAAACATGTGCACCAGCTATTCATTTGATTTTGTTGAATCTCTTGCATAAATTGGAAGGATGTCTATTTAGCGTTTATGTTACAAATATAGTATTATCCCCATCGCTCTGTGGTAAATAGGCAGTCGTCTTTATTTTGGGGCCAAATTAAGATTACGGAGTCTCTTCTAAAAACTAACCCCTCGTCACACATTTACAAGATTAAACTTCAACCGAAATTTCTCAAATTATGCATCAGTGAAATAAAATGTGAACATACAATATTATAGGACTAACATAACAACAACACAATACATTAGTTACTTGGTTTAATTACTAACTACAACAGAGTATAATGGTAGGAAAGATATTTTAAATAAAATAAGATAGATTAAGGGTAGATTATATAGGTGTAAGATGTAAGGGATCAGAATAATATTGTCCGACCACAGTATGGCTCATATTCGGGTCAAAATTAGTCTGTTGGGTATTCACCCCCTGCCACACACCCTACGGTAGCTTGTTGGATACTCTGTAATATGCTGTTCTTGAGCATAAGTCTTTGCTTACTTCTGGATTTTAAAAGGGGCATCATTGGAAGACATTTGAACATTTGCCAACTAATTCATTAAGTGATAGCATGATGGTAACACTTGTTTGGAACTTGGAAGTTTTCCTCTAGTATGTTTATGGATTTACACGTCTTTTCCGGGGATTTTATGTGAATGCTTTTTCACTTCTTCTAACCCTTTATACACCCTTCCTCCTCTTTTCCCTTTCCCATCCCACCTGGTGTTTGTACCTCCTGCCACTCACCTTTTTGTTGAATCGCGGGATATATATATATATATATATATATATATATATATATATATATATATATATATATATATATATATATAATTCTGAAGACGACAGCCGTGCTGTCGAAACGTCAAATAACAAATTGTGAGTGTCCTTTCTTTGTGTTTCTATATTCTAAAAATCTAAATCTGTGTTTTTACATATTTGTGCGTCGCCGAAGAGCGTTCCATTTCGAAGATATTTTATATATATATATATATATATATATATATATATATATATATATATATATATATATATATATATATATATATATATATATATGGATGTAGTCATAAAGAAATGGGTTCTTATTTTGTTTTTTGGTTCCCAGCCTCCACGCTCGCACTCCGCAGTGCAAGTTACAATGTCCATTTCCGCAATTTATTATTGATATTTATACTTAAGATTGGTCAAAAGTATTTGCTAATCTTTCACAGATTTATGAGAAATTTTTTGAACAGATAGATGTGAAAAAATACAGCGTTTCCGAATTTTTCAAAAGAATATTCTACGTAATGCCCAACAATTGGACCTATCCCTTCGTCATAGCCAGTTTTCAATCATGGTTTGATTCATAATTGCAGTTCCCACAGCCCCCCACCTCCCCCCAAACTCCCCGTCATCTGCTAAACCTTTTATTTCTTAATACTCCTCATTTTCCCTTAGCCTGCTTCTCGCAAACCATCCTTGGTCTCCCTCTCGTATTCTTTCCTTCTACTATGATTGCTCCATTCGAGTCATTAATAGACTACTATGCCTCTGAATACGTCTAATCGGATTTCTTCTTCTTGCAAATTTCAAGAACTTCTTTCTTCGTCCTCTTTCGCAGAAATTTATTCTTCTCTCTTTATCCATTCACTTTAATTTCACCATCATTTCTGCAGAACCAGGAATTTCTCCGTTGTCATTCATGCCTCATTGCTTTACGTAGTAGTGCCTATATTTAGATCCATGGACGTTTTCCATTGGATAAAAATATCTGCTGTTAGTCGTTTGCACTGCCTCGAATGCCTTTTCTTTATTCCTATAACTTGATTAATATCTTCATCTTGCTGCTTCGATATCCATCTTGTTTTTACCCTATCAACTCCTGATGTTACAGAGGTCGCGAGTTCAATTCCTGCAGGGTTTTCCTTCACCTGGGGCTTATGTGTTTGTGACTGTAAAATGTCTGCCATGTAGTTTTTCTGATGTGCAGGCCTAAATTTAATAGCACATAAGAAAAGACTTTTTCTTAGCTTTGGCGAATGACCGTCATTTTAGTTTTACGTACACTTATTTATCTCAAGATAGCGCCTTTTCATACTCTTTCCCATTCGAGAAAGGTTCATTTTTATATTTATTTGGAAATACGTGGCTCCCCGGTAGCGGGGTGTCAGATATGTAGCAGGAGGGTGATTCCACTGCAGACTGCTTTTGATCCAAAAAACTTTTACCCTCTAACAGGGTCGGATAATGTAATTCTGATCCCTTAGCTTTCGTGGGAAAAACGGCATCTTAAATCCATCTATTCTACACTTTATCTCTCTATTTTTATTTACCTTTTCTGGTGGTCAAATAATAATAATAATAAAAGCAGTTCCCTCCCGAACGCCTTTTGCATCCAGTAAACCGTAATGGAATGTGCAGATTCAATTAAATACTTGTGCATAATCCTTACACACGACCTCTACTGGATGAAACAAATAAATTATAAGCTAATAATAAATAGGACAAGCTAATTAAAAAAGGAGGATTAATTAGAAGAGCTCTGGGTAAATGTGACGAAAAGCTCAAAGAGAAATGTTATCTTTCGCGGGTTAGGCCTCATTTGGAAAAATATGCTGCAGGTATAAATGGGATCCTTATGAAGTTGGATTAATTATCGAAATGCCGATCGCTTGCATCTTACAGGAGCTAGATTGGTGAAACGCTGTTATGATAAACTAGTAGAGTATTCCAAAGATTAGAGGAGCAAGGCAGGGATCCATTAAATTACGCGAAGGTTAAATTACCGATTGAAGCTCTTGCATATGAATTGGAAGGATGTCTCTTCAGCGACAATGTTGAAAATGTCTTATTACCCCCATCGTACTACGGTAGGAGAGATCATGTCGATAAAATCAGAGATATTAAGTGTGAAACAGATAGATTTAAGATGTCACTTGTTCCACGGGATGAGAATAGTATCCGAGCGCAGTAGGGGTAATAATATTCGGGTCAAAATTAGTCTGGAGTGCATTAACCCCCTGCCACACATCCTAGCGGTGGTTACCGGGTACTATAAAATATTAAAATACTAATCATTCTTCTCTGAAGGCATAGTAACTTCGGCGTGCTTTATCCTTTCACCATGCATTGGCGCGCTGGCTTTTCGGTATTCTACCTTTGATTCCTCTTTCCTTTCCATTCCCCTTCACTTTGGCCAGGAATGTTGTGTGTGTGTGTGTGTGTGTGTGAGGCATCATTGATGGACCCTCTCACCGAATCTCTCCATCCTTCTCCTCAGCTTCGTGCAGGAGTTCGTGGGCGACCCGCTGGACGGTGCCACTCTGCTCCTTGAACTGCTCCGCGTCATCCAGCAGTCGCGACGCCGTGCCCCGTCGACGCCCGCCCCCCTGCCGCCGCGCCCCCTGCACGCCCTCGCCTCCGCGCGGGCTTCCACCGCCTCCTCCACCACCTCGTCCGTCGCGTCCACGGGCTTGGTGCCCCCACGCTACGCCCGCCGCCGTTCCTCCGCTGCCAACAGCGCCGCCTCCCTGCTCGGATCCCTCGTCCCTCCGCCCCTACCGACGGCTGCCGCCAGTGGGGCGCACCTCCACGGCGCCGGATTGGCGCAGGACGAGAGGACGTGCCTCGAGTGCCTGAGGTGCTGCGCTCGCCGCGCCCCCGACGCCTCGTGGCGCCTCGCCGGCTCCCGCGCCGGCCTGCACACGGTCGCCATCGCCATCATGTCGCCGTCCACGCAGACCAGGGTGGCCGCGCTCGAGGTGAGTGTCAGCCCTTCAGGCGGTAGCGCGGATCCCCCGATGAGTGTCTCCTGCTCTTCGGAAGGATATATACTAGACTCCGGTTTAGATTATATATTGTTTTGGGAAATAGTGCCTTAAAAAAGAGGCTACATCAGCTCATACCAAACATATTTATTTTTATAAATACCATCGCATAAGATAAAGATTCATGTCCCTAATGCTTGCGCCGTTCACCTATATAACTATTTAGAATTGTGTAACTTACGTACAAATCTCACTTAGACTTAGTGAGGCATATCTACATCAGCATCAATACCCTGCAAGCCACCAAAAAGGTGTTTGGCAGGGGGTGCAGCACCAGGAGGAAAGGGTAAGGGATGAGGGGGTTGGGGTTTTTCAAATGGATAGGGAAAGGTAAGGGGAACCTGCAAAAAAAAATATATAAATATAATCGTATAACCCTGCTCAGTCGCTACCTTGTAGGTTAATACTTATCTCCCGCAGTTTCTTTGAAATACTTATTATGTCGAGCCGGCTCCTGGGGGAGTTCAATTACAAGAATTCTGGTCTCTTATTGTTCTTGGACAAAATGACCATTTAAACCTGTCTGTCCTGCAGTCAATCTCTCTAATCTTATATTCGTGATCCCTCCGCACGTAATACGTTGGGGTTCGTATTATGTTCTTGATGTCATCGGAAAAGGACCCATCTTTAAATGTTTTTAATAAGTTTAATCTATATTGTAAACGCCTCTGTGTAAGGGAATCCCAGCCTAAATTTTCTAGCAAAGTAGTTACGCTACTGCGTTGGTCATAACAATTTTTGACAAATCTAGCCCCCCTCCGCTGAACTCGTTCCAATTCCGTAATCAAATTTATCTCTTGAGGACCCCATATACTGGCAGCATACTCTAGGTGGGGCCTGACTAGGGCAAGGAAACATCGTTCCTTCACTTTTTCGTCAAATTTAGCGGCCACACACACCGTCAGCCTGGAGCAGAGCTCCGCCACCATCCCTCTCTAGCTCGGCGACGCGAGCCCTTAAGAGCTCGCTCTCCGCCGCTACTTTCGAGTCATGGACGGAGGTCCTTCGGGTAGCCATCCTATTCTCGATTACTTTTGAAAAGTTTATATATGTTTTAACGCCTAGGTTTTACACTGTTATAACTCGAGTGGTGTGAAAAATGCACTCGTGAGGTTCAAGTAGTTCAAGTAGGTGAGTAAGTGTAGTCAATGTCTGCATAAGTATAGGCTGATTGCAAATTAGTGGTCGAGTATGAGTATGTATGAATAACTCAAGTGTTGATCTGGGAAGTTCACAGTGGCAAATTTTATTGGTATTTTGTAAATTAAAGTTCGTTTAGGTAAAATTCGCTACTGAACTTGTAGGATAGTGTAAAAAATCAAGAAATAATTTTCTTCTTTTTCATACGAAATACATCCTAGACTGTTAGGTTTTTATTAATTATTATTACTATAGGTAATCTAACGGTTAAGGTAGGTTTTGTTAGGACCCAACAACCAAACATTTCTCTTGTCTCTCCTAACAAAGCAAAATCCAATATCCTAAAGTAAGATCTGGTGCTTTCCCGGCGTATTTGATTCGTGAAGTTTTCTCGGGTCTTCTACCGGGTCAGGGTTTACATGTTGGCTGACGTTTTGATGCCCGACTCGTGCATCGTCCTCATGGATGATGATTGCCACTCAGTTTCAGTTTTAAAGGTTTTTATTTCCGTATAGCACAGTTTTACAAGAATTTATATGAAATATACATTGAAACATAATAAAAACAGTACGGAAACCCCGTTTTAGGATATACTCCTCTTTGGGGTGCCATTCGGTTTTTTGCAGCCTTAAAGACATGCGCGCTCGGTTTCAGGTGACTTCTGATTGGTCCGACGGGGGGGAGCTTCCTGATTGGTCGCCGGGTCGTTGTGCTCTGTTCCTTCCTCTTCTCATATCCATTAGCACAGGTTTCCATGTGTTGCTGAGGGAATAGCCGGAATCCCTGTTGAAATTCCGTCCTGCCATTCTGATTTCAATGGATTCCTTGATAATGCGGTCCCAGTAACCACCGGGCGCGGGCAAGTAGCTCGGTCCCGTTGAAATCAATTGAGTGATCCATAGCGATGCTGTGTTCGGCGATGGCTGATTTTTCCACCTGCCCTAGTTGTAAATGTCTTTTTTTTTTGACCAATCGGGAAGCTACCCCCCGTCGGACCAATCAGAAGTCACCTGAACCCGAGCGCGCATGAATATAAGACGGCCAAAAACCGAACGGTAATCATAAGCCTTGTGGACGCGGCACGAGTCGGGCATCGAAACGTCGGCCAACATGGCACCCCTGACCCGGTGGAAGACCCGAGAGAACTTCATCAATCCAATATCCTACTCTGCAACAGAGCCCCTCTTCAATTCATTACAGCTCCTTCCTTCTTTTATCCCGTCCAACATCCTTATCCCACTCCTAGCCAACAATTCCCATCTCCTCGCCCACCATACCAAGTACTTCCTCAATAGTTTTCTCCTATATCCATTTCTCCTTCTCCATTCTTCTCCACACCCACATTTCAAAAGCCTCGAATCTACTGCCATCCTCCTGCTTCCATGACCACGTTTCCGCAACGTACATAGCTACGCTCCATAGCAAAGTTTTGACGAGTTTTTCTTAACATCCTTACTCAACGTCCCCGTCATCAACTCCCTCCTCCTTGTGAAAGCCTCTTTGCCTAGCGCAATTCTTCTCCTTACGTCCCTACTACTTTAAACGTGTTGGTCCAAAACACTTCCGAGATACGTGAACTGTTCTACCTGCTCTAGTTTTTGCCCTCATTTTTTAATGTTTAGCTTAATCTTTTTCTATCTAGAGAATCGCATAACATTTGTTTTATTAATTTTGATTCTCATCCCATACCTGTCGCACTGAATTTCCAATTCACTCAGGAATGCTTGCAACCCCTTGGTTGACTGACAAACTAAAGCTTGGTCATCAGGAAACCTAACTGATTTTACGAATTCCCCGCCCACCTTCATTCCTACCTCTAGTTCTTCCCATGCCTCTTTGATCATTTCCTCTGCATACAGGTTGAACAGCAACGGTGATAATGGGCAACCCTGCCTTACACCCCTTCCTAACACTGCCCATCCGGACTCCCCGTTCCCCACTCACACCTGAGCAGTCTGAGACATGTACAGGTTGCGGATTAGCCTCCTTTCCCTCCATTCTATTCCTGTTCTCCACAATATATGCAGTAAATTTCACCCTTCGTCTGACGTCATTGCTTGTAGCCCCGAAAAATTCGTGCGACTTGGGTCAGGAATAGTCCCTCAAGCGGCCGTTGTTTCCAAATGCGCCCATTTTTTCTATATTCTTCTGCTTCCCTTGGTTTTCATCGCTTGAACGCGTGTATATGTGTCTCTCATCCGGGTAAAGGTGCTGACCAAGGTGTGCGAGTTAGGCTCCCGGAAGCGGCCAGTGACCTCTTCGAGCGCCTACTCGTCCGTCTCCGAGGCACTGTCCAGCACCCGCCTCTCCCTCGGCGAACCCGCTCGCTTCCACTTCCTCGTCAGCATGATGTCTTCGCCTAGCGGCGCTCCGGACCTCACCCCTGCTGCCCTCAGGTTCGTCAACGCCTTCCTGGAGGCCAGCCCGGGCCCCCAAGAGAGGGTCTTCGCGCAAGCCGAACTACAGCATGCCGGGTTCTCCCCGGATACCATCTCAGCGGTAAGCATTGTGATAAGATTCATGGTGATGAGAGTTCCCTAAAGGTTCAAATATATCATCATATGTACATATTTACCCATGAAGCAGTGAAGGGATTCAAGTGAGAAAGGAATTGTTTCCTATCTAAATCAGTGTGCTTAGGTGTGAATAGTTAAAACGCCGCTTAGTGGCTTTTGAGCCGCTTTTTTATTGCGTATAATATGATTAATAAAAATATAAAAGTCACCGACAACAATGGCATTGATTTAGAAAGACATATGACACCTACTTCTCCACAAAGGCGTCCTAAATTACAGTCAGTCACAAATAAGGACGTTATTCAAAGTAAAAATAATTTAACCATGCTTGTTACTAATTGCACAAACCTCAAAAATACAACAGCGGGTCTCAAGCACATAATCCAAAGTTATTCTAATGATATAGTGTTACGCACAGAGAGTTGGTTGTGTGATGACATAAACGACAAAGAAACTTTCCCAATAGATTACAAAGTTTACCGACACGATAGAGATACAAGACCCGGAGGAGGGGTTTTCGTGGCAGTGAAAAGTCATTTTGAAAGCGGGCAAGTTTTATTTTAAAATAATAAAATAGAAAGTGTTTGGTGCACCTTAATACGGACCAATCAACCGAACATAAATTTATTCTCTTTCTACAGATCTCTAGACTCAGATTTGAAAACACTTCATACCCTCAATAATCAAATTTACAATTTTACACGTAAAAATAATAACAGCATCAACATGACTGGTGATGGCTTTAATCTCCCTGGTATCGATTGGGACAGCAATAGCATTAAATCTGGGACCCGCGATTGCGAATCTTGCAATTTCTTAATAAAATTGGTTCAAAGAAACTCCCTCAACCAAGCAGTACGCATACCCACCCGTGGAAAGAGCATATTGGGCCTATTTCTTACAAACACGCCCGAACGTATTATTATTGTATCAACTGACGAGGGCTTGAGTGACCATAAAGCAGTTAATATCCACTTGGACATAGAAATAAAAAAGATTGTAAAACCAAAGAGAAATATTTGTAATTACCATAAAGCAGACTTTGAAACTTTTGCCAATCAATTAAACTCTTCACTGCCCGAGTTCAAAACCCGCTTAAGTCATGCCAACGTGGAAGAAACTTGGACAGAATTTGTCAATATTCTGCAAAAAGGCATCATGGATTTCATCCCTATAAAATACGTTAGAGCAAATTGCGACCCCAGGTGGTACAATAAAGACGTTAGAAAAGCCCTTTGAAAGCAGAGAATGTTACGCTCTAGGGTAAAGAGGACAGGCGTGAACACATCATCCCCTGAGAATAAACAATTATGGGACACATATAGATCCTCTGAAATTGAAACCAAAACACAATTACGTAGCGCTTTACTGGACTTTAAACGCAAAGTACTTTGCGACTACTTGTACACTGACCCTAATGCTTTCTGGTCATATGTTAGGGAAGTAAATGGGAGTAAACAAACCGTGGCTTGCTTAAGGGATTGTAGCAATATAATTCACACAGTTAGTGGGGGGGGGGGAAAGCTAACATCCTAAATTCATTCTTCCAAAGCGTTTTCTCGAATGATGTTGCCACCGCATATCTCCAAGAAACAATACATACTCAACCGATTTTTCTTATTGAATCAGGGACAACTAATCTGTGGGGGTCAATGAATTTTACTTCGTCAAAAGGCAGTATGAGTGCAACCGTACCTCCACTATGAATAATATGCCACCATACTTCATACTTGCCCTGTCACACTTATTTTTTTCCCTGAAGCAAGTTTTTTTTACACAAATCTATTGGATGATGGTTGGTGAAATGGAAGCATTTCCTTCATTAGCGTATCCTTGTGTGTGCCCCCGATAATCTATGTACGTTCTGAATATCACGTCAACAGTGTGAAGTGATTACTTCATGAACATGTACTAGTAGGTGAAAATCTCAATTGCTCCAATTTCGCCGAGTTACCTTAATTTCATTCCGTCCATTTTGCTTGCAAGTTAATGTTTCCCATACCTTACGGTCCAATATTAGTGAACATTTTATTAGTTGGCTCTATTCCTCATACATTGAACCAAACTAAATTGTAATCTAAATAAGTAAATACACAGCGTGCCAAAAGCAATGGATGTGACAGGGTTCCCTAAAAAAACGAGTCATCTATTGAGAAGTTATTCATTTCATTGCGGAAGAGATGATTATTCATTTTTTTACGCTGGTTTCATTTGAGTATACGAGATTGATTACATTTAGTCTGATTCCTGTAAAAAACAGTGTTTTAACATTAATAATCGTACTTGAAAAATATTTCAATAGTTGGATGGGCCAATTTCTAAAAGTAATTAATGACGGGACTATTTTGGAAATTATGCATTTATGCAATGATTTATGTTGCGATAAGTTGATTTATGTTTATCGTGAAAGCAATTGTTTTAAAATGCTTTCTTGCGTATCCTGAATGCTAAAGGGGAAAATGTTATAGTTACACGCCACAATACGTCACATCACGTGACATTTGTGGGCTCCGACAATGTCGAATGGAAAAAATGTAGAAACGCTCGGTGCACTTGGCATGGGTTAAAACGGCAGGAGAAAAACCTCAGTGCCATACAGCAACCAAACTGGCAGAATGCGAAAATAGGACGGGAAAAATGATAGCTAAAATAATTCAAAGGAGTAAGATCTTCGTATACACCATCTCAAAAACAATATCCGACATTCAAGTACATTTAGAAGAAGTAATGAAATAAGCGCGAGGTAGGGGCATTAAAAGGTGAATTGCGATGGAATAAACATGCCCCATTTCCCAGATGGCATTGCAGCAATAATGAAGAATCCAAAAGTCCTTCAGGTGCCACTGAGCGAAATAAAATCATGTAGTTTAACATAAGAACACTAAAATCCTGGTAAGGAACGCGATTCAGTTGCGTTTAGGGGAGATGTATCAAAAACAGTTGAATCGTTGGGCTATTTCATAAATATCATACCAAGTATAAATGTTCAACTCTCCAAATTAGAAAGATTTCTCAAATATGATTAAGCGAAGAAGAAAATTTGAATACCAAATAGTTGGTATATTCCGTTCAAGTAAATATCATCTGGTGATATTCAGGAATTAAAAAAAAAATAATATACCAAAATTCGTTGCTTACGATGCATCGGAGGGAATAATGAGTAATATATTTACGATCGTTTTAAGTGGCAACTTATACAAAAACACAAAATAAAATTGATAATTTGACGGATGCGTTCGTTTATGAAAGAGTAAAACATATTTGTTTTACTCTTATACGCCCTATTAACGATTCATCCGATTTTTGTTTACACTAAACTGGAACGAGTTAAGCTCGCCAACAAAAGGTATCCTGTGACTAAGGATAATGCAAGGAACGAAAAAAAAATATGAATTCGTTAGAACTGCTAATATAGCTAAAAATAAACTAATAATAACTATTATGGGAAGAGTCAACCCCAGCCGTACTCTTATAAATGGGTAAAGGATGGGTGAGGGAAATTAGAGAATATATATGCAGTAAATCAATAAAAATGACTGAAATTCAAATTAAATTAAATAATAAATGAAATTAAATAAAAAATATATAATAAAAACGTAAATAAATGTACAACACAAACGGTTGGAACCAAAATATGTTCTGGCCAAGGTTTACTAGATCGCCCTTGTCAAAAACTCAGGCAGTCAGGAACTAACGAGAGAATTATCTCTGCGCCAGCTGCCCGCCTGTCAAACGTAATAAAGTGAAATAAATCTACATCTACATCAACTTAATATCCCGCAAGGGCGAGTGGCGCGGGGTTTTAGGACACCACCCGTACTTTAGAAAAGAAAAAAAACGCATGTAAAAACTACAAATTCATGCATCCACAAAAAACATGGCATATAATCGTGCAAGAACACTTACACCCCACACACACATACAAACACTCAAATAACCAACTGACATACACATGCACCTGAAAGTATACCTATTTTGCGATGTTAAATTTTGTTCCGACTTGTAAATTCAATGTTTTTAATATTTCCAAACTGACTTCGGTTTCTTACTATTATGATTTCTGATTGTTCGGGGAAAGAATGAGTGTTTGTACCTATCTGTCCTGGAATCTATCTCCCTTATTTTATCTTTGCAGCCTGATCTACCTAAGTAGAGTGGGGCCATTATAATTCCTTCGGTGTCATAGTTAAACTCGTTTGTTCTGAACCTTCCTAAAAGTCTAAGCCTCGCTTGTTCTCTCCGCACTTCAAGTGGTTCCTAGCCTAAATCCCCAAAGAGACCTGTCACGCTTGTGTTCTTATCATAACAATTTTTAACGAATCTAGCGGATTTTCTCTGGATTTTATCTAATTCTTTTTGCCAAATTTTCTGCCAAGGATCCCAAATACTTGCGGCATATTCCAAATGAGATCTAACTAGAGCCAAATAACGCCTCTCTTTAACTTTCTCATTACATTTCCCCACCACCCTTTTAATGAAGCCAAGTTTCTTTAAAGCTGATCCGCATATTGTCCTGATATATTCTCCCCATGAAAGGCGTGGTGTTAGAACAACCCCCAAATATTTAACTTGATTGGCCGTAGTCAGTGCTGAACCCTCTATTTTGTAGTTCATATCCTGTTCGTCGCTTCCTTTGTTCCAATATTTCAAAACTGCGCATTTATCTGAATTCATACGCATGTAGCGTGTGGGATCCGAGTGAAAAACGCCTCATTCGGGAAATTGAGAAGGTTCAACGCCGGGCAGCCCGTTTTGTTAAAAATTCTTACGATAAAACGCAAAGCGTCACCGAAATGATCATGGGGTTGGGGTGGGAATCATTGGCAGATAGACGATTAAATGCAAGATTGAAATTACTAAATAAATTTAGATCCGCATGTTTCAGCACCGAGGTCTTGCAAATTATTCGTACTCCTACATACATTGGTCGCTTGGATCATGCATATAAAATTCGGGAAATAGATGCCAGAACCAGCCGACTCAAGGACTCCTTCTTCCCACGGACAATACGGAATAGGAATTGCAGGGTTATAGATAGCAAAAATTCCACTCACCACCCTCTGCGTCTGGGGAATAATTAGTTCTACTTAAATGCATGCTCTTTCACTAACCTCGTGTGCTTTGTTATCATAGGTCATTCTTTCCGAATGACCTCATTCGTGTTCTGTTCATCTGTTTTAAATCCCTCGTCCCTCTCCGCGAGGGGAAATTCCTGCTGCCTGTAATGTTGGGTCGCATTGCCTGCTTTTCACGGTCTCCTCGAGTATTTTGTGTTGCATGTTCATGTGGTGGTGGAGTTTCGCAGTCTTGCTTGTTGGGTCCTGGCTTGCGTGTTGCTGGATGGCTTTCGTGCTGCATCCTGGGGTACAGTTGTTTGTTGGTTTATGGTATATGTGTTTGCATGAGTGTTGGATGAAGGGATTTTTGAATGAGTGTGTGCGCTGCTGTGGGTGTAATTTTCCATGTTTAATCATTTCATTACAGTAAAGGTAGCTTCCAATTATTACAGCGTTGAAGTTTCCCTTAGTTTGGAGTCGAGGTAACCGTCGGGGAAAAGAAGCCTCATAGCTTAAATATTTACGAATGGTAAAAGATCAAATATCATATTAATTGTTTTTTTTGCATTCTATAACAGGTCTACAGGTCTACCCTCTATTCTGTTTTGTTTTCGTTTATTGCAAGTATTTAATCTTGCTTAAAGTTATTAATTTCCGCAGCGTTGAAGTTTCCACTTGTTAAGAGTCGGGAATATCGTCATATGGAAAGGAAAACTCTCATAGTTCAGCGCTTATGTTTTGAATTTGAACTTTGAACATGTTGTATCGTTAAACTGGAATTTTTGCACCATATTAAGGAAAAATATGTCCAACGCTTTGACCACAATCTTTCAACTGTATTTCCTATGAAATGCGTGGCGGATAAATAATAATTTGAACAGATTGAAATTTGGGGAATACGATGAAACAAGACGGACTGCAGACATTCACAATTTCCTTGGGAGGTGGTCCTCCTATTTCACGAATTTGGCGCTATTTAATGCAAAAGAAGTCATTTGGGAACATTACTGAACTGGGGAGAATAATTTCTCTAGCTCCAGCATTTGCAGTACACCTTATGTATAAATATAATCCAGGTGGTCCTATAATTAAATAAACGGTAGTCCAGGGGGTAGAGCATTGGACTACTGACAGGTTCGATTCCCGGGATAGTCTCTGGGCACCTACTGCTCCACCCAAGATGTGTGATTTTTCGGGCACCAGATCTTCCTGGGAAACCATAACCGGCACAGGGAAAGGAACTGGCCTCACTACCCTGATGTGTGAATTTCCTACACCGTCGGGCTTAGTACTGGATGAACTCCACCATCACTTACCTGACCGACTTTCGGGTTGATTACTGTGCTTACGGTATTTTATAAATGTTATATAAAGGTAATTTTGAGTTTTTACGGGTCATGTTTAAAAATTAACAGCTCTGTTTTATGTCATTATGACTAGGAATTTATATCAACCGAGTAATTGTGAAGAACTAGAGACTACTATGAATCAGGCGATATAGAAAAAATTAAAATTGAAGTTAATATTTTTCTGGATCATAAATTTGCCCACAAAATGTAACCGTGGTGTCAAGCGTAGGATAAACAAATGAAATAAACTTATTTTTGACCATTCTGCCTCAAAATAAGGGTCATGTATTGTAATGCTTACTAGGCGTTGCAATTCATTGGATTGCATTTCCGCGTTTAGACATTGCCTGGATGCCTTGTAATTTTGAGACAAACAAGTCGTCTTTGGTAGAAAGACCTTTCAAAATCTCGCATAAATTTCTTTAGTCGTTATATTTTCGCTTCTCGCCGCCAGGTGATGCCCCAGATTGGGGCTGTTGCAGACGAGGTGCGCTCCGAGTTGCGTCGCTGGGAGAAAGGTTTTCTGGATGTGGCGGCTTTGCCGGAGCGGCTGGAGACGGCGGAGAGGGAGACAGAGACGCTGCGGGACAAGGTTACGCTGCTGGAGAGGAAGGTCCAGGTGAGAGGATATTATTTATGTACACATGTCATTGTCCTCTTGCATTCTTCCCTTTTGGAGAGAGCGAACATGCTCCATTCATTAGTCCTGTAAAATAGAGAGTTAACACGAGGATCCTCTTTACGATCGAGAGATGTAGTAATGAAATAAAGGCTAAAAAAACATACACTCTGAACTTCTGATTGTAAGACAAAAAATGCGAATGTCCGAAGAACTAATGAAGCCGCAGCAATGATATAATCATTTTGATATTATTTCCACCCTACTGCACACATGATGCTTGCTAAGAGACCATCCCCCTTCCAATGTTAATGCACGTTATATGCCAAGCTGATAAAAGATGCTCGATCATATCGAAATAATTTGCATATCAATTTGCCGCGTAATTTAGATTATTTTGCATTCCATGATTGTGAAACAAAATGCCATCTGTACATCATATTTTCCCTGCCAGCCTATGGCTAGTGTGTTCTGTTCACTTCTTATGCACATCAAGGTAACTGATTTTTAAAAAACCCAATGGCGGTTTTGTCTTTGTTTACAGGTCATAACATACTAAGTTAAACTTGAATCATTAATTAAATTTGCCAAATATTCACTGTAATGCTTTGAATTTAAACTGTACAGCTATTTCAACATACCAGTTTCTTAAAAAAACGTATGTTTACAATTCTTTTGTTCTTCGACATCCTTTATTCCCGCGGAGAGAAGAATGACATTTTTTTCATTCCTTTTCTAAAGTGGAAGTTTGGAAGAAAGGAAAGGTGGGTGGAAGGGGGCGATAAGACGTTGTGCGGGTGACAATGTAGGCCTAGTCATTAGTGGTGATTTTTCTGAGTGGAAAGGTTCTGGTGTTTTGTTAAGCAGATGAAGGACGATGAGGTCTGGTCATGGTTCATGAGTTCATTTTTGGAGCAGTGGATGTGGATGCTTTCATAGTAGTGTAATAAGTGGTGCCGCCGATCTTTCGGTACAACCTTGTCTGTAGCAAGCCATGTGTACTTTAAATCGTGTGAGGATATTTCTACGTGTTTGTCCAATGTAAGATTGGTCGCATTCGGGACAACTTATCTCGTATATGCCTAATTTTTGAAGTGGATCAATGGGATCTTTTGCGTTTTGAGTTTGTTGTTGGTGACGCATATAGGTTTTCTACCGTGTTTTTTGAAAATTGGAGCGAGTCCTTTAGTCAGTGTGGGGTGAATTTGGTGAGGTGGTTAGTGTGGCGTCCCCCAAGGATATATATATATATATTTATATATATATATATATGTCCTTGGGGGTATATATATATATATATACATTTTTTAAGGTTATCTATAGGTTTTTGGATGGACACAACTACCAAACAAACATTTTATTAGTCCTAACAAAACACAAAATCCATCATCCTGCTCTATATCAGGACCCTCTTCATCTCTGAGTACTTTCTTCCTCCCTTCATCCCGCCCAACATCCCTATCCTGTTCCTTCCCTTTCCTCTTTTGCCCAACATTCTCCCCTCTATCACAGTCTTCAACCTCCCACTGCCAGTCAATACGCCCCTCATCCACTTTTCCTGCCTCCATAGGATTGCTCCCAACAAACCCCTCTCTTCGCCCACCATACCAAGTACTTCCTCCTTTGTTTTCTTCTCTGTCCATTTCACCCTCTCCACTCTTCTCCACACCCACATTTCAAAAGCCTCCACTCCACGTCTATCCTCCTGCTTCAATGACCACGTCTCCGCGCCGTACATAGCTACGCTCCATATCAAAGTTTTTACGAGTCTTTTTCTAACATCCTTACTCAACGTCCCTGTCGTCAGCTCCCTCCTCCTTGTCAAAGCCTCTTTGCCAATCGCAATTCTTCTCCTAACGTCCCTTCTACTTTCACCGTGTTGGTACAAAACACAATCGAGGTACGTAAACTGTTCCACCTGCTCTAGTTTTTGCCCTCCTATTTTAATGATTAGCTTAGCCTTTTTCTATCTAGAGAATCGCATAACATTTGTTTTATTAATTTTGATTCTCATCCCATACCTGTCGCACTGAATTTCCAATTCACTCAGGAATGCTTGCAACCCCTTGGTTGACTGACAAACTAAAGCTTGGTCATCAGGAAACCTAACTGATTTTACGAATTCCCCGCCCACCTTCATTCCTACCTCTAGTTCTTCCCATGCCTCTTTGATCATTTCCTCTGCATACAGGTTGAACAGCAACGGTGATAATGGGCAACCCTGCCTTACACCCCTTCCTAACACTGCCCATCCGGACTCCCCGTTCCCCACTCACACCTGAGCAGTCTGAGACATGTACAGGTTGCGGATTAGCCTCCTTTCCCTCCAATCTATTCCTATTTTCTGCAATATACCCATTAGTTTTTCCCAGTTCACTCTATCAACACCTTTTTCGAAATCTACGAAACAGGCAATTACTACTGGTTGTGTTCTTTATTCCCCTCGATTAATAATCTCATAACTGCATTGGCATCACGCGTACCTCTTCCCTTCCTAAACCCAAACTGATCATCCCCTAAGTAATCATTTGCCCTACTCTCTATCTTTTGTTTATGATCCTGAGAACAACTTTAGAATTGTGGAATATCTAACTTATCGTCCTGTAGTCCTCATATGATGTAGCCTTTACCTTTTTCGGAATAGGAACTAAAACTGACCTCACAAAGTCTTCCGGCCAGATTCGCTTCTCATACGAGGGTCATCCGGAAAGTAGTACCCGTTCGTGAAATAAAGACACAAAAGTAAATATTAACAAACATAAAAAAATTTATTTGAAAGAGGATACTTTAAACTACTTCTCAACATAATCTCCAAGCAAATTAAGGCATTTGTCATAACGTGTGACAAGTTTCTGTATTCCTGCTGCATAGTCCTTCGCCGCCAGCTCATTGAGATACGCGAGGGACCCATCTTGCACAAATTTTTGCATAATGCAGATGGTGTTTAACAATTTCATGAACAATTGTTCGAGAAACATTGGGAAAATACTCACAGATGTCATCAATTGTGACGCGCCGATCGTTCCTCACGAATTCGTCAACTGAGCTCACCAGTTGGTCTGTAATGACAGACGGTCTCTCCGAACGCTCATCGTCGTGTGTGTTCCCCCTCCCCATGTTGAAGTTGCGACACCACCGCCGAACAGACGACTCGTCCATTACATTGTCTCCATACACCTCCTTTAATTGGCGATGAATATCACATGGGCGAACGTTTCTTGCATTGAGGAATTTAATCACTGCCCTCACTTCACAACTGGCGGCGTTCTCAATTTTTTTAAACATTGTAAACAATCACAGAAACAACACAGGCAATGCTAGCGTCACGCAACTTGGCTCAGAGAAGGCAGACAAGCCACTGAAGCTATCTGACCTCGTCCAGTGGCTACTCGCGTCGTCAGCACTTCATGCGGCACGAACGGGTACTACTTTCCGGATGACCCTCGTAAATACTACGGATCAGCCCATATAGCCTCTTCCTCCCACATTTACCTAAGCATTTCAATAGTTCCGCGGGAATGTTATCCATCCCCATGGCCTTATTTAATGTCATCTCCCTTAATGCCTTTTCTATCTCATCGTCGAGTATGCCTGGACCTAAGCTGTCTTCCTCTACGTCGTATTCTTTTTCAATGTCTAACTTTGTTGGTCTAAGTTCCTTACTATACAGTTCTTCTATATACTAACTCCTTCCATCTCTCTTGGATCTTTCCTGCGTCAACTATTACCTTACCCGCCTTATCTCTAACTGTTAGCATAGCTCTTCCTTTCTTACTTCCCGATAACGATTTAAATCTGCTGTACAGCGCATTGATTTCAGCCTTCCTCTGCAGACTTTCCATATCCTTGCACTGCGTCTCTCACCATGCTTCTTTTGCTTTATTCGTTGCCCGCCTAAATTTATTGTTTAATTCTTTGTACTTCATTTTGCCTAATTCTGTATTTATATTCTTCCAATTTTTTTCCACTTCCATATATATCCGTGATCCATGGTTTCCTAGTCCTTTAACGTTAACGGTTCCAATAGTGTCTTTTGCGGCTTTAGACAACCCTTTCTTAAAACTTTCCCATTTTTCTTCGATAGTACTTAGCTCTTTACCATCCTCCATGATTTCCTCTACCGCCAGTTTGTAATCCTTCCTTTTCAAATCATTTAATGCTACATTCCTTTTTCTAACTCGCCGCCCCTGCCTTATCTTTTTGAAAGGGACGCTATATTTCATAGCAACTAAATTGTGGTTCGAGTCCGTATCCGCTCCCGGGAAGCTGTGCGAATTTATCACACTGTTCCTAAACCTGTGTCTAACCAGGATATAATCTAGCTGATACCTTTCTGAGTCACCTGGCATTTTCCATGTATACCTAGGTCTTTTGTGGTGTCTAAATCAATTGTTGATGATGACTAATCCCTGTCTCCTGCAGACCTCAACTGCTTTCTCCCCGCGGTCATTCCTCGTGCCTAAACCGTAGTCCCCGACCTCATCACCATCTCTTCCTTCGCCTTCCGTTGTATTCCAATCCCCCATCACTATCAAATGTTTCCCTGCAGGAACACACGTGATTATGTCCTCTAACTGATCGTACATCCTATCGACCTCTTCTTCCTTATGGTTGCTCGGTGGCATGTATACCTGAATAATAACCAAGTTCGTCGGTTCTGCTTTTATCTCTACTAGTAGTATTCTATCCGTTACCTGCTCTATTTTGACTACGCTTCTTCCTACCTCTTCATTTAATACTATGGAAACCCCTCGTTGGCTCTCGTCCCCGCCGATGTATATTATTCTATAATTATCACTCCAGTAATCCCCGCTATCCTTCCATCTCACCTCGCATAGACCTAAAATATCTATATTTCCCCTTTCCATCTCTCGCTTAACATTCTCCAATTTCCCTGTCCTCATCATTGTCCTAACATTCCACGTTCCTATTCTAACTAATGTGGTATTCTTCTCCTTCGTCTTCTGTCCTGCTGCTGCTGGTTTTCCCTTGAAAGGGTTTCGTAGGATGACGACCGTGGGGGCCTTGCCTCCCCCGCTTCCCGGCACGACACACGGCCGATTGGGCCGAGCTTTGTAGTTGCTTGGATTCATATTCTCTGTTTATCCATCATTTAAATCTTGGGAATGATAATTGAGGTGGTTTCCCGTTGCCTTCCTCAATAGTGTTTTTAACGTGACACCATCACTTCCTGGCCGCCCCTCTGGGGTCAGACGCCATTGCAGCCGCCTCACTGAGGAACAGACGCCGCATGGACTACCTTTCGTCTGGCTCCTAACCTTCGACCTATCTGGCATGGGTGACTCTACCAGGAGCAATTATTATTACTCCCGCCAGCACAGCTCTATGGGTCATCGGGATTGCACGAGGCGCTCTCTCCCGCCCTTCCCCTATTCCTCTTGCACTTCCAAGAATGTTGTTTATCTTCTTACCTGTAAACTCTGCCCGTCCTTTTACATAGGCCAATGTTCCACACCACTTAACATTAGGATTAATAACCACCGCGCCTCGTGCAATCCCTCCTCCCCGTCCGCGGGTCTCCCCATCCCTAAACATGCTTCCCATCATAACACCCCCTTCAACCAGTGTTACAATGTTTCCGTCCTAGCGTCCCTTCCCACATCCGATAACCCTATAGAATTAAAAACCCTTGAATTGGCATTCATTTACATCTGTATGGCCTATCAGCATCCGGGCCTCAATGTCGTTCACTGATGGGAGTGGCCTAAAATTGTTACTTCCACCCCTTCCCTCTCCCTTTCCTCTCCCCAACCATTCCTTTCACCCCTCCTTCGCCTCCCGTTCTCCCCTTCCCCTGGCCCCCTTCCCTTTCTCTCGCACCCCTCACCTCAACAATTCCAGCAGTCATTACTTCTACATCTTCAGAGGAAGACGGATTGTTTCCGTCGAAATATCAAGAAAATACGTGTGAGTGTTCTCTTTTTTTGTGTTTCTATATTATGTATTACTGTATATATATATATATATATATATATATATATATATATATATATATATATATATATATATATATATACATTGAAACACGAAATCCCGCCAAGCGGCGAACAAATACTCATTAATATAGAAACAGCTATAAGGAAAAGAACACACATAAAGGACGAACATAGGAGAGGTGGGGAAGGCGGAATCCAGCAGATCACGAATGTAAAAATATTTCCTAGACCGGGATTTGAACTCCGGATCATTCCACTGCCCGGGCGGAGGCTCTTAACCACTTGAGCTATCCAGGAAACGTAATTTACACTGAGATCTGCGATGCTGTAAGCAACCAAGTGCCTCGATTCTTTGGGCAAGAGATGGCGTTAGGGAGCGGTTTCACCCACCAAAGGAATTGAATGTTTGAATGTGTATTAGGCCAATGTGGCTCGTCTCTTCTTCTGGCTATGCGCACCACGAAACGCACTGCTCTTATCTTGTATGATGTTGTATGATTCCTGTACTACTATCCTTTTCTCTGTGTGTCTTATCTATTTCTCCTTTACGTTTCCTGGATAGCTCAAGTGGTTTAGAGCCTCCGCTCAATGGCAAGTGGAAAGATCCGCAGTTCAAATCCCGGTCTAGGAAATATTTTTATATTCGTGATCTGCTTGATTCCGCCTTCCCCACCTCTCCTGTGTCCGTCCTTTGTGTGTGTTCCTATCCCTTTTCCTTATATCTGTTTCTATATTAATGAGTATATATATTTATGTATATATATACATATATATGTATATATATATATCGGAATGGTGCAATAAATGGGGATTAACACTTAATATAGATACATCTACATAATACCCCGCACGCCACCGCAAGGGCGTGTGGCGGGGGGTGTCTGATCACCAACTGTAAAAAGGAACAATACCACATGCAAAACAACAGCATGGAAAATTACACCCACAGTACACCCTGCGTCGGCCAATCGTTTTCGACGAATGTGCGCAGATATTTCCAGTGGTTACCTCTGGTAAGAGATGATATCGATGTATTTTTGTTCATGTACACATTGACCTCCTCATCCTGCAAACCAATCAGACCCAACCAAACTGTGGAATACGCGAGAGACATTAGTCATCACCATCACGTGGGAGTTCAATGCAAAATGACTGATCCACTACATTTAAATGTTTAAGGCTCTCTTTTGGAAGATGTCAAGCTGTTTCCTTCCTCTTTGCCCAAAAACTTTGCTTCCCCTTTCAGATCCTGCAGGAGGAAAAGGGAGTCCTTCAGTCCCTGGAGAGGTGCCTCAAGGAGCGGTGCTGCCACCTAGAGGACGAGGTCAACGGGCTCCGAGTGGGAGAGGGAGTCAATAGCCAGAGGGGCGACCTGCCCGCTGCCGGCAACCGCCCCGGGGTCAAGGTCTCTGGGGTGCTGACTGGTGGCACCGACAGCGTGGACACCAAGCACCACGCCTCGACCCCCGAGGACGAGGGCATCAGCTCTACCGACAACCCCAGCAGCAGCTGCAGCGCAGGGGAGGAGGAGGAGGGCGAGACGAGGCAAGGGTCAAGGTATACCCTCAAATCTCCCATAGCTCGACTTGTGCAAGTTTGTCCCGAAAGTAACTTAAGTTAAGAAATAAAGTAAAGACGTAGTGACTAGACAAATTTTTATTATATACATTGAAAAGCACATTTTAAAACTATTTCTCTTCAAAGTTGTCATTCAGTTTGAGGCATCCATCATAACGATGCACATGCTTCTCAATTCTGTCTCTGAAGAAATCTGCCCCCGCCTTACAATTTTAGCCTCTTGTTTACACACCAGCACGCAATTCTGCGTCTCTGTCAAGGCGCTGTGCAATTGCAAGCCACGCCTAGCGAGGGAGATCCATCGTATTCACATAACCGCTGTTTTCACGGATTTTTTCGTTCATATTTCACCGTTAGTTCATCTATTTCAAGGCTAGACCGGCCACAGCGGTGTCCTCGTTATGGACATTGGTGCTGAGGCTATTTTAAAACTGACTGTACCTCACTCCACTTACTTCACTCATTATCATTCCGTCTCCGTACACCCCGTACAAAGCTGCGAAATGAATTTCAATTGTCTTGTGTTCGTTTTTTGACATAGTCATAGATCGCAGCACTTCACAACTAGAAGGGATTTTATATTACAGCGTATTAAATTTTGATAGTTTGCAATTTGAACAAAGTAGAAGAACCACGCACTGTCTGTACGCACACTTCCAGGATGCGTGCACGTTCAAGTATTGGGACGTTTAGACACACCAAGATGGTGCCTCCAGCTCTGTTGCCAACTGCCACGCTAGGCCGAAACGTAAGTTACTTTCTGATCATCCCCCGTATGTTATTCTTATTCACTCCCTTCTTGGAGTATTCTCGATATTGGTTTGCTTCGGTTAGATTTCCTGCACGATTGAGCCTCTGCGTTGTAAGGTCCTCCTGGGTCAGTGTGGTGATGACTTTAGATGAACGTTCATCGGGTCAAGAATGGCCGCCGATAAAAACAAGAGAGACATTAAAAATTAAGGAATGGTGTGTGTAAATAGGGATATAATTTCTGAATATATTGACTGAATGTTTGCGCGATAAGGTAAGATACGAAATGAATAAGTCCGTTTGAAATGCGTGCGTATACTGAAACGAAATGCTTCTTTGGCAATGCAAGGACTTTGGGCATATGAAAGAATTGAAATTTGTGCAAAGGGAGAAAAATGGCCGCACATACATCTGTCCTTCTCCCTAAATATGTTTTTGAATGAATGCCCACATGGGGTACAGCATACTAAGCATAAAACTCGATCACGTGAGGTTGGTACGTGGTAAAAATAGGAGAGGTATGATTGGGTCATGGAAATATGTGCGTTGGATGAACCGATAAGAGAAGATTTATTGTGCCATGCATGTGTGGTCATGCCGAGAGATAGAATGAGAGAAAAATCACCAAACAGATACGCGTGAGAGAATATTGCGAATGATTTGAGAGAGCGCGGGGCACTTCAGAGGAAGTTATTAGGGTCGGTATGGTCGAAGAGACCCCCTGCCACACACCTTTTTGGTTGATCGCGGGGTATTTGTGTCGAAGTCGAGACTTTCGAAGACGAGAAATGACCGGAGCATGAGGAACAGACTCACTTAGGATCATGTAAGAAACGACCTATTAATGCGACAGGCGAAAGAAATGAAATAAGGACATGGCAGTAGGGAGGATATTAGCGAATGTCTTTGAGGTCATAGAATCAGGCTTTTTCGACGTTCGTCTCCCCCGAAGGATATGGGTGCACTACAGACTTTTTACGGTGGTGCGACAGCCTATTGGGAGGACCATCCGATTACGCACTGGAGTATTTCGATTTTCATACCCTTAGTTATTGATCTATCTAGACTTTTAAGAATGAAATACACGGTTTGCATAAAAGGTATAGGGAAAAGTTTCGGAAAAATTGATTTATTTCAGCAGATATTGGTCATATACTGCCTTTCAAAATTCTTCAAAGTATACATCCATTAAGAGCGTGGACACACTTTTGCCCGAGCGAATTTTTTCCACGACTCGAAGGCTCCCTGTTGGGTAGGCGGAAGGTCGTTAAGGGTTCGCATGCAAGCTTCTCGTACGACTTGACTTAGGGCCCAATGGTGGTGTCCTTTGAGGGATGATTTCACCATTGGGAATGGGAATGGTATGCTAGTGCCAAGTTGGAACTGTAAGAGGGTTGGGGAATCGTCGCGATTAGGTTTTTCGTCAAGTAGTCGATTACCTTGGAGCCTCAAGTGCTCAAGATCTTCGGGATGAGTTTAACCACTGCAAATCTGCTGATCTTTCGCATCGCCAAATTTTTAGTGATAATGGTAGGCACTGTCACATTACCATGCCAATACGATCTGCGATCATGCGTTACTTTAACAGACGGTCTGAATTCAGCACTTCACGTATACAGGTTATGAACAAATTGTTACCAATACTTTTTATTCAAACCTTGTATACAAATCGCGTCGAGGGTTTTTTTGCGGAAAAGATGACGTCATTAGAATAATTTGGGCTGTTTTAGATAATTGAAAGTACACGAATAAAATATAGGACATATCATCTTAATATAGTCCACATATGTTTGTACAAATGGGGAAATTTATTTGTATTGCAGAATTGGATGATGGTTTTTTTATTTTAGTACCCTAAAGGCCACCGGTAGTGTATGTGGACGGGGGTGAATACATACCAGAGTAATTTTGACCCGGACTTTTGTACCCCTATCGCGGTCGGACAATGTTATTCTGATCCTTCATCTTTCGTAGAAAAAATGACATTTTAAATCTCATACCTATTCTATACTTAACCCTCTCTAATTTTATTGACGTGATCTCTCCTACCGTAGTACGATGGGAGTGTTAATACATTTTTAACATCACTGCTAAAGAGATGTTCTTCAAATTTATGCAAGAGGTTGAATCTGTAACTTAACCTTCGCTCCATAAATTATTCCCAGCATAGCTCCTCTAATATTATGGATACGCTACTAAGTTAATCATAAGAACGTTTTATATACTTCATGAAGATCCCATATAGAACTAGCAGCATATTCTATATGAGGCCTAACCAGTGAAATATTACATTTCTCTTTGATCTTTTCATTACATTTACCCAGTATCATTCTAATAAATACTAATTTTTTGTTAGCTTGTCCCCTTACTCAGGAGAGGTCGCGATTGAGGGTAACTCCTCAAAGTATTTAATCCAGTCTACACATTCCATTTCGTTGTTCCCGATGCAATCGGCATTCAAGAGAGAATTGCTCTTCTTCCAAAAAGTCATCACTACGCACTTTTTCAAATATAATTCTAATTGCCAAGTTTCGTATCAGCCTTCAGGACATCTGATAAGACTACTACGTCCTCAGGATCACAGTAAACCATTTCATCGTCAGCAAATAAACGTATTATACTATGGAGTGAATGTCGTTAACGTCAAGTAGGAATAAAAGAGGTCCGATGACACTTCCCTGGGGAACACCTGAAGTAACTTTTACTGCATTTGGGCAAACTCCATCTATGACTACTGTTCGTGCCCGACCATTTAAAAAGTGTTTAATCCAGCATCGGATATTTTTGTCTATGCCATATGCTTCTAACTTTGCGAGTAGTTTACGATGAGGTACTTGGTCGAAAGTTTTCTAAAAATCTAGACAGAAAAATCGCGTTCACTATTACATTTCTCTCTCCAGAAGTAAGAATATCATGAACAAAAAGCGCAAGTTGTGTCTCCTTGGATCCACCTTTTCGGAAACCGTGCTGATTTTTCATTTATAACTCCTGACTATCGAGGTGTCTCACGATCGAACTAGCAACTAAATATTACATAATCGTACAGGAAATGGATGTGAGGGAAATGGGTCTTTAGTTGGATGGTTCCTCCTAGTCTATATGTACATTTATACTTGAAGAAACAGGGTATCAAGTGTGAGCTCTTTTCCCTACACTGCTAGAAGTTGATTACTTACCGACCCCTTGTTATTCTCTCTCGGGGGAAGGAGGGTGGACGAAGAGGCAGAGAGGATCATGTACGAGACGTTCACCGTGCAGAGCGAGACCATCCTGGAGGACCACCAAGGGAGGAAGGGGCGCCAGGCAGAGGAGGAGGAGGAGGAGACGACCATCGAGGAGGTCATCAGGGAGCTGAGGGACCTTGTGGATGACGAGGAGGCCGCCAGGCGGGAGGCGGAGACCCGGACGAGGACCCCCGGAGGCCGAACGGCCGGGCAGGGGGGCAGGACAACCCAGAGCCCCTCGCCTCGCACGGCCACCAAGGCCCCCGCCCGGGCGAAGCAGGGAGAGGCAACAAGGGGGCAGCAGACCGCGTCGGGCGAACGGTGGGCAGAGGAACCTGAGATAGTGCCCTGCCGGATCCTGCCGCAGCCGCCCCGACGACCGCGGTCCCTGGCCCGCGCGGCACTCAAGGGGGCTGTTGCCTCGGCGCCCTTCTTCGAGGACGAAAGTAGCGGACAGAGCAGCGATTCGGATGAGCCGAGGGGGCCGAACGCCCCACCGCCGCCTCCCGTGGTGCAGGCGAGGACGGTGGTGTCGGGATACTCGAGGGCGTACGGGGGCCTGCGGAGGTGGGAGACGGTGGTCGCGGGGCCCGCCGACGGGTCCAAGATCCAGCAGCCGAAGCAACAGCAGTTCCGCTCCTCCAGGGACACTCCGTCCAAAGTCCTGCGGCGCAGTGAGTCTCTGCACCACGGCAAAGTGGCTGCGGCGATGCCCGAGCGATGGAGCAAGGTGAATGTGGAATCGGCGCTGCCGTCCACGGCGCGGCACGGCTCTCGAAGGTGCGTTGTTGAGCCAGCGAGGTTTGCCTGGCAACATGTTCAATGTCCTTTGGAAAAACATTTGGTACTTGAAGGCGCAGAATTTGTAACACTGAATGTTTGCGCGAGTGAGTGAGATGCTCGATTTTTAAAGGTACGCACTTTATTGGTAATTGAATGATTGCGTGCAAATCTGGAACTTGGTTAATATATCATTTATACACTCCTGAAGCCTATTATCCTTGGGTCAGCATTGACCGAAGGATCAAGGGTCCAAATCTGTGTGGCAGTTTTGCCCAACCCCCAACAGTGCCAGATTTTGTATTATTGTCTGCGAAGATGATGACCTCTTATCCGGCGGAATACTTACCGGGTCCTCGCTCAGGTAGGCATCATCATTCTGTAGGTTTCTCATTGATAGAGAGATACCATACCTGGCGACCACTCCCAATGGGTTGATATGGAAATGACAACAATGTAGAAGTTAAGGGCTGAGGAACTTAGTCCAGAAAACTGCCGACTAGAGTCCTAAAAAACAAGTCCAGACAGGGAACTGTCCAAATAAAGATGACAACCCGGACAAGGGTGAGAATGGCGGAACTCCAAACATTAATCCGCAGCATTATTGCCAAATCCAGGGTCAAATCCACTTAACACGGCAATAACATTGTAACCTAGCCGTGAGGAAGCCCCGGAATGAAAATTGAAAGGGATGATGTCCTTTGGGCACAATTATTGTTTTCAAAGCTGTAAAAGTTTTGCTTCAATAGCTTGCTACCTTAAATTATTACTACTTGTCATTTTCGATCATATTCCAAACTGATATCCGCATTACATTGAAAAAGCACGACTTTGGCACAAGGAGAAAAAATCACAGTCATTGAAGCGAAAACTTGAACGGAGGAGCAGACCCTACGTACAATTGCGAGTAGTGGCGTAACACTCCTTTCTTCAGACTTCTACCGTTGCCCTTAACGTATAACTAGCCCTATTGATTGCCATTGCCATTTATTTATTTTAGTATTTAATTTAAGCCACCGCTAGGGTGTGCGGCAGGGGGTGAATACACACGAGAATAATTTTTACCCGAACGTGGCCCGCGGTCGAAAAATGTTATTATATCCCCTATCGTCCGCGGAAAAAATGGTATCTTAAATATATCTGTCCTACATTTGATCTGTGCACAGAATTAGAAGCATTTTGAAATAAAGAGGTACATTTAATCAAAGATAATTTGAAATTACCTAATTCATCCCCACCATCTTACTGTCGACTGTTAAACAGCTGGAAATTTTCTTTCCCCATTTCTTCTTTTTGTACAGACTACTACATAAAATTCTATACTTTGGCCGGGAATACTCTTAAACAAACACCAATTTTCAAGTTGAGCACTGACTGGACTAATTTTGGACGAGCAATTATTTAGGTTCGACTTCGATTTGTTGGTGCCCCGTTGGTCACAGCCTTAAAGCCCTCTCCAATTTCAGGGGCAGCCTGGATGACGGTCTATTTTTCGTCGCAGAGTCCTCCACCTCCACGCCCCCTCTGCCCCGTCCCACGCCCCCTCCGCCCCCGCGGTCCTCGCCGCCAAAGCACCAACTGCAGCTCCCCTTCGCGGCACGGGCGCGCAAGTCCCGGAGCCTGGACCGGGTTGACGACGGCATTGAGGCCACAGGAGACTGGAGTCTCGGCTGGGACTTCCCCAGGGGCAGACCCCCGCTCTCGCGCTCCGCCACCCGCAGAGCCAACCCGCCGACGTCCCTCGCGAGGCCGCAACCGCACCACCACCACCAGCACCACCAGGCGCGGTGCCCGCCCGACGGCGCCAGCTGCACGGGGGTGGGGCCACCACCCTACAGTCCACACGCCCCCCCTCCTTACGGGGGCAAGGCGCAGCAGAGCATCTACGGCATCATTGGCTCGGCCTCCGACGACATCCTACGGAAGACCCAGGATTTGAGGAAGCAGAGCACTAAGCACCAACTGGGGGGGAGGTGTCCTCCGCAGACCGCCGCCAAAGTGACCGACCTCTTGTCAGGACTCTACTGATCTAAGTCACACCTCATTTTCTTCAAGAGGGACAGAGAGAGAGAGAGACCAAAGCATTTTATGAACACGGTGTAAGACCAGGTGTGATATAAATTGGACCAGGTATTATACATAAATTGGACAAAATCATTGAAGACAGCATCCTTGATCATGCCGGGGCATTATTCTATCAATTAGAATCAACAATTATGGCATATAAATTTATTCAAGCCCCCCCTCTATATATAGTATACTCCAGTATACACAGGGCGTATATTGCGCCTATCAGTGTATATATGTGGATTATGCCCCTGGGGTTCATCAAAAACATACCTTTAATGGTAGAAAACAATATACTCGTATATATATATATATATATATATATATATATATATATATGTTTGCACATAAGTGTTTGCTATTGCATGTGAAAGGTTAATATTTCTTCCGTAATAATCCCTCAAGACTGCAATGGAAGAGGAAGGGGATGCTTACTTTAGACATGTGATGATTCCTGTTGTAAATTAGGATAGCTGTATATATTCCTCTTGTTGATTATAAGCTGCATTTTAATGCAAATAATTGGTTTGAGGATGTAAGTGTATAAACAGGGGTTTAGCACCGAGGCTGCTAAGGTTTCGAGTTTTCTTTTACAATGACTTGAATTTTCTCCATTTTGTGGAGACTATTAAAGGCATTGTAGCAAGAATGGGGAAATTTAAACCCAATAATAAGTATGTTATCGGGTTTAACGTTTTTTGGGGGTTTCTGTGCTGCTTATTTATTGGTATTAGACTTTGATTAGATAATGTGTGAAAAAGATTCCAGTTTCATCTTTTTGGGCTAGCCAAATGACTTTGCATGTATATATATTCAGCATGTAAGTGATCCGTGTAACAATATTTTAGCTGCAAGAAAGGTGTGAGCATGATGGAAGAAGATAGTTGTGACGATATTAAAATATCACAATGCTCTGAAAAAAATATTGTTCACTGAAACACAGCTCTAACCAACATTTATAACTTATGTATATATTCATATTTGTTTATAAATTTGAAATCTTCTACTCTTTGTTGAATATTTTGGAAAACCAAAACTCTCCCCAAATTCCCTCTAATCAGTTTTAACCAGACATGAGTAATTTGTAGCGGCATTTAATATATATATATATATATATATATATATATATATATATATATATATATATATATATATATATATATATATGTATATATATATATGTCCAGGTAGAGCATTGGACAACTAGCTGGAGCGACCGGGTTTGATTCCCTCGTAAGCCTCTCTGGACACCTGCAGCTCCTCCCAAGCTATGTGATTTCTAGGGTACCAGATCTTCCTGGGAAACCATGGAAAACCGGTACATGGAAGGGAACTGGTCCCTCTTCTTACTCTGCTAATTTGTGAATTTCCTACAGCGGAAAGGGCTTAGTACTGAGTGAACTCTACCATTACCTACCAAACTGACCTTCGAGTTGATTACTCTATGTTTATGGTCATATGTATATATATACATATATATATATATGTATATATAAACATATATATATATATATATATATATATATATATATATATATATATATTTCATTCACATGGAAATAGAGTTAAGGAAAAGCGATAGCAACACCTAAAGGACAAACACAGAAGAGGTGGGGCAGGTGGAATCGAGCATATCACAACCTTGCCCAAGACTTGAGCTCCGGATCTTTCGACTCGCTGGGCTGATGCTCTAACCTTTTGAGCTATTAAGGAAACATAATATACATTAAAGTCTTCTGTTTAATCAACCAAATGATCCAATTCGTTGGCCAAGAGACAGGGTTAGGGAGCTGTTTCACCCACCAAAAGAGTATAAGACAACACACAGGAGGAAAGGACAGTAGGAAAGCAATCATAAAGCTTCATAAAGAATAGTAACTGTGCGATTTGTTGGATATATAGCCAGAAGAAGGAGACAAGGCACATTGGCCAAATACACATTCAAACACAAAAACCGGAAAGGTCAAGGAAATACTTTGCACTTGTGACCTGCTCAATTCCACCTACCCCTCCTCTGCTTGCGCTCACCCTTTATGCATGTTCCTATCGCTTTTCTGTGTGTCTATTTCCATGTAATTGAATATTTATTCACCAAATGGTAGATTTTTGTGTTTGAATATATATATATATATACACACACGAGGGTCACCGGAAAGTAGTACCCGTTCGTGCCGCATGAAGTGCTGACGACGCGAGTAGCCGCTGGACGAGGTCAGATAGCTTCAGTGGCTTGTCTGCCTTCTCTGAGCCAAGTTGCGTGACGCTAGCATTGCCTGTGTTGTTTCTGTGATTGTTTACAATGTTTAAAAAAATTGAGAACGCCGCCAGTTGTGAAGTGAGGGCAGTGATTAAATTCCTCAATGCAAGAAACGTTCGCCCATGTGATATTCATCGCCAATTAAAGGAGGTGTATGGAGACAATGTAATGGACGAGTCGTCTGTTCGGCGGTGGTGTCGCAACTTCAACATGGGGAGGGGGAACACACACGACGATGAGCGTTCGGGGAGACCGTCTGTCATTACAGACCAACTGGTGAGCTCAGTTGACGAATTCGTGAGGAACGATCGGCGCGTCACAATTGATGACATCTGTGAGCATTTTCCCAATGTTTCTCGAACAATTGTTCATGAAATTGTTAAACACCATCTGCATTATGCAAAAATTTGTGCAAGATGGGTCCCTCGCGTATCTCAATGAGCTGGCGGCGAAGGACTATGCAGCAGGAATACAGAAACTTGTCACACGTTATGACAAATGCCTTAATTTGCTTGGAGATTATGTTGAGAAGTAGTTTAAAGTATCCTCTTTCAAATAAAATTTTTTATGTTTGTTAATATTTACTTTTGTGTCTTTATTTCACGAACGGGTACTAGTATCCGGATGACCCTCGTATGTATATATATATATATATATATATATATATATATAAAATATCTTCGAAATGGAACGCTCTTCGGCGACACACAAATATATAAAAACACAGATGTAGATTTTTAGAATATAGAGACACAAAGAAAGGACACTCACAATTTGTTATTTTACGTTTCGACAGCACGGCTGTCGAAAGACGGATTCTGAAGACGACAGCCGTGCTGTCGAAACGTAAAATAACAAATTGTGAGTGTCCTTTTTTTCTGTCTCTATATTCTAAAAATCTACATCTGTGTTTTTATATATTTGTTTATATATATATGTATATATGTGTGTATATATATACACACACACGTACAGGGTCGCACCCAAAAGTGTAAGGACTGATTTTCTCTTGTGCAAACGGAGCGGTGGAGGGGGGTCTGCCTGGCAGGGTAAGGTGGAGGGGGCTCTTTGCAACAGACCAACACCAACCTCAGTCGCCTGCGGGCTGTCGTTGAGTGAGTTTTTAGTGAAGCAAGTTTTTTGTCCGCGTCGAAAAACAAAATGAATCTGAATTTAGAGCAACGTTATTCCGTGAAGTTTTGTGCGAAAGTCGGGAGGACGGCAACTGAGACCCTCGATATGATCAAGCAGGCTTATGGGGACACTGCCTTAAGCCGTTCCACAGTATTTGAGTGGCACAAGTTGTTTCAAGAGGGTAGGGAGCTCGTTGAAGACGACCATCGCTCCGGACGGCCGTCGACGGCAAGAACCGACACGAATGTGGACAGAGTGAGGACACTGCTGAACACAGACCGACGCTTAACCAGTGAAGAAATTGCAGATCAGTTGAGTCTGTCTGCATCCAACGTCCAACGCATTATTTCACAGGATTTGGCCATGCGCAACGTGTGCGCCAAGATGGTGCCGAAAATTCTGCCATGTCGACCGACAGCTCCTGGCCAAATGCGGCGTTGCCACGTTGCCGCACCCGCCCCATTCTCCCGATCTGGCACCACCGGACTTCTTCTTCTTCCCCCTAATGAAAAGACAGCTCAAGTGACGACGTTTTGACTCGATAAAGGCCGTTCAAGAGGCTTCGACGGAGGGTCATCAACGGCATGCCCAAAGACAATTTCCAGCGGCCGTACGGGGAATGGGAGCAACGTTATACTAAATGTGTGTAGCACCTCTAGGAGCATACTTTGAAGATTATTAAATCGATGTAAGTATATCGTCAATAAAATTCTTGTAAAAATATCAGTCCTACCACTTTTGGGTGTGTCCCAGTATATGCATACTCGAGGGCTGTCCAAAAAGTATGGCGAATCCTGAATTTCCGCGGGTTACGTTTAGTAGATTTTTGTTTTTTTTGGCGTAATGTATGGTACTTATGTCTCTTTCTTAAGTCGATAATTTCGGCCATTTTGAATGTTCCGTTAATTTTTGACAACTGTTTTTCTGGGACGTGTTTTAGCTTGTCTTCGATATTTGCCTGTTCCAAAAAATGGATGAAAGAACCTGTATCAAATTTTGTGTGAAAAACGAAAGAAAGTGCGCGGACACATTCCAAATGTTGACTTTGGCATATGGAGAAGCTACCTTGGACCGAATCAACGTGTATCAGTGCTACAAAATGTTCTCAAAGGGCCGAGAAGATATGAACGACGAAGAGCGTGCCGGACGCCCGAGCAGGTCAACGAAAAATGAAAACATTGATGAAGTGATGATTATAGTATTGACCAATCGTAGAATCACTGTTAGAGAAGTGTCTGAGGGCCTACCCATTTTTACCAATTTTTAGGGCATTACACGGGTCGCCGCGAAATTGGTACCAAAATTGCTCAATTTCGACCAAAAGCAGCAACGCATTAACATTGCTGGTGTTGGACCCGCTCTGCCCACTAAGACCCAAATTTGCTCCAGAGGGTCATAACTGGTGACGAATCATGGGTTTATGGTTATGACGTGGAAACTAAAGCTCAATAATCCCAATGGAAGCTGCAGCACGAGCCAAGAATGAAAAAAGCGCGCGGAGCTCGGCCGAATGTGGAAGTTTTTCTTACAGGTTTCTTCGAATGCAGGGGCGTGGTACATCATGAGTTCTTGCCACAGAGTAGAACGGTAAATAAGGAATATTACCTGCAATTTATGCGCAATTTGCGCGAAGCAATTCGCCACAAACGCCCGGATTTGTGGAAGAAAAAAATTGGCTTTTTCACCATGACAACGCCCCTGCTCACACATCCTTACTTGTTCCATCCTTAATTTTCCGCCAAAAAAGACACAATTATGATGCCCCAGCCACCGTATTCCCCAGATCTGGCCGCCAGTGACTTGTTCTGGTTCCTGAAACTGAAGAGGCCCATGAAAGGACGACGCTACGCTACGATTGACGAGATAAAGACTGCATGGAAGGAGGAGCTGAACAAGATCACAAAAAATGATTTTTTTAAGTGCTTCTCGAGGATTGGAAAAAACGTTGGCACAAGTGTATAATATGTAATAGAGATTACTTTGAAGGGGACGAAATAGATATTCATGAATATATAATTAATATTTTGAAAAACACAAAAGTCGTGATACTTTTCGAACAGATCTTGTATAGATATATATGTAACTACCTAAACTACCATTTTTAACAATTGCCCAAAACAAAAACCATACGCCTTGACTGGGAATCCAGCATGGATTAAAGTTTACGAAATAATCTTACCTACATACCCCTTTTTTCCTGCTTTCAACCCATTTCTTTTTTTCTCATCATCTGGATCTTCAGCATTTGTAGAAGTGTCCAGTTCTCAAAAAAGAGAAATTATGCCAATCAAAAGATTGCCACTATCTTACACAGTATTTCCTTAGGTCTGGTCGGAAATCATACTATCAGTACTGCATTTTTTGAGCTGTCTGGTACTACTGTGGCTTATGCATGTGATGAGCAGCGCAGGCGTGCCTGATATCATTGGACATTATTTTGAGAGCATCTTGATCGAGGTTTATTTCTAAAATTCCTACATGACTAAGGAGAGCAATCGGCTCTAACACCTTAAAAGGGAAATGCTGAAAGTTATATAGACCAAAAAATCCTTGACTAATGCCTAATAATGCAAGCAAAGGAGTATGAAAATTTGAGAATATGTACTGCTATGTAGCTTCTGCCATAATAATTTTTCAGTAAGTATTAAGAGAATGTGATATTGAATACAAATAATCATTTGAAAATTACAACACCGCCTTTGTTATTCCATAAAAATATTTTCTCAAACGAAATTTAAAAAGGCTTTCATTCCAATGAATTGAGTTGGCATATCTCCATTTCTAGATTCACTGAAATAAGGCAAACATTTATTTTTGTCTTTCGAAAGGCTTGACATGACTGGAAAACGGATAGTTCTTGAGATGGGAGAAATATATTTGCAGGGGATGGAAAATTATACTGGTTATTTCATACATAGGTCTAAGTTTGAAGTGTAGAGGTTATTTGAAGGGCACATCTATGAAGAGAATTAGAGAAAAAATTGGAGTAAAGGAAACTTAATAAGGAAACTTGTCCAGAGAAAAGAGGTTGGAGGGTTGGTTCCACCGAAAGGAACTGCGATTGAATATCCTTTAGTACTCTGGCAAAGAAGTTGAAAGTATTTTCTAAATAAACTATGAAAAGCAATATACGTATAATCAATGAATACAATCCACTACCATAAGTATACCTAATTGTTCTGAGCTGATATATTCGCCATGAAAACTATCCCAGGAATGGCCGCAGCTATTCATCATCTAATTTGTATAGTTCACATTTACAATTAATAGTTGAAGGAGCGTCATCTCATTTAATTATATACCTACCTGCTTCAATATTCAATTTGAAATATATGAACACTACCCAAATTATTTTCTCTTTAATTCGAATATATCCTTTTATCATGCTGAATATATTGGTATACTGGAGTGTTTTTCTGTTCCAAATGCGTACATATATGGAATTGTCTGTAGGGAAATATAAGACATTAGATAATAATCATACAAAGGCAATTTACCATTTTTTTCAGTCAATGATTACAAGATGTAATGGATAATATAGTTCATTTTTAATGGTAAACATATCAATTTGAAAGGAACTCACGTCCCTTACGGGAAGCGCCCACTTCCTCCAACAGTATCGCCTAGTCTAAATACTAACTCAATGTCGTTAGGGGGTGTTTATTCATGAAGGTTTAGGCTACTGGTGCGTGTAGAGACACGTGCGGTGTCGTTACGACTAATGAGTGACGTAATAAGCATTATATGAAGGTTAAACAAATAAACCCGCCAAGTGCAAGCTAGCAAAATCCAAATTCGAATATATGTTTAAATTAAAAAGAATTTACTACCGGTTTTCTCACACAGCATTGGATGAGGGATGTCCAAAGTAACATTATTCTGAATTATCTTGTAAAGTGATGACTTTGAAGGCTTATGTATCTACTTCAGAACTTAATTTAATTTCACCCACAACTCACGAAAGATGGAGAAAAAGGAAGCTAACTGTGTCAAATAGGTTATAACACCAAGAGCATTAGTTTAACGATCAAGAAATAGCCAATCCCTAGGTTTTAACTCAAAAATGCAGCACATTCTAAAGCAGACATTAACGGTACGGGGAAGCAGGCGATCGGCTTTGAATAATAAAATGAGGACGTGGAATAAATTAGGTAAGAGGGGCAGATTTAAATTGTAGACCCATTTACGAGATAGTGAAAAATGAACTCCTGTGATTAGTATACATCATGCATGGGTTCTAATGCAGTAGTAGTAATTATTTGGAGGGGGGAGGATGAGTGAAAGTTGAGGAAAATCGTGTCGTTAGGAATTGGTCGGTGATTTGGCAGTGGTACGATTTTCATGGAATTGGGAAATATGGGCCAATACCGACCGCAATAACTCTACTCCGTTCAAGAAATACGCCAGGGTGCCCGTGATTGGGTTTACTCTCAATAAATAACACCAATTTGTGCGACACATGATTACGACCAGGAAAGTGTTCGCCTGCTTCCATTTAAATACTGAACGGAGTCCAATCATTTTGCAAGGTGAAGGCTCTACTGCATTGATCGACGGGAGAGTGTAGGTCTCTCTTCGCAAAATATTACTTATTACGCAAAATATTAATTAGAGTGTCAGGTGAGTGCCCTTATAAGGGAACATGGAGAAGGGAGTTTGCGGAATACAACTTGAACAAACATAGAGGAACATGGTGAATGCATGCTACTTGCAGTCACTCCCGTCCGTGTTTTCTATGGCTGAATGTGTGCATCCTTGTATTCTCGAAATGTACAGCCAATTCAATTCGTTTCTTTGGATTACACTTTCGGTTATGTTCCTTCTTTTGCGCCAAAGGGACACTTCTCCGAGAATATAATTCCGCTCGCACCACTCAAATAGGTTGATATACAAGGGAAAAGAACATACAAACACAAAATGAATGGTTTTCAATGTGATTATTTCCTTCAAGTTCATTGGAAAAACAAGCGGTCACTTATTGCTGTGAGCAATTCAGCGCTGTGCTCTAAGTGATTGGCCTCAACTATTTTTTCCCTTTACATAAAACACGCATCACTCAAAGGACTTCTCGCATTGAAAACACGGAGCATGCCAGGGACGTTGAAACGAGCGAACATTCGGAGGCGCGAGAACATAAGAACAAACACATTAGATTTAATGCATACGCAGTCACCTCGAGGGTGTGCGTTGTACGTCCAGTGGAACACATTTCACGGTGGCAAAAGAAACTTCCATCTTTAAGGAACATCTACTGAGCCTATTTTTCTTTGAAATCTAGTCAGTAAAAAGCCGATATACGACGGTTAAATTCTCAAGCTGAAAGGGAAAGAATTTCGTCCTGCCTGGTTCAATGTGAAGTGTCCGTTTAGTCACTTCCACAAATAGCAGCTGGCATTATCTGGAGGGTTCTGCTTTCGTTCTTCGAAGGAATGTCTGTCGAGCAGTGCTTTGTAATAAGTGGGCCTTGTCCACGGATCAAACGTACCTACATTTTCCAATGGAATGTTAAAAAAACAGTGATCCGTGAGGAGGTAAATCGTAGGTGGACTATGATTGAAAGCTGATATGGGATGCAGTCATATTATTAGTTGGTGATGATTGGTTTAATCCCGGGAAGGAGTGATATTTAAGATCTCATTGTGGAAATTCCTGTTTTCCCTGGGATTGCAATAGTGACCCTCAGTCCACACAAAACTCATGTCCAGAGTACCTTTCTAATATTTTCTACGGATGTTTATAAAGTGCCCTTAAATTTATCAAGCTATAGTCCATCAAAGCGTTTCATAACATCCACAGAATGATGACTCGCGCCGCCAAGAGTGAGTTCCGAATTTCGTGTGATTATGCTGTTAACCGAGGCGGTTCGTCTTAATGAGCGGGCATAAACTCTGTCAAATGTCAAGTAACCGAGATATATTCAAGAGGAAAGAATAATGCTTCTTACCAGGAGTGGGGCCAGTAAGAATTCTTGCCGGTAGAAGCATAAGATGGACCAAGGGCCAAGATCGATCCGAAATATCTCAGGTACGTATCGCTGTGCCTTTGCGTGCCTTCGCCGTGTCGTAGTCAGGGTCGTGAGATTGCTTGTGCTTGAGCTTAACCATTTCTCCTGGCGCCATCTGGTTGTTGAAGAGCGCAATTATGGCGGTGAGTTGTAATTCGTAACAAAATTAATATTGAATTAAAATATATTCATTAATATAGAGGAAATTGTTCGGAAATTACATCAACATAATCTTTGTTGCAATTATTTATGTAGATTTAATTTTACTTTATAGATAATCTACTAATAAATAAAATTTAAATAAGCCTTATGTTCTGCGTTGCACTTGTGAAAAAGGCTGCGATTCTTTCAGTTCGAGTCAATTATACAATTATTATTACGAAAGCGACGGATATGTAGATTCTCTCGAAATTATGGAACATTAATTGATTGGAATGTCGATTGATTGTTAGTGCGATTGCTAGTAAATATTCTGTTTGACATATGCTAGGTAAAAGAGAAATTACACCATGATTAACGGTGTTACGGGGAATGGTGCCATGTTGATTGGCTTCAAAATATAATTATTTCCAAAATCTCAATTTATTTTCTACTCCAAATTCACCTGAATGAAATATTTATGACATTAGTCATTTGCAGTCGGTCCACTGCATTTACGTTTCATTCTTTGGATTTTTTTTGAATTTGGGTACTTTTTCCTGGGCTGTGAGCCGTCGCATCTTATTGAATTTTGCTTCCATGCTCATTGAAAAAGGCCATCTAAAATGTCAATTAAACTTTAATGAACCGAAGTCAAACGCGTGTGAAAGTTTGTCCCAAGAAAGCGGGGGCGATTCAAATAGCACGAGTGTATGCTTTCAGAGTTAAAGGTCAAGGTCACTTGGTGCCAAGAGTCCTCCAGTGCGTTTTGCCCTATTTTACTGAGTCTTTCTCTGGCTTAAACGGGAGTTGAAGACAGCTCTTTTTTGAGAGAAATTGCTGTAATGGTGACGATGAGTTCGTTTTTCGAACTCTCATTGCTTAACTTTAAATAACTGCAGTTGGGTAAACGATACATTAAGTATTTTCGCCCGCCGATGATCATTGACTTGCAAGTATTTTAATTGAAGAAAGAACTGAATAAAGTTTCTTACTACAAAATACAAACGGGATTTAACGTTCAATGACGAAATCGTGAGGGGTTGGGCATTCTTTTGAATGCGAATTATATAATAAAAATGGAATGTTTTTTCACGCGCATTCTGGAGTGTTTGGACTTTTATTTAACTTCTTTTTAAATCTGTTTCAGTGATGCAATTGGTATGTATATGTGTGTGGATAAGGATTTGTTGAAAAGAGAAGAATACTTAGTGCTATGAAAGAGAGTGTAGTATCTGGAAGTCAAGGAATGAAATTAGGATTCCTAAGGAAGGGAACTACGGAGAATCCAGCGAACAGAAATAATTGTAAGTTGAGACATTTATGCACTATCTCAACATTTTTCGTTATGTTTGCATACATTCATCAGTCTTAAAGACGTACACGTCGGACGGACCTCTGTCGAAGAAGGCCAGATATAAGCTTTCTTCTCTTGCTCGTATCTTCTTTATTCACCTCCTTTTATATATTTCTAGCAAAAATGCTTCTTCCTTTATAAGGGTTCTCTTAAAAGATTGTCTGCCAATTTTTTTTTCCTAGACAGAATCGTTTTGCTGAAAATTCAGCGTCGTAAATACGTGCGACAACGTTCGTCGAGGCAAGTGATATTCTGCAAACGTGGCTTTTGTCGAGCCATTAAGGTAATTCCAGACCAGTGCCTATTCAAAAACCTTTACGCGTATAAAAATGTTATTCATCAAGATATACGAGGCAAGTTCATGAAGTAAGGGCCGTTTGGTTACAGGAAAAAATAAACTCATATGAAAGACATTTTATTGGCTACACTTTTAGTTAGCTGCAAACCTACTTCACTTCTCTACATAATCGCCGTTCACTTCTAAGCATTTCCCTCACCGCTGCAGCAGCTTCTTTAACCCCTCTGATCGTAGAAGCTCGACGCCTGAGAGTTGAACCAATTGACATTAACGCCGTCCTTGAGTTCCTCTTCGGTTTTGAAACGTTGTCCACCGAGTCACTGCAGTTCGAGTGCAAGAAGAGGAAGTAGTCGCTAGGTTCAAGGTCAGGACTGTAAGGTGGGTGGTCAAAGAGTTCAAGAGTAATTTAAAGAGTACTAAATTTGGACAAAACATCAGATGAATTAAACTGCGTTCCCTTGGTGTCTTTTGTCGACATTCAACTACTGCTCCTTACTACTTTGACCACAATGGTCAAACTGTTAGGGCCATACACAGATACTTTTATGCCAAAGGAAGAAATTGATGATGGAAAGGTTCAGTGAATGCCGGGAAATGACTCACTAAAGTGTTAAATAGAGCATGGTTTTATGTAATGAAGGAACATGTTTGTTGAAATAAGATGACAGATGTAAATTTGGGGCTTGGAAAACTTTGAGTTCACCTAGTAGTTAATATGTTTTTGGCAATTTTTGGCTACTTGTCTTTTTGGAAAAGAATAACAAAGTTACTAAACGATGAATGAAAGGTAAACTCGTGGTTTCTCAAACTCTCTATGAACTTCTAATGTTTAATCATAGCATATTTTGATTGAAAAACAACATTTTATTGGCATGTACTCCTAATTAAACTAGTCCCATTACATTTAGGTACAGCTACTAGGCCCATGCACATTATGTATTTGGGCCAATGTTAGGTAATTCAGAGTGAATTTAAATTTGTGGTCAACTCTCTCGTAATTATACTTTTGGGTAGAAGAATCGGAGGGAACCCGCTGCAATACGGCGTCATGAAAGGAAGTTAAAATGATAGAATTGAACTCGTTTCTGTGGTGTGTCTACTTTAGTTTAATAATTTCCCAATGGAATATGCTCCAATCCTAATAAACTGTAACTATATCATTTATTGTGTGAAATTATGCTTGAATAGTGACGTTTTTTCAGGGATAGGTTTAACAGAATATGTTTCAGAGCATATTTCCCTTTTTTATCCTTCCACAAAAAATCACATATCACCAGAAAAATTGAATATGCGAAATCCAGTCATGTTGGAACAATAGAGTTAATAATATATAAGCATGTGTAATGATAGTTTCTGAAATAAACTTCTTTACAATAAATGAAATACAGCCATGAAAATATTTTGGCAACTTAATGAATTACGGGTTAATGACACTGATTTTAAGTTAGCGAGTGCAACTGATAACATCATCTGTAATCAGAAAATACGATATTCTAATGTCTTAAGTTGAAATAAAAAATTATTTCAGTGTTAACATAGAATTATGGCGCATGAGTAAACTCTTCATAGTGTTATCACAAGGCATATTCGAAGAGTAAAGTTAGTTCCACGATTCATAGTTTCCTTCAAAACCTAAAAATTCACTTTTCTGTGAAATCGTCGTTTGCTCTCAAGTCATTTTCGTAAGGCTATACCGGCTACTTTGACCCCCCAACGTAGATGAGCATCGCCTGTGAATTGAAACAATATAAAGCAGCAGTCTTGCGTTCCTCGTCATCTGCAAGCCTTTGTCGCCAAGCGACTGTTTTAAGTCCAAGAAGAGGAAAGGTTGCTGGGGTCCTGGTCGGGATGATCAATAGCTTTCGAAAAATGCTCATCCTCTGTAACCGTCTGGTTCGAAAATACTTCCATCTTTGAGAGTATTTGCCATCTGCTTTCCTCCATTTTTGAAGTTTTAATTAGCCTTCTTTGTTACCTCAAGTTTACATCCGTTAAATCATTCCGACCGTAAGCATCAAGCAAGGAAATCACGAATAGCCCCAAACGGGAATGTTTCATGCTGTAAGTATAATCATAAATCGTTAGTTCAAATACACAATGCGTATCATCGGATGGAACCTCATATGTATCCACAGAAGCTGTATTATTTGGTTTCGCTGTGGTCCAACATGATAAGAAATTATAATTTGTAATTACATTATTATTACCTGGATATCTCCGCGGACCTGACGGTGCAATTAGGGAGAAATAAATACGAATTATATTTGCCATAAATTAGTGAGAAATAAGGTTTTTCCTTCCAATTCTATGGATGAACTTCCATGGCCTGAATCCCGAAACCATAGTGTTAATTAGGCCCTCCCTATATGAAAGGACAACTGTCATTACTATGCTAAGGAGTTAAAGTTGTTGGCATTTGGATACTGGCAAAACCTTTGTTTCAATATTATAATTTTATAAGTTTCATGCAACGTAAAAAATATAGAAAAGTGGTCACCTGAAATAAATTATATTTTTCAATTATCGACAGCTAAGACGGCCTTATAAATAATCCTTCAGATTCCTTCTGCTCAAGTTGAGCGTCGGAGGGATAAGATCGAGCATGTGTGGTACCGTCAACTTGTTACGTTGCTATCTTCAAGCATCTGCCATTAGTACAGTATCTACCTCCTACTTTAAATCACTACCTCCACCTTCCTGTACATCGTTGTAAGCGCAGTGCGGTCATTTAAAGTTCTGTTAAAGGAAGCAGGTGGAGTGCTTGAATTACTTGGGCGTTTTCAGGAGAATTGGGAATGTTGCGAAAATTGACGCGTTTGATGGTTGGGAAAGTAAGGGATGGAAAAGTCTTTATTCCAATGGAAATATAAGAAACGCTGTGAGCGCATTAGAGCTGGGAATATCTACAGTCGCGTTGGCTTGGGGGAATGGAGGGTTGCGTTTGCCTGATGAGGGATGTAAGGTTGTCTTTCCTGGAAATGACTCGTTCATATCATGGCATAAATTTCCCTCCTGACGAGTAGGATTTCCAGTTCTTAACTTTTTATTGGCAAGTTCATCTAATTGCCGCATTGCTTCTTTTGACAATATGATCTGTTGACTAATTTCCAATCTCGATATTTAGAGGTCGACATCACATGTTGTTTTACGCGAGACGGGAGCTTGGGAAACGTAAGCAGCGGGGAAGATGACGAAGGGTGAAAGTACAGATGGACATGAGTTTACGTTTATGCTGTTTAATTTTCAAATCTAAAATTCTAAATTAAATAGTTCGCTTCGTGGCACTTGCTCTAAATGTGTATTTGTTTGCCCTCGGGTTTGAATATTTTGGTTGGTTTTGCTGCATATACTTCTTTTTTTTAATAAACCTATATTTATTGTGATTAATCAGTGCTATTAATTCTTTTAAAGAATAGGATTTTCCTCTTTCAAATTGTTTTTTCATCAGTGTCGGTCGTTTAATATACTGGCAATGGTTATACGAGGTCTGTTCAAATAGTGTCGCGCTTCAAAGTAATCCCCATTAGATATTATAAACTTGTGACAACGTTTTTTACAATCCTCGAAGCACTTCAAAAAATCATCTTTTGGGATCTTGTTCAGCTCCTCCTTCGATGCAGTCTTTATCTCGTCAACCGTAGAGTAGCGTCCTCCTTTTATCCCTTCAGTTTCGGGAACAAGACAAAGTCCCTGGGGCCAGATCTGGGGAATCATAAGTGTGTTGTTTTTGGCCACACAAATAACGATATCATTAGTTTGTTGTTTTTGGCGAAAAATTGGCGTTGCTGTTTTTGGTCGAAATTGAGCAATTTTGGTACGCATTTCGCGGCGACCCGTGTCATGCCCAACTCATTGGTAAACTTCGAATGGTAATGGATATGTATAGGCCCTCACAAACTTCTCTAATGTTGATTCGACCATTGGTCAATGCTATTTCCTTCTCTTAATCAATGTTTTCGTCTTTTGTTGACGTGCTCGGGCGTCCGGCACGCTCTTCGTCGTTCACATCTTCTCGGCCCTCTGAGAACATTTCGTACCACCGATAAGCGTTGCTTCGGTCCTAGGTGGCCTCTCTATATGCCACAGTCAACATTCGGAATGCGTCCGCGCACTTAATTTCGTTTTCCGCACAAAATTTGATACAGATTCTTTGATCCATTTTTTGGAACAGGCAAAAATCGAAGACAAGCCAAAACACGTCCATGCAAAACAGCTGTCAACAATTAACTGAACATTCAAGATGGCTGAAATTTTCAGCATAAGTGAGAGACATAGGTATGCTAAGTAAATATAAAAACATAGTATATTCGCGACACTTTTTGAAGACACCTCGAATGATTTCATTTTTCGAAAAGCATGGTTATTGACAAATGCAACCTTTTGTTTTCTGATTATTTCTAAATACATATTTTATGCAATAAGATTGCTTTATTCTTTTATTTAGTTTACGTTTCTTTGGGATATACTACAAATAATTTTGTAAATTTCTACTCTATTTAGCCTAAATAATTCATTTCAATTTCTTGCTACAACCTTGATTCAAGAAATATAATTCAATTTTATGAATTTCTCACTCACAGACCATCGGTTCATAACGTACAAATAAGAATGCAGCAGGCCATTATTCTGGAACTTACGACGGTGATTGTTATATTTTCAGCCTAACAATGAAAAGACAGTACATTTATTATTGAAAATGGCTTTATTGTTTTCCCAAGTATTCTCCATTATAATCAATACACTTTTGCACGCGCTCGAACCGATTTTCGTAACACGTTTTCCACTCCGATTGAGGCACTTCCAAAACATGTTTTTGGAATGCATCAACGGCTTCTTCAGGCGCCGAAGAACGGTGGCCTCCCAATTTTGCCTCGATAAACGGGAATGAAAAGAAGTCATTTGGTGCTAAATCAAGCGGGCTGTAGGGAGGATGACCCATCAATTCGACGTTTTGGCCTGTAAAATAGCCTCGTAGTTGTTTCAGCCGATCTGTGAGAGCTTGCATTGCCATGATGGAGATTGATCCTTCGTTGCCGCTTCTTTTCCTGTATTTCACCAAGCACTTCTGGCAAACTATTGGTCGTGTACTATTCAGAATTCAGAGTCCTACGTTTCTCTAACTGTACGGTTGCCACATGTCCAGTTATTCCGAAGAAACAGGCGATCATTTGCTTCGTGCTGTCGGATTCGGCTCGTCTTGGAAGACCCACACCCATAGGGGATTGCTGTTTTGTTTCTGGCTCATACGCATAGATCCAAGACTCGCCACCACCTGTGTAGATGTTATAGGTACACAGCTTTCGATGCACCGCGATTGTATTTGTTGAGACTTTATTTGCACCAATTGAAATAAGCATCTTTTTGAGCTTCTGTAAGATTATGCGGGATCCAACGCGGACACGTTTTTTTCACGGCTTAATGTTCATAAAATATCTTATTGATGCTCGTCATAATAAAATAATAATCAGGAATGCCTCAAACTCACAATAAGTTACATGGCGACCTTCCTTTACTAGTTCAGGCAGAGCATCAATGTTTTCTGGCACAACTCAATCTCAAAGGCTTCATTGAACGAATACTGATATATTTGCGTGGGAACTGCGATTGCTTCCTCTCTTGCTGCTTCGATTGAAAAACATTCCACTCATTTTCCTCGAAAATAATTCACAAAACACCATGAAAATGACATCACTTTATCTGTATTTCCATATTTACACTTAATAGGCATGTTTTACATTTGAATAATATTTCTATTCACTTCAGTCCAGTGCCGTTTCAAGCTCTCCTTAGTTGTATCATTTTTCCGGCGTGCCAACAGCCCGATGAGTGGCAAAACAGACTTTCTTCTTGCGTATTACTGCCCAAATAGATTCAACTGCTGCATTACTATTCCCGTATCAGCGTTCGATTTTTTAACCCATCCTTCACAAATTCTATTCCAAATTCTTTCTTTTGAGTACTTTGCTCACTCAACTCGAATAAATCACAATTTAAAAAATCCACTACGGAAATTAAGAAGTTTTTTTATTTTCCTTCACATATATATCCCGGATATAGCGTCGCTCTTGATTACGTTTAACCAGTGAAAGACAAATTCCTTGAAAAATTCATTTCTCATCGGTTTACAAGTCTTCAAGTTATTATTATTATTTTGTAGTCTACCGCTTGAAAGGTGTTCTTAGGATGGACACGGACTGGACACTTGTATACATCTTAGACTCGCCTAGCAAGGGAAAACCTGTCACCCCAAACTACAATAAACTTGTTCTTTAATCATGCATTCACTCTGTCTCCCTTCATTACTCATTGTTTTCCTTCCATGTCCCATCATGTTCTGCTCCACTGCAGCCTTCTGGATTATATCTCGTATTACATTCCATCGTTCTGATATCCCGACTACATCGTGCATTCAAACGTTTCCAAGGCAAGTAAACTGCTTCACTTGCTCCAGTGTTTGCCCTCCTATTTGAAAATTTAACTTTGTTTTCCTCTTTCTCAAAAACTTCATAGCCTTTGTCTTTTGGGCTTTGATTCTCAGTCCAGCCATATTGCATTTATCGATCCATCTCTCAGCAGTGATTGTAATGCCTTTGCTGAAATAGCTGAATAAAGCTTTTTAATCCGCAAACCGAGCTGCTTTTCCGAATTCCCCGCCCTCTTTCACCTCTAACTCCAGTTCTTCCCATGCCATGTTTAACATTTCCTCCAGGCATTCGAGGGGGCTCCCACAAACAACCGGATACCATTAAAAATATACAATTTCATTATATTTATATGCAAACATTGGCAATAATGTATTGGCTCAAACATTTTTTCCACTGCACTGAGTACAATTTTTACTCTTCCTTTCCGATGCATTCCACTCCTGCCTTCGATTCTCGTTTCACCTCCGGAAGGCGTACAAGGCGATTCCCCTTCAAATTACTTGTCATCCGGAAGAACGAAGTGAAATCACACGGGCCGACATGCAGTGGGTAGCGTCGGCGAGGATTATAGTGTCATACGGTCTTTGCTACAAACTCTCGCAGAGAAAAGGTTCCGCACGCCACGGAAAGCAGTAACACGAGCCGCTTTGTGTTCAGGAGTCAACAAGCGCGTGAGATGAATTTCGCCGCCATTGGTCTAACTTGCCACATTTGAATCCCGAATATCACTCATACACGCGAGTTCTTTTCAAAGCGAGCTCTTCATAGAGAGATAGACAACACATCGACCGACGCACTTCTAGTCAGTAATAGTATTAGTCATTACCGTAAGATACTTGTATTGGACAGTTATTGAAAACCGCGTATTTTAATATCCTTTTATGTCCCAACATTCTTTGCTGAAAGCCTGTTTCTTCCTTTTTAACCACCTTTGCTCACGGCATCCATGCATCAAATTTTTTCTCGATGAATCATTTGCATTCCCACAATTCTCAATCCTAATTAATAAATTTCAACCAATCATACTCTCCTCCGCCAATAATACCACCCCCATTCTATTCGACAAGGTGATATCGTATGATGGTTCGAAGACTTAATATTTAAATGGTGAATTAAATGAAGGAAAAAAATCAGGGCTTAGCTGGTGTACTATAATTACTCAGGGTAATCAATACAATAGAACATAAATTATCACCGCATTGTCAAAATTTCATGTTTTCCACCGAAATCAAATTCCGATGCATCAAATTTTTAAACAATTAACCTTTATATTTATTCAGAGCTAAGATTAACGCATGACCGTTGGGAGAGTCAGACAAAGGAGTGGTCCATCTTGAGGTATTCATGGTAATTCGGTGAGGGGATGCGAATTTACATTCCTTAGAGATGGCAGCAATCAAGAAGTCCGTAATCCAAGTGTTGTCGTGACATGAGAAAATGAGATTACTCGCCAGCCCTGGCTTTGTTTGGAGTTATACAGGGGAGCAGAGGGCTTTGGTTGGGAAACGCACGCAGATAACATTTATTAAACCTTCTGGAAAATAATTAGAAAATTGCCATTTTAATACATTACGCTGGAAGTTATTCTCGTGGAGAGTGTATAGTTCGTAAATGGAGATAGCTCATGTAAATATATCTGTACATAAAATATTAGAGGTACATTAATAAACACCATTCACTTTGCTAAAATAATTGTCAATAATATAAAAGGATAACTCGTAATATAACGCTTACAGACCTTTCCTTGGAACGTCTAATGGTAACATTTTTAAAATTATTAATGCCTTCATACGCTTTATCTAATTGTATTGAGGTACTACACGCGCGCACACACAATTTATGTGTGTGAATATATATACGTGTTCCATGTAAGTTCCATTCGTAAGCAATGGATCACCGATGAGATGATTGCAAAAATGGATATATATATATATATATATATATATATATATATATATATATATATATATATATATATATATATATATATATATAATATATGTTTATATATATATATATATATATAAAGAAACATACATATCGATGATCAGTATAGTATTTAGACAGTACAATAGAACACAAATAAAATAGTAACACTTAAAAGGACACTCACATTGTACATTGCTTGAGCTTTCGGCCTTCGAAGAGGTCGAAATTAAGACTCCTTCCGAAGTAAGACTCCTTGCTTGAAGAAGGCTTCTGAGAAGGCCTAATATAACGTCCGTTTTAAAAAGATAAGGCAGGGGTATAGGGTTAGAAAATGGAACGTAAAAGGATTAAATGGATTGAAGAAGGAGTACCAAGAGGCGGTAGAAGAAATCACGAAGGATGTTAACGACCTAAGTATTTACGAAGAAAATTGGGAAATTATCAGGAATGGCATGCCTAAAGCCGCAAAAGACACTATTAGAACCTTTAACGCGAAAAGGACTAGGAAGCCATGGATCACCGATGAGATTATTGCAAAAATGGATGAGCGGCGAAAATGGAAGAACGTAAATACAGTAATAGGCAAAATGAAGTACAAAGAGTTAAACAATAAACGGAGGTGGGCAACAAGTAAAGCAAAGGAAGCATGTTGGAAGACGCAGTGTTAGGACATGGAAAGTTTGCATAGGAAGGGTGAAATTGGTGCGCTGTACAGCGAAGTTAAATCTTTATTCGGAAGTAAGAAAGGAAGATCTATGCTAACAGTTAGAGATAAGGCGGGCAAGAGAGAATCAAAACGAGAGAATCAATCTCTTAATACTTTACCTTTAACTTCTTTAAGGCTCCTACAAAATATTGCAATAGTTAACTCCAATTTTTGCTCCCTCTTCTCTTAATCAGATTAATAAAAAATATATATTTCTATTAAAAAAATACCTCTGCCCCCATAAAAAATCCTTAGGATAAAAATATGCCTAACGATTTTGTGGACATATTCTCTTTTTAGCAGGCTAACATATATTTTATTGTGTGCAATTTAATACAAATAACCCTATGTTTCGAAATAACGCTGATGAGTATCGGTTGCCCCTTACAATTGCGATTTTCAGCAAAATTTTCTTCCATTGTAAATGAGCCCATATTTCTTAAAATTATGCATAAAACGACATTTGAAACGATTTGTTTTAGAGCTAATGTTTCAGGTGCTCAAAAGTGATTTATTCTTTTAGAATTTAGAATTTTTTTATTCTTTTAGATTTTAGAAACTTTTAGAATTTTTTACTTCTCTCATTTCAACATGAAAAGTTCCCATACCCCCCGTTTGGTTAAATGAGAAATATTCAATCGTAAAAAAGAACCAAAATGATTCAAAAGTTTTTATTTCTGTTCATTGTTACGTTAGAAACAAAAAAAAACAGAATTAATTCTAATTGACATGAAAATACCGTTATAAATGATTGAGCAAAATTTTCTTCCATTGAAAATGAACCCATATTTCATAAAATTATGCATAAAACGACATTCTTTGGTGTTAGAGTTAATGTTTTAGGTGTTCAAAAGGAATTTATTCCATTTTTAGAATTTTTTATTTTTCTCATTTCAACATGAAAAGTGCCAATACCCACTCGCTCCTATGTAACGAGAACTTGTTTACTTTTAACTTTTCTCTGTTTATATTTTCTTAATTTAATGAATATCCAAATATATATAAAAAAGAAGTTTTTCCCTTGAATAAATGAAGTTACATACACCTACAATTAACCACTTCATCAAACGAAGGGCAAGGGTTGGTTTATGGTCGGTTGGTTGCTCGGTTGGGTTGGGTGTTGGTTTGAAAAGCCGAAGGTCTTTCGTTCGGTTCTATGTTACGATATCTTTTTTACTTTTAAATTGTTTTTCACTACATATTTTCTTAATCTTATCAATTTAAAAAAAATAACCAAAAGGAAGTATTATTTTGCTTTGAGTTACAAACTTTACAGAAGGATATTGATTTTATTTATTGATTTGACTTTATTGATTAAATAAGTAAAGTTACCAATAAATATATGAAGTTACCAATGACTAAACGACATAATCGAGGGAAGAATTTGGATTTGGGTAGTTCAGGTATGTAAGCTTGAGAATACGAAGGTGGTTCCTTCGCTCGAGATATTTTTTACTGAAATTTTTGCTCATTATAATTTCGTGACCTTATTAACTTCAAAAATATAGCAAAACATTTTGGTTTCCTTCAATAAATGGCTTAGAGTGACACATCACTCAAGTGTAAGATTGTGGGAGTCCAATTTGTCAGGCTGGTTTAGGGAGTTTTTTTAGAAAATCCGAAGGTGGTTTGGTCGCCTCTATTTTACTTTACTTTTGTTCTTGTAATTTTTTATAATTGTATTGTTATGTCCCGGGTTAATTTCCCCGACGTGGCTCATTTCTCTTTCGCGAGGAGGTCTATTCGTGTGCTGCGCAATTCGCATATTGCAATTTTTCCACTGCTTACCTGTCACTCGGGTGCTTGCGTCGCCTCGAGGGAGGAGGGGGCAAGCATGCGAACGCAGCTCGCGAATATGACTGAATATGGGAATAAAGCGCAGTAAAATGCTGAATCCGGGGCGCGACCGGATGCCGCGATCAAATAAAAACCCCACGGAGCCTTCGTTCCGTGTCTTTTCGTCGAGGGGCCGTGTACACGTCGGGATGGGGAGCCGAGAGCCGTGGAAGCGGAGACTCGTCGATTGACCCGGGGTTCGCCGCAGGAGGAGATACTCGCGCCGGAGTCGCTCTTGTTTAAATACAAACTCCTAGCGAAAGACCCCGTCTCTTTTATTTCACCGTACCAACTCGCCAATTGGACCACCTTCGTCGTCCGGAAATTCCTCAGCGTTAGTCAAGATCCTTTTCTGAGACGTCCCTTGTCGCGCTGCCCTCGAGGGGACACGACAGTATTATCTTTATTTAATCAAATTAAAAAATTTATTCAAAAGGTATTCAAGAAAAAATGGATTTACACATCAATGGAGTTAATCTAATCAATTTCAAAATAGTATTGTTTTCCTTAAATAAATGCCTAATATTAGAGACAACTAAAATGTAACAACTTCATCGAAGTGCGGGCCAACTGATACGGGGTTCGGGGGAAACCGAAGGTTTTAGGTTCGGTTCTGTATAACAATCACTTTTTTACTTTGAATTTGTTTAATTTGTTCTTTCAATTTAAATAATCTTATTATACCCAGGAAAAAATGTTTTGCTTGAATAAAAGTTACGCACACCGAAAATGTAACTTTCAATCGCAGGAATAAGAGAGCGGCAATGTAAGGTGGTTATGATGTTGGATTAAAACTCCGGAGCTGTTTAGTTCACTCCTATTTACTTCAAATTTTTTCTACATATTTAGATAATTTAAATAAATTTAGATAAATTCAAAAAATATAACCGAAAATGATTGTTGTTTTGCTTGAATAAATGAAGTTACTTATAAATAACTTCTTAATCGAGTGAAGTTTGAGGGAATCTAGTATTGTGATACAACCAAAAGATATGCACTTCATCGAAGGGTGGTGGTTTCCGTGGAAATCCGTAGGTGTTTGGTTCGCTTCAATTTAACGAGCACCTTTTTTACTTTTAACTATTTTTTACGTATGTTGACGATCCTATTACATTAATATAACCAAATAAAAGTATTTTTTGCTTGAATAAAAGACAACTCAAATGTAAATACTTCATCAATGGTAGGGTGGTTAAGGCGTTGGCTTGAAAATCCGTTGGTGTTTAGTTTGGTTCAAAATCAATTTTTTTTACTTTGATAAGGTGAAGGTGTTTGGTTCGCTCCTTTGTAACGAGAACTTTTCTACTTTTAATTTTCCTCTGTACATATTTTCTTAATTTAATAAATATCCAACTATAACAAAACCGTATTTTTCCCTTGAATAAATGAAGATGCACACACCTTTAATATAACAACTTCATCAAAGGAAGCCTAAGTGTTGGTTTGTGGTTGGTTGGTTGGGTTGGGTGATGGTTGGGAATCAAAACTTCTAAAAATGGAATAAATGCCTATTAAACAACTCAGGTATTTACCATAAAAATGACGTTTTATGTATGATTTATGAAAATATTTATAATCGAAATGGTAAAATTATTAAAATGTATTCGAGCATTATGGGCTCTTGTTTGAAATGGTAACAATGAACATTAGTTAACATTGAAAACATTTTGTTTAATTATTAAGAATCGAATATTTCGTATTGAATTGGTGTGGAACTTTGGTGTGGAACTCGTATTGAAGCCAAATGGTACGGGCACTTATTATTTTGCAATGAGAAAAATAAGAAATTTAAAAATTAAAATAAATACCTTTTGAACAGCTGAAGTTTTGCAACCGAATTGCGACCTAATTTGCAATCGAATAAAATTTTGGTTAATCATTGTTATACATTTACTGTATTGGTCTTTGAGTTCGGTTCTCCATCTTATCAATTTTAAAAATATAACCAAAAGTATCGTTTTGCTTGAAAAAATGGAGCGACTAACTTCATGGAAAGATGGCAGTTCAGTTTTAAAAATCCGAAGGCGTTCGGTTAGATTCAATTAAAGAGCAATTTTTTCACTTGATTTTTTCTACCAATGCCGACGATTATTGATATAAAAGTATTGATTTTAAAGAATGAACACTAAACGCTAAAAATGTAAACTACAACGAAAATATAAATTCGGCTCCTATAAGGTGCTTCATTGTGGCGGTGCACTGCGCACTCTGTTGGCTTAAAAATCCGAAGGTGATTAAATCGCTACTTTGTAACGAGAACTTTTACTTTTAATGCTTTCTCTCTTTATATATCCCTAAAAATAAATCTGATCAACTTCAAAATATAACAAAAAAGTATTTTTTCCTTGAACAAATGAAGTTACACAAAACTAAAATGTAACAACTTCATCGGAGTGTTCGTTTGAAAATCCGAAGGTGTTTGGTTCCGCCCTTTATGAAATCACTTTTTTACTTTTAATTTGTTCTAATAATTTTCATAATCTTATTTTTTATATTATCTTAATACATTATCCAAGGATGTTCCCAAGTGTTTTGCTCGAATAGATGAAGTTACACACTCCGAAAATGTAACATTCAATCGCAGCAAATGTAACTTTCAATAGAGAAAACTGGTAAGGTGGATTTGGTGTTGGATTAAAAATCCGTAGGTGTCATGTAACAAAAATGTAACAACTTCAACAAAGTGCGGGCCAACTGGTACGGTGATAAAAGTGTTTTTGTGCAAATCGGAAGGTGTTTGGTTCGCTGTTATTTACCGAGCACTTTTTTTACTTCAAATATTTCGAAAGGAGTGTTGTTATGCTTGAAAAAATGAAATTACCCATAGCTAAAATGTAACTTGTTAGTCAAGGGAAAAAAGAGTTGGTAAAAAGTAGTAACATTTTAGTTGCAGGTAACTTTCATTAAAATGAGCTCGCTTCTACATAACTAGCACTTACGAAAAGTGAAGAGTCAGGCGTGATATTGTGTAATGAAAACTTCGTTGCAATGTTCCACAGTTAAAACTTTATTGCCGACCATGGTTTCGATACACTGTATCATCTTCAAGTGAGGAAAAAAATTCCCCTTCTCCTTGTATTTTTCCTCACCTGAAGATGATACAGTGTATCGAAACCATGGTCGGCAATAAAGTTTTAACTGTGGAAAATTGCAACGAAGTTTTCATTATAACTAGCACTTGTTTTACTTCTAAATTTTTCTCTAATGATATTCTCAATCTTATCGGGGCACTTCGCTTCGAGTTCGCTTCTGTATTACGAGCACATTTTTGATTTTCATTTTGTCCCTACACATTTTACTATATAACTATAACCCAGACTACTACTAACTATAACCCAGAAAAAGTATTGTTTTTCTTAGATATATAATGATACACACAACTTAAATGCAAGTCCATATTACCTTGGATGTATGATTTTTAAAGATTTAAATTAGCTACAAAAAAGTTTTTTTAAAATATTTTTTACCTTGAATTTGGACGACAGGGTATGAAAACAAAAGCTTTAGCGTGAACCATAATAATTTGAAGCATGTGTTTTCCTAGCATCCTCAAAGCGCCAACAATTCTAGCATTCCAACTTTAATTTCTCCTAAACATTTAACGAAATTTATTTCATATGAATAAAAATATCAGTAAATATGTATAAGAGTTACTAAAGAATTTGGAAAAGGGTAAAAACCTCATGAGAAGGAAGAAATCCAAAAAAGGTTAAATAATTTATTCAAATCCAAAAAAATTTACACTACAAAAAATATTTTCTAATAAACAACATCAAAAGTTGAATAAAAGAAGTTTCATTCAAATTTTTGGATGGACCAGTTTTATTAGTACTTTATAAGTATTTTCAACAATTATTAATTTTAATAATTTGACTCTTAAATTAGAAGTTCATTTTTTCTAATCAAATTCTAAAGTCATTAGAACAACAAATATGCACATTCCATGCCGAGCCCAGGAGGCCGTGCAATCGGCTCGTTATCCTTTATTTTACGTGGCGATTCCTCTTGGGTCCCCTTTAGGCTCCCTTCAGGCCTATACTCCACGATATAGCAAGACCTGTGGAAAGACGGGTTATTAACAAAAAAATAACACTACCCCATATATATATAGAGCGTAATATCCCTCGTCGGGATCCTAAATCGCGAAATCTTGCACCCCGGGTGCCTATATAAAATACGACCTAAGCGTCGCCACCATTTCCTATTTCCATCCTAGGAAGTCTTCTCTCTTCTTTCTTCTCTCTTCTATCTTCTCTCTTCTTTCTTGAAGTTACCTGGGGAAAAAAGGTATGAGCAAACAAATTAATAACACTGCCCCAATATAAAAACCGCGTAAAATCCCACGGTGGGAGCCTGAAGGGCCCTAACTACGAAACGTTTTGCACCGCTAAGTGCCTAACTAAAACACGCGCCCTAAGCTTTCTTCACACTTCTTTCTTCATCCAAGAAGTCTTCTCTTTTCTTTCTTCTTTCTTGACATCCATGATCTCCTTTCTTGAAGTCACCTGTGGAGAAAGGGGATTAGTACACATATACATAATACACTCCCCACCAAAACCGCGTCAAAACCCACGGCGGGTTGCCTTATGGGCCCTAACTACGCAACGTTATGCACCGCTTAGTGCCTAACTAAAACACGCGCCCTAAGCTTTCTTCACACTTCTTTCTTTATCCAAGGAGTCTTCTCTTTTCTTTCTTCTTTCTTGACATCCATGATCTTCTTTCCTTGAAGTCACCTGTGGAGAAAGGGGATTAGGAAACATACAAATATAACACCCCCCACCAAAACCGCGTAAAAACCCACGGCGAGTTGCCTTATGGGCCCTAACTACGCAACGTTATGCACCGCTTAGTGCCTAACTAAAACACGCGCCCTAAGCTTTCTTCACACTTCTTTCTTCATCCAAGAAGTCTTCTCTTTTCTTTCTTCTTTCTTGACATCCATGATCTTCTTTTCTTGAAGTCACCTGTGGAGAAAGGGGATTAGTACACATATACATAGTACACTCCCCACCAAAACCGCGTAAAAACCCACGGCGGGTTGCCTTATGGGCCCTAACTACGCTACGTTTTGCACCGCTTAGTGCCTAACTAAAACACGCGCCCTAAGCTTTCTTCACACTTCTTTCTTCATCCAAGAAGTCTTCTCTTTTCTTTCTTCTTTCTTGACATCCATGATCTTCTTTTCTTGAAGTCACCTGTGGAGAAAGGGGATTAGTACACATATACATAGTACACTCCCCACCAAAACCGCGTAAAAACCCACGGCGAGTTGCCTTATGGGCCCTAACTACGCAACGTTATGCACCGCTTAGTGCCTAACTAAAACACGCGCCCTAAGCTTTCTTCACACTTCTTTCTTCATCCAAGAAGTCTTCTCTTTTCTTTCTTCTTTCTTGACATCCATGATCTTCTTTTCTTGAAGTCACCTGTGGAGAAAGGGGATTAGTAAACATACAAATATAACACCCCCCACCAAAACCGCGTAAAAACACACGGCGGGTTGCCTTATGGGCCCTAACTACGCTACGTTTTGCACCGCTAAGTGCCTAACTAAAACAAGCGCCCTAAGCTTTCTTCACACTTCTTTCTTCATCCAAGAAGTCTTCTCTTTTCTTTCTTCTTTCTTGACATCCATGATCTTCTTTTCTTGAAGTCACCTTTGGAGAAAGGGGATTAGTACACATATACATATAACACTCCCCACCAAAACCGCGTAAAAACCCACGGCGGGTTGCCTTATGGGCCCTAACTACGCTACGTTTTGCACCGTTTAGTGCCTAACTAAAACACGCGCCCTAAGCTTTCTTCACACTTCTTTCTTCATCCAAGAAGTCTTCTCCTTTCTTTCTTCTTTCTTGACATCCATGATCTTCTTTTCTTGAAGTCACCTGTGGAGAAAGGGGATTAGTACACATATACATAAAACATTCCCCACCAAAACCGCGTAAAAACCCACGACGGGTTGCCTTATGGGCCCAAACTACGCAACGTTATGCACCGCCAAGTGCCTAACTAAAAAACGCGCCCTAAGCTTTCTTCACATTTCTTTCTTCATCCAAGAAGTCTTCTCTTTTCTTTCTTCTTTCTTGACATCCTTGTTCTTTTCTTGAAGTCACCTGTGGAGAAAGGGGATTAGTACACATACGAATATAACACCCCCCACCAAAACCGCGCAAAAACCCACGGCGGGTTGCCTTATGGGCCCTAACTACGCTACGTTTTGCACCGCTTAATGCCTAACTAAAACACGCGCCCTAAGCTTTCTTCACACTTCTTTCTTCTTCCAAGAAGTCTTCTCTTTTCTTTCTTCATTGTTGACATCCATGATCTTCTTTTCTTGAAGTCACCTGTGGAGAAAGGGGATTAGTAAACATACAAATATAACACCCCCCACCAAAACCGCGTAAAAACCCACGGCGGGTTGCCTTATGGGCCCTAACTACGCTACGTTTTGCACCGCTTAGTGCCTAACTAAAACACGCGCCCTAAGCTTTCTTCACACTTCTTTCTTCATCCAAGAAGTCTTCTCTTTTCTTTCTTCTTTCTTGACATCCATGATCTTCTTTTCTTGAAGTCACCTTTGGAGAAAAGGGATTAGAAAACATAAAAATATAACAACTCCCACCTAAACCGCGTAAAAACCCACGGCGGGTTGCCTTATGGGCCCTAACTACGCTACGTTTTGCACCGCTTAGTGCCTAACTAAAACACGCGCCCTAAGCTTTCTTCACACTTCTTTCTTCATCCAAGAAGTCTTCTCTTTTCTTTCTTCTTTCTTGACATCCATGATCTTCTTTTCTTGAAGTCACCTGTGGAGAAAGGGGATTAGTACACATATACATAGTACACTCCCCACCAAAACCGCGTAAAAACCCACGGCGAGTTGCCTTATGGGCCCTAACTACGCAACGTTATGCACCGCTTAGTGCCTAACTAAAACACGCGCCCTAAGCTTTCTTCACACTTCTTTCTTCATCCAAGAAGTCTTCTCTTTTCTTTCTTCTTTCTTGACATCCATGATCTTCTTTTCTTGAAGTCACCTGTGGAGAAAGGGGATTAGTAAACATACAAATATAACACCCCCCACCAAAACCGCGTAAAAACACACGGCGGGTTGCCTTATGGGCCCTAACTACGCTACGTTTTGCACCGTTTAGTGCCTAACTAAAACACGCGCCCTAAGCTTTCTTCACACTTCTTTCTTCATCCAAGAAGTCTTCTCCTTTCTTTCTTCTTTCTTGACATCCATGATCTTCTTTTCTTGAAGTCACCTGTGGAGAAAGGGGATTAGTACACATATACATAAAACATTCCCCACCAAAACCGCGTAAAAACCCACGACGGGTTGCCTTATGGGCCCAAACTACGCAACGTTATGCACCGCCAAGTGCCTAACTAAAAAACGCGCCCTAAGCTTTCTTCACATTTCTTTCTTCATCCAAGAAGTCTTCTCTTTTCTTTCTTCTTTCTTGACATCCTTGTTCTTTTCTTGAAGTCACCTGTGGAGAAAGGGGATTAGTACACATACGAATATAACACCCCCCACCAAAACCGCGCAAAAACCCACGGCGGGTTGCCTTATGGGCCCTAACTACGCTACGTTTTGCACCGCTTAATGCCTAACTAAAACACGCGCCCTAAGCTTTCTTCACACTTCTTTCTTCTTCCAAGAAGTCTTCTCTTTTCTTTCTTCATTCTTGACATCCATGATCTTCTTTTCTTGAAGTCACCTGTGGAGAAAGGGGATTAGTAAACATACAAATATAACACCCCCCACCAAAACCGCGTAAAAACCCACGGCGAGTTGCCTTATGGGCCCTAAATACGCTACGTTTTTTACCGCTTAGTGCCTAACTAAAACACGCGCCCTAAGCTTTCTTCACACTTCTTTCTTCATCCAAGAAGTCTTCTCTTTTCTTTCTTCTTTCTTGACATCCATGATCTTCTTTTCTTGAAGTCACCTTTGGAGAAAAGGGATTAGAAAACATAAAAATATAACAACTCCCACCAAAACCGCGTAAAAACCCACGGCGAGTTGCCTTATGGGCCCTAACTACGCAACGTTATGCACCGCTAAGTGCCTAACTAAAAAACGCGCCCTAAGCCATCTTCACACTGCTTTCTTCTTCCAAGAAGGTTTCTCTTTTCTTTCTTCATTCTTGACATCCATGATCTTGTTTTCTTGAAGTCACCTGTGGAGAAAGGGGATTAGGAAACATACAAATATAACACTCCCCACCAAAACCGCGTAAAAACCCACGGCGGGTTGCCTTATGGGCCCTAACTACGCTACGTTTTGCACCGCTTAGTGCCTAACTAAAACACGCGCCCTAAGCTTTCTTCACACTTCTTTCTTCATCCAAGAATTCTTCTCTTTTCTTTCTTCTTTCTTGACATCCATGATCTTCTTTTCTTGAAGTCACCTGTGGAGAAAGGGGATTAGTACACATATATATAAAACTCCCCCCACCAAAACCGCGTAAAAACCCACGGCGGGTTGCCTTATGGGCCCTAACTACGGAATGTTTTCCACCGCTTAGTGCCTAACTAAAACACGCGCCCTAAGCTTTCTTCACACTTCTTTCTTCATTCGAGGAATCTTCGCTTTTCTTTTTTCATTCTTGATCTCCATAATCTTGTAATCGTTTCATCATGGCGTGAGTGAAAGTGATGAAAATTTCCATTCTTCAGGTTTATTCCGGTAAGTTCTTCATTATTTCTTCTTTATCCGCAAATTTTCTGTAAAGAAAGTGGAATTCATCTATTTATTATATTTATTACTATTACTATAATTAAGCAGTATAACATGAGTCACAGAGGTAATGCTTTTTGAATTTTTCTATTTTTTCAGATGCATAAACAAACTGCTAAAATGAACGACGGAAAATTTATTTAAAAATGAATCCAACTCTTACAAATTCCTTGCTCGAACTCCCTTCTCCATCGGTGGCACGTTTCTTTGTTCATTCTTCCCGCTCATAATCTTGTCATATATTCATATTGTAAGAAGTTGAAGTGATGATAAAATCCATCTTTTAGTTTTATCCCAGGTGCCGTTATCATTCATTCGAGATCCATTAATTATCTGTGAAAAGAATGGATTTTACAATGACTAACCTATTTTTACTATAAAATTATACAGTTATCCTCTTTTCTCTTTTACACTGGTCACAGCTATTTATGCTCTTTTCATTTTTACTGCTTTTTACCATCATTTAACACATGAAGAACAGATAATATCTTGAATACTGGTTATGGAATTATTTGCTCAAAAAAGTGATTTCAAAAAATAAAACTTGTTTGCATATGTGCTCGATTAATCAAGGTTATTGTTATCACTATATTACGTAGCATTCGTCAATATCAGAAAGTCGTTTTAAGGGGAGAAAAAAAACTTCAAAGCTGTATATCAATAGAATTCGAGTGACAAGGAGACTACCAGAAATTTGTCTGCTCAAACTAATATCCCACTGGGTGAATAACTAAAATTTGCGCCCCAATCATTACTTTGATTTCGTTCTCCATCGGAGGAAGTCTTTCTCTTCCTTCTTGACGCATGTGATCTTCACATTTCGTCTAGAAGGGAGTGAAACTGATGTTAAATTACATCCTTAATGTTTTCTCCGGCAAGGGCTGTATTATGCTTTCCGTCTCCAGAACGTATCTGCAATGAAAGTAGATTTTACAATGAATTAATTTATTTATTATATTTATGATTATTATTCTGATTATGTAGATTTTTACTGGTAAAAGATGATTACACTCATTCCTCTATTTTGTCTCATAACTAATAGAAATTACCAGCTTGAACAACGGAAAATGTCCTTAAAAGTGAATCATCCACATTTCTACTGAAAAAAATGCCAAATAGCTAAATATGTAAAATATAAAACGTAACTTGGCTGTTACTGTTGTTAAAAGTTATCTTTCTGATTTACTGTATGCCCATTTTCAAGAGGGGCAACAAATGTGTTGTAGCCAAACGATCTACTGAGACAGTACATTTAAGCAACGTAGAGAAAAAGGCTAGAAATGCAAACCGAAATCTCTTAACTTGCCTTCTATCGGAGGAAGTGTTTTACTTTCTCTTCTTTCTTCATTCTTCACATCCATGATCTTCTTTTCTTGAAGTCACCTGTGGAGAAAGGGGATTAGTACACATATACATAGTACACTTCCCACCAAAACCGCGTAAAAACCCAAGGCGGGTTGTCTTATAGGCCCTAACTACGCAACGTTATGCACCGCTAAGTGCCTAACTAAAACACGCGCCCTAAGCTTTCTTCAAACTTCTTTCTTCATCCAAGAAGTCTTCTCTTTTCTTTCTTCTTTCTTGACATCCATAATCTTCTTTTCTTGAAGTCACCTGTGGAGAAAGGGGATTAGTACACATATACATAATACACTCCCCACCAAAACCGCGTAAAAACCCAAGGCGGGTTGCCTTATAGGCCCTAACTACGCTACGTTTTGCACCGCTTAGTGCCTAACTAAAACACGCGCCCTAAGCTTTTTTCACACTTCTTTCTTCATCCAATAAGTCTTCTCTTTTCTTTCTTCTTACTTGACATCCATGATCTTCTTTTCTCTAAGTCACCTGTGGAGAAAAGGGATTAGAAAACATAAAAATATAACACACCCCACCAAAACCGCGTAAAAACCCACGGCGGGTTGCCTTATGGGCCCTAACTACGCTACGTTTTGTACCGCTTAGTGCCTAACTAAAACACGCGCCGTAAGCTTTCTTCAAACTTCTTTCTTCATCCAAGAAGTCTTCTCTTTTCTTTCTTCATTCTTCACATCCATGATCTTCTTTTCTTGAAGTCACCTGTGGAGAAAAGGGATTAGTACACATATACATAAAACACCCCCCACCAAAACCGCGTAAAAACCCACGGCGGGTTGCCTTATGGGCCCTAACTACGCTACGTTTTGCACCGCTTAGTGCCTAACTAAAACACGCGCCCTAAGCTTTCTTCACACTTCTTTCTTCATCCAAGAAGTCTTCTCTTTTCTTTCTTCTTTCTTGACATCCATGATCTTCTTTTCTTGAAGTCACCTTTGGAGAAAAGGGATTAGAAAACATAAAAATATAACAACTCCCACCTAAACCGCGTAAAAACCCACGGCGGGTTGCCTTATGGGCCCTAACTACGCAACGTTATGCACCGCTAAGTGCCTAACTAAAACACGCGCCCTAAGCTTTCTTCAAACTTCTTTCTTCATCCAAGAAGTCTTCTCTTTTCTTTCTTCTTTCTTGACATCCATAATCTTCTTTTCTTGAAGTCACCTGTGGAGAAAGGGGATTAGTACACATATACATAATACACTCCCCACCAAAACCGCGTAAAAACCCAAGGCGGGTTGCCTTATAGGCCCTAACTACGCTACGTTTTGCACCGCTTAGTGCCTAACTAAAACACGCGCCCTAAGCTTTTTTCACACTTCTTTCTTCATCCAATAAGTCTTCTCTTTTTTTTCTTCTTTCTTGACATCCATGATCTTCTTTTCTCTAAGTCACCTGTGGAGAAAAGGGATTAGAAAACATAAAAATATAACACACCCCACCAAAACCGCGTAAAAACCCACGGCGAGTTGCCTTATGGGCCCTAACTACGCTACGTTTTGTACCGCTTAGTGCCTAACTAAAACACGCGCCCTAAGCTTTCTTCAAACTTCTTTCTTCATCCAAGAAGTCTTCTCTTTTCTTTCTTCATTCTTCACATCCATGATCTTCTTTTCTTGAAGTCACCTGTGGAGAAAAGGGATTAGTACACATATACATAAAACACCCCCCCCCAAAACCGCGTAAAAACCCACGGCGGGTTGCCTTATGGGCCCTAACTACGCTACGTTTTGCACCGCTTAGTGCCTAACTAAAACACGCGCCCTAAGCTTTCTTCACACTTCTTTCTTCATTCGAGGAATCTTCGCTTTTCTTTTTTCATTCTTGATCTCCATAATCTTGTAATCGTTTCATCATGGCATGAGTGAAAGTGATGAAAATATCCATTCTTCAGGTTTATTCCGGTAAGTTCTTCATTATTTCTTCTTTATCCGCAAATTTTCTGTAAAGAAAGTGGAATTCATCTATTTATTATATTTATTACTATTACTATAATTAAGCAGTATAACATGAGTCACAGAGATAATGCTTTTTGAATTTTTCTATTTTTTCTGATGAATAAACAAACTGCTAAAATGGACGACGGAAAATTTATTTAAAAATGAATCCAACTCTTACAAATTCCTTGCTCGAACTCCCTTCTCCATCGGTGGCAGGTTTCATGGGCCCTAACTACGCAACGTTATGCACCGCTAAGTGCCTAACTAAAACAAGCGCCCTAAGCTTTCTTCACACTTCTTTCTTCATCCAAGAAGTCTTCTCTTTTCTTTTCTCATTCTTGATATCCATACTCTCGTAATCGTTTCATCAAGGAGTGAGTGAAAGTGATGAAAATTTCTATCCTTCAGGTTTTTTCCCTTACGTTCCGCATTATTATTTCAGTATCCATAAATTATCTGTAAGGAAAAATGCATTACAATTATTTAATTTATTTCTTACGTTTATAACTATTATTTTAATTATCTATTTGTGTTTTGGATTTTTCTGTGTTTTTTCTCACGAGTTAACACAAACGGAAAATTTCTAAAAAACGAATCATTCACATTTATTAAAAAAATTATGCTAAATAGCTTAAGACATAATAAATGAAATATTGGCTGTAACTGTTTGTTTAAAGTTATCTAAATGATGACCGATTGATTGTATGCCCATTTACAAGAAGGGTAAAAAATGTGCTGGAGCGAAATGATTTACTGAGACAGGACATTTAAGTAACATGAATAAAAAGGTTATGAATGCAAATAGAAATCTCTAAACTTGAAAATCAAAGTATTGGAAAAGAATGAGGTAAAGGAGAAGACCTAAGAATTAAAAGGAAAAGCCTTATTTAATTGTTGAAAGTTGAAACTACCATCTATTGAACGAAGTGTTGTCTTCGATCTTTTTTCTTTCTTTCCTACAGTACCTTTAATCTTGAGGTAACATTCAGTTCATGATCTTGTCATTTTTCATCTACGAATGAGTTAAATAAATTCCATCCTTCAGGTTTTTTCCCTTTTTTTTCCGTTACCATGACCATCTGCTTGATTGATTGCTCCGCCTTTTGTTACTTTTTTGAATTCAAAATGAAATCCTAATAAGCTTTATTTTTTGCACACCTTACTGATTGATCTTATGTATATCAAGTAAGCCTCTTTGTCATGCAGGCTTCTGCTGATTTTGTTAGAGTTATAGTAGCTAAGTAAATCATTTCAAAGAGCTAATAATTTCCCAGTATACCAGAGATTATTTTTATTTATAGTGGGCATAGAGTTTAGTATTTTTTTTGAAATAATTGTTCAAAAATGTCGAGGAAATTACCTAAAAACAATTTTTTCTCTACAGAGTCTATGTAAATGCCATTCCAATTAATTTAAGATAGAAGCAATTGGAAACTCTCTCAACCTTCTATAATTGCAGTGAAGTAAAGCTTATACCTTGATGGTCAGATGGGACACAGTCAATAACACTTAAAATAAACAGTTCAGGGCATTAATTGGTAATTACATTATTTAGGCGGGCAGAAAATCCAGTAGGCTGTTTTATTGCCCAGTATAAATTATATGAAAGCAAAAGATTTGCATGACATGGCAGTCTTGCAAGGAAATAAAATGTCGAGAATTACGAAATGTTATTTTAATAAGTAGCTATGAAAATAAGTAGCAGTAGCTATGATAAAATTATTGATTACTTCTTTTCTTTGCAATGAGGTCATATTACTACTGGATATGCATCTACTTGACCCCTGCTGACGCGTTTCGGATGCACATGGAACTGCTAACTTAGCATTTAGAAAATATCAATCTCTTCTCTTTACCACAATGCATGAACAGGAATTGCCTTTTTGCTTCTTAATTTTTTGTCATGTGTGTGAGTTTTTAAAAAATATACACACATTTCCTTATAAATCATGCTGTTTATTTTCTAGTGACGTGTTTCGGCTCTTAGCTGGAATGAAATGTAAGGATCAGTTTTTGGGAAATCTTGCTAGTTTTTAGCAATGCCTATTATACGGCATTGTCAAGAATCATGACAAATTCTGTTGTGCATTTTATCATTCCGTTATATTAAAATGTCTCTGCGGGTATTCTTATAATTAGCGGTAAAAGAAAGAGTGGGGAAGATTACTTATATTACTGACGTTTTACACGAAAGGTGATTGCAATAAGATTACCAGCAATAAAAATTTATTGATGATAAATATCCATTTAGTTATTTACCTCTTGTGGAGTTGTTTTGGATGTTAGTTCTTAATTGGTAAGATTCTATATTGACTCTCAAATGAATGAGAGCCTTAAATATATATGAACTAGATACAGTCATGATTCAGATTAATCTTGCTTTGCAGGAATCATTTGGTGGGGAGCACATAGCTTTCTTTTGTAGTTGCAAAATTTGTTTAAAATGTGGGGAATGACCCCATAACTCAACACCATAATTCAAATGACATTGAAAGAAGGCATAATGAAGTATTAAACAATACGCATTGGAAATGAGAAAGTTGAGCTTTCTTAACATATATGCACCTCTTCTCAGTTCATTACAGGTCTGACTGATGCGAGTCTCGCAGTTAAGTTTTGTATCAATGTAAATTCCTAATATTTTAACGGTTTCAACATCAGTCACTGCATACACACATCAACCCGACAAAGTTATTCCTAAGCAAGGAATGGTTTTGGAATGATTTACTCATGGAATTTAAATCGATAAAAATAACAAGGTTGTTAGAAATGAGCATTAATTAATTTAGATAATTTTTGACTGTACCTGTATATTACGAAGCGTAGGTAATATATATGAGCCAACGTTTTCATAGAGAGAGACAAAAGTACTTTTAATGTTAACTGTAATCCAAATTCAGGAAACTGGCTGATAAGGACTAGCAGAATAATTTAAAAATTAATCTGAAAGAGTAGATTTATAATAATTAAAAAGGATTTCAATCAATATCAAAGAGCTACTTCCCCTTATGATTCTTGCTTGGGAATTAAATGTCATTCTCATTTAACAACTATTGCTGGTAACTAAATAATATCTACTTGCTAAATTTAATGGCAAATCCAATGACTGGCAAATAAAAGTTCAACGAATAATTTATTGAGTAATGTAAGTCATTATGGTAATTAGTCATTAGGCACAAAGTACAAATAAATCTCTATGTGCTTCTATCTTGCAACCAGAGATGAATATTATATCCATCCTAGTAACCACGAAAAGCAACCTATGTGAATAATTGTAAAAGATGCACTGATGGAAAGATAGTCGAAACTATTAAGTTTTTAAAAGTTGACGTACTTTTATAAGAGTGATTTTATCAGAGATATGTATCATGATAATTGTTGAGGTCATGTTACTGAGAGTACATACAGCGATTTTGAGGGGATATAAGAAGTGCCTCATATATTAAATATAATCTTAACTCGAATAACGGGCTAATAGGACCTCTCATAATCATTTGAAAAGTAATTGGAGGAAGCAGGGGCGTATTGACCCCATCTGCCGCCCTACGCTATATATGTCTGCCGCCCCCTTAAGGAATTAATTTTCACAATTCAGAGCTTGTGCTTGAATAATGCGAACCGAATTCAATGTGTCCACAAGGTCCTCGCGCCTAGCAACAGGAACTAGCGAAAAAAGCAATAGCGTGATCATTCGCAAGACGATGACTAATGTCGCAAGACGCAAGACGATGACTAATTCGCAAGACGATGACAGGATTCTTGCTCCTGGCGGCCTTTGGTGGAACTTTTTTCTAAAAAGAAAACGCGCGGTATTTTGAATCAATATGTTTGCATTAAAAAAATTGAAACAACTGATTAAATAAAAATTCCCAGACTTATACCGACCCTGGGATCTGACGCCCTACGCTAAGGCGTAGTTGGCGTGCTGGTAAATACGTCCCTGGGAGGAAGTTAGTAAGCAATTATTGAATAGAATTTCAATCAATATGAAAGAGCTACTTCACCTTTGGATTCCTTCCTTCAAGGCGTATTAAGTATCATTTTTATTTAACCAATACCACTTGACGCTGACAAAATTTCGTTCAAGAATAGCCGTTTACCGAAATTTAAACGAGTAATGTCCGTAAGTAAATTAGACGGTAATTAGGAAGAAATTCACTAAATGTCCATGAGCTTAGGTTGTAGAAGTTTTTACAAATATTTAATTAATAAAAACCACCGGAAATCGACAAATGTCCCTTATGTAAACTTGATTCGAAATTCGAATGACTGGCTAATAGAGTTTAACGAAACAATGTAATGTCAGTAAATAGGTTAGTGGTAATTAAAGAAATTCACCAAATGTGTAAGTGCTTCAGCCATTTAACCCAGGATGAAATACATCATAGTCAAGGCGAATGATTTTTAAACTCTTGCCTTGAAATGCACATTAACGGATGACTCTGTTAAAAGTTACTGTTGTGGCATCTCCCGCAGTTTCTTTGGAACATATCATTCCTATTCAGCTGCGACAGCAACGCCCCTACACAAAATATAGTTGTGGAATAATGCACTCATGCGAAGTATATGCCAATAGTAATATATCAGTAAAAACCAAATCGTATGTTGGAAATGCTAGTTAATTAATTAAGATAATTGTTGTAATAGGTATTTGTCGACTAAGAATGCGTTACAATATGAGATGATGTCAGAAATTAGTTACAACATTCGGGCGTCTGAAAAGTTTCCGACCTAACAAAGATGCAACATATTTTTTTCTGAAATGTTTGAGGTTGGAAACTTTTCAAACTTGTCGACTATTAATTAGGAAAAACCCTAACCTCAATGCCTAAAAGCTTCCACCTTGTAACCCGAGATGAATTTCCTATTTAGCCACGACAAAGACGTTCTTATGCAAAGAATGTTTATGGACTTCAAATGCATTCATGGAAACTAAATAGAAATAAATGACACAATAAATGACAATAAAAGACACTTAATGCGCATTGCTTTAAAAAATAATAGTGGTAATTAAAGAAATTCACCAAATGTGTAAGTGCTTCAGCCATTTAACCCAGGATGAAATACATCATAGTCAAGGCGAATGATTTTTAAACTCTTGCCTTGAAATGCACATTAACGGATGACTCTGTTAAAAGTTACTGTTGTGGCATCTCCCGCAGTTTCTTTGGAACATATCATTCCTATTCAGCTGCGACAGCAACGCCCCTACACAAAATATAGTTGTGGAATAATGCACTCATGCGAAGTATATGCCAATAGTAATATATCAGTAAAAACCAAATCGTATGTTGGAAATGCTAGTTAATTAATTAAGATAATTGTTGTAATAGGTATTTGTCGACTAAGAATGCGTTACAATATGAGATGATGTCAGAAATTAGTTACAACATTCGGGCGTCTGAAAAGTTTCCGACCTAACAAAGATGCAACATATTTTTTTCTGAAATGTTTGAGGTTGGAAACTTTTCAAACTTGTCGACTATTAATTAGGAAAAACCCTAACCTCAATGCCTAAAAGCTTCCACCTTGTAACCCGAGATGAATTTCCTATTTAGCCACGACAAAGACGTTCTTATGCAAAGAATGTTTATGGACTTCAAATGCATTCATGGAAACTAAATAGAAATAAATGACACAATAAATGACAATAAAAGACACTTAATGCGCATTGCTTTAAAAAATAATAGTGGTAATTAAAGAAATTCACCAAATGTGTAAGTGCTTCAGCCATTTAACCCAGGATGAAATACATCATAGTCAAGGCGAATGATTTTTAAACTCTTGCCTTGAAATGCACATTAACGGATGACTCTGTTAAAAGTTACTGTTGTGGCATCTCCCGCAGTTTCTTTGGAACATATCATTCCTATTCAGCTGCGACAGCAACGCCCCTACACAAAATATAGTTGTGGAATAATGCACTCATGCGAAGTATATGCCAATAGTAATATATCAGTAAAAACCAAATCGTATGTTGGAAATGCTAGTTAATTAATTAAGATAATTGTTGTCATAAGTAATGGTCGTCTAAAAATGCGTTAAAATATGAGACACACATCAGGCTAACAGCGACTCAAAGAATAATTAATTAAGTATTCTTGGGATGTACGATAGTAATTATTAGATAAATAGGATTTCAATCGATATCAAAGGTTAACTTTGCCTTACGATTCTTACTCAAGGTGAATTCGAGGTATCATTCTTACTTTAAATATATTGCTGTTATCTAACTAATATCTCCTTGGTAAATTTGATTGAAATTCGAAAGACCGGCTAAGATGTTCACCTAATACTTTAACGAATTATGCCAGTAAATTTTTTTAAGTAGATGATGTGAAAAGAATTTCAGTAATATTTTAATATACGAATGAAAAGTAAGTTATTAGGAAGAAATTAACTAAATCTCTATTTGCTTCCATCTTGCTCCCAAAGATGTCTTGAGCAATAAACATAATTTTATATGAGTTATAAATTGATGCACTCTTGGAAAGTAAATTGAATTAAATAATAAATATTTTAGAAAAACGCATTGTTAACGATATTGTTGTTACATGGATTACACAAATTTATGAGACATTTTATGGGGAGATAATAATCTCGTGCCTCTTATGCCAAATGTAATATGAATCCGAATAATAGGCTCATAGCGACTCGCAGAATAATTAAAAAGTAATCATAAGGTGTACCTTCATAATTATTAAAAAGGTTTAAACGTGAATTAATAACATTATTATCTATCAAATACAACTTAACACTTACAATTGTCCACCATGTGAAATTTAATCGAAATTCTAACGACAGGCTAAGAGACGTTCATCAAGAAATTACACAAGTGATGTCAGCAAAAATGCTGTAGTTATTAGGAAGATATTCATAAAATCTCTATGTGATTCTGTCTTGTAGATCATCGCTAGATCATCCATCCTATTTATCCTCGACAACCGCATTCCAATGCGAATCTCGCGGATAGTCGTTTGGAATAATGCACTCATGAAAAGTCGAAAAAATATTTTTTCAATATGCGAATTGACCGCATGCTCCAGATTGTGGACATTCTGACGTAATATTTCCTTAAGTACGTAAATTTATGAGAGTGATTTTATCAGAGAGAAGAAATAATATCTACTTATCTAATACTATATGCAATCTAAACTCGATTAACTGGCTCACTACTAGTAGAATAGCATAGAAGTAATCCGAGGGAGTACGTAACTAAGTCGTCTTTATTAATTATGTTCCGAATGAAAACCGAAGAGCTAAGTCACCTTCCGATTCTTACCTAAAGTGAATCATTCTTATTTTACTTATGCCACTGGAAACTGTTGTAGTAATACTTATATGCAATATATGTAATACGTAATACGAAAATAAGTTTGCAAAAATTGAGAAGATTTCACCTAATGTCTAAGGGCTTCCGTCTCGTAACCCAATAGGGTTTACGTGCCAAAACACTTTAACCACGACGACGCCGCTCCTATGCGAAGAAAGGTTATGGAAATGGGCCACTCATGGAATGTACATCTGTGCCTTTTGAACTCGGAACATTGATAAAATCCTTAGTTATCTACATATCACACCGAATATGAAACGTTACCTACTTACCATGATTTCCACCAGCTCTCGATTTTGAACTCCTTGGCTGGGTTATTCCGTGGTCTTCATACTATCACGACTTCTTCCCATGGAGTCAGAAGATTGAGTTCTTTCCGATCCATCCCGTTTGGAATTTCTCACCAATTCCTCATTCACCCCTTGATATCCCTGGAACAAATTTAAAAAGGATCATCATCAGAAAAAACGAAAATCAATTTTCGAGTGGATTAGGGAAATTAATACCAGGACAGCTAAAACTAAGAAAGGATTTTTAGGTCTCAGTTCACGACAGTTTGGCATTGAAAGCACGACGCATCCTAAAACACAAGGGATAGTTTTAAATAAATTAACGATATTACATTTCACAGAATTCGGGTAAATGATTACGCACTAATTAGAACACTCAACTGTAAGCCTCTAAAAGGTAAGAATATCGAACCCTCACGCGCGTGGTAAGAATCAAATATTCTTATCACTCCCTATGCAGATGCACATAATCGAAGTTAACTGTTTCGAAAGAACTGCGTGCCTTCAAGGCGAAATTCGAGCCAAAATTGGTAATTTGATCAAAAAACGTACGTTAAGAACTATTGTATGCTTATTACTTGATTGCTTTAATGAGCAATGTTCTAAGTTTTGGCTTCATGCATGGATGGAGCTTCTTACCTCCGATCGCTGCGAAGAGTCGTCGCCGAGTGAGGGCGAGTTATGAAGGAGTGTCCTCACAAATGAAAAAATGACGTATTACGATGACGAAGAAACGTATTACAAGGGGGTGGGGAATGAACAAGTATTGTTCAAGTCAATCGTTCTGAAGCCGTTAGCAGTAAATTGAAAAGAGGTCACGCTGCTAATCCTGTATTCCACACTACACAAGATCTAATGCAGAGGTCTCCTCATTTAACTCGCGGGGTGATGTCAAATGGGTCAGCTGGAGTGTTACCTAAAGCGAGAGGGAGCTGTTGACCGCGAATACCAGTTTAATTCCATGACTCATGAGATTGGCCGGTGGTTTTCACACACCGTGTGATAGGAATGGAATAGGGGAGTTGGGATGGGAGGCGATCTGGCTTTCGTTCCCTGCAAAGACCGGGGGGGGGGGATTATGCAGCGAGGCCATTGGGCAAGCGTAGTAGGCCAATTACTCCGGAAAAATATTAAAGTTGTTTATCTGCTGCAAAATGAGATACGGCCAGGAATCAGTACCAGATGAACTACTAATTTTAACCAAGAAATGTCCACTTAAAGGAATCAATTGATAAGACAGGTATTAATAAGAACCAAAACTTGGTTTTATACCACAAATGGCATAGGTTTACATGGGAGGCTACTCAGAAATGGATTGGTTAGATTGTCAATTTGTTTTTGAGTAACAGCAAAATACATTTACAATTGTTCCTACGACTGGATCTGATCACAATTTAGCAATAGAGTAGTATTTTGCATCTAATTGAATTAGTACAATGAGGGAGGATATTCAGGCAGCAGAAAAAATTGTAACTGAAGGAAAGATGCTGGGAACTATCAAGAAGAATTGGGGATATATCAAAATGGGAATATATCTTCTGCCTCCTGCATGGGAATGGACATGGGTATGGGAAAAGGACAAGAAAGACAAAGGATTATGGACTGAATGATAAGGAAGATAGAAATGCGGAAAAATGTTAGGAAGTAAGAAAGGAATATTGTAGCAAACAATCAAAGCTAAGTCAAGAATATATGAGTTGAACCACAAAATATCAGAGAGTTGAAAGGAATACAGAGCTTTTATAAGGAAATTAAACAAGCGACATTATGATAAAAAATGGTGTACATAGAATAATTTATTTCAAGGCTTAACTGATTAAATGGACAAAAGAACATGGAGGAAATTTTAACAAAAAAAGGCCATGGGGGTTGAAAACATTCCTGTGTTGCTTTTAAAAATTTAAATAGTGCTGGAAGAAGATTTTTTAAAAACAATTTCTTGGCATTTACGAAGGATGAATTTGGCCAGAAGAATTTGTTAAATCAGTGTTAGTCCCTATTCCAAAAAGGGAAAAGGCTATAAATATATGTTTTGTATTCATTGCAATAAGTCTGATTTTGCTTGCAGCTTAAAATAGTTTTTATGGTCTCAGTAATAGCATTTAGGAGGCAGGTTAGGCTGGTAGACAAATTGATTTGGATAATATTCCAAAAAAGGGAGGGAGGTTGATGCCTTCCCTTGTTTGATGGTCAGGAGAGGGTAAGTTACCACATAAATCCCATTCTTAATTTCTTCACATCTTCTATTTTGTCAAGTAACATTTTATATTATATTTAAAATACCTCACAAATTTTTACTGAGCTCAAGTTAATAACTCATGTTTACTTCAAAATAATGTATCATTAAACTATTGTTTAGCCATAAGTCTTACCCTGACAGTGTTAATTCACATGTATACATTTGTATTGATACATCTCGCATATAAAATTATTGAAATGTGATGTAATGAACAGAGAATAAACAGGCCTAGTAAACTCAGAGATATGAAAGAAAATATAAATAATAAAGATTTTAATTATTATTATTATTCCTCATGTTTTGCGGATAAATACAACATTAATATTCCCTTTACCTACTTTCAAAAATTTAAACATATATTATTCATTAAATTTAAGGAAAACTAGTTCAACTGAGTACAACTTTGATACTTCAAAAAAAGAATTCCTTGTAAGGTTGCGCATTGACAGGAGATCCAGTAACTAAAACAATTTTCCAAATTCCGTTATTAAAATAGGCAAAATATCATCCTCTACATTGGTGATGCACAGAAATGGTTCTTCAAGTGGTACACAGTTCAACCAGTAAAGTGAAATGACATCATCGTTAGTGATGATGCAATTTCACTGGCATAGACTACACAGATAGACTACACTTCTACAAATCATATGTATCAATAAAATACCATCAGTCAAAGGAGGCTGAAGTGAAGCAATATTCTGATTAAAATACTGGTGATATTGTAGATAGTGAATATTTATTATGAAAGCACACCAACGATGCAAGGTTTGAATGAAAAGGTTTGGAAAATGAGATTTATTTGAAATATTGCTACGATACCTCGATTCAATGAAGTAAATCGCTTGAGCATCGACACATTTTGCCAGCAGCTTTTCCATGACTCAAAAGCTCCCTGGTCTGCAGATTCCGGAAGGTCCTTCAGGGTACAGGCATGCAAGCCTCTATTGATGATACTCAGGGTCCCAACATTAAGTCCTTTGAGGGAGGATTTCACTTTTGGGAATATGAAATGAAAATTTCCTGACTCCCCAGTAAATTGCTGCATTTCCATAATACTCTGCCATTGCGCATCACAGGTATTTCCCGCAATGGCCACCTAAAGTGTCCTGAGCCCTAATCCCTTTATTGCCTGATATAAGGGGTTCTTGGTTGAGAACATTTTCTTAACCCCCCAACACTTTTCTCAGTCCATGGTACGTCGCAGTCGGCAGGCCTCATTTGCAGATTGACATAAGCCGTACATCCTGCTCCAACCTCTTGGTTTCTAATGTTTTTCTGCAGCGCCATTGAATTTTTTTAATACTACCGTTGCCCTTGGCCTCAAAATGAGATGAGTGAATTATTTGCTTTGCGGCCTTGTCCTCAGGTTCTGTTTATCTTTATTACTTGAAATGATCTCACTATCAATTTTCTACGGAACCATTCATGCATCATTCTTTCTTTTCCTTTTGCCATAACAGTTGGGAGGGCAAAAGGACCCACCACCATCTAGTCTCAGTTGCTTAATATCTTTCTTGAGAAAGAGAAGCAAAAAAACCTCAAGTATAACACTAAATGGATTCCAAAATGGATAAGCCTTTTTGAGTGAAGATAATATAGAGATTTTATAAGAAGATTTGGACGTAAAAAGTGAAGTGAGCAGTGTATCTGATAATTCAAGTTCAAGCGAGGAAGTTTGGTTGAGAGGCACTTGGTTGAAAAGATACGGCCCGCCAGGAAGAAGCCCAGGCCACAAAGAAATTGTCAGGTGCACTCCTCATGAGGAAAAAGGCAAGATACAGCATATTGACTCGACCCGACGGAAATGCAGGTCTAAGTTTAGAGAGTTGTTTAAGATAATATCATACAAAACTGAAATTTTAGAACGGAGGTTCAAAACTTAAAGGCAAGTGAAGAAGTGAAAATATGAAATATTATGCAAGGAAAATTTTAACTTAATAGAATAAGCAATTTAACATAGGGTTAATTTTTTTAATTTTAGAGTATATATTTAAAAAGATACAAATTATTTTCTGCCATGCTGCAGACGGAGAGATGCCAAAAAATTGAATACTGCAGGTAAGGCACAAGCATTTAAATTCCTATAGCAGCTTAAAAGGTTAACATGGAATTGAGGGGACCAAAACTCCTTAACCTCGTAAATCCTTTAGAATGATGTAGAAATTCGAGTGCCACTGAATGCATATTTGTTTCTTTCATTAAACTTGCACATTTCTCTGTCCCTTCCTGTGAAATACCAATCTCCAATCAGCTTGCAAATCCTGGTTATGATCACACCATCTTGATCACCCTTTCTTTTATAACCTACACCATTAACACCACTGTGCACCAATTCTTGTGGGGATCGAGGTCCTGTGCTGGCTATCGTACCAGCTTCCCGCCCTTCAGGGCCTGGGTTCAAATCCCAGGGGCATCCAATATTCTTCAGAGGTAACTCAATCGCTACTTGAGGTGCTTTGTGGTTGAGGCACTTTGAGTGAGCATGCCATCAGTCTGATGAGATGTTAAGCCGTGGAGGACCCCTGGCGCCTTTTGATAAGAGTAAGCTAATGTCGACGCCGTGTTTCTCTCCACCTTTCATCCTTACCTGTGCATATATCTCATGGCACAAATAACCTTAGCTGTCGAATGCCTCCCCTAAACACCACTACTATTACCAGTTCTTACTATAGATATTATGCCCTGATATTTGACAAATATCCTTTAATATAACACTAAAATAAATGGAAAGCCAGCAGTGCAAAGGCACTTCAAAACAATAAGTTTAACTTACCTAACACCGAATGGTGCTTCAGGAGAAGGCTTATGGGGGATGATCAGAACACTGTCTCACGCTTAACTATGTGGAGTTGATCCATATTCAAAGGAATGACAGCAAAAACTCTGCAATTCCACAATTCCCTTTTCCTCAAGTTTCTTTTAGATAGCATCCTTTTCTCAAAAGCAATCTCACTGGCTGACCATATTATCCGAGGTTATTCATACCACTCCATATAGCAAGCTAGTCAGTTCCTTGAACTTACCTTGACTGCATTTCTCACAAACTTGATGAAGGACACCGTCTCAGGCTGCAGAATTCCTCCATATTCCAAGTGAATGTAGAAAAAAACTCTGCCATTTCCAAAACTTCCACCATTCCTTGGAGAGGGACGACCAGTTTCATTTCAGGAAGGGGAGGGGCACACGTGATGCAATACCAGTGGTGAGCTTGCATGCAGAAAGGGTCATTTATTAAAAGTAGGATTCAGAGCTTTTAGTGTAGGAGATAAGGGTATACAATTATTTTTGTTAACAAAAGGAAAACATGCCCCCCCTCACCTTATAGTTTTATGGATTACTTATTACTCTCTGCCATAAAATTCAGTTTCTCAAGATTCTGTCAATTGGAGAAATATAACACTCTGGTATTTAGAAATAATATTTGAAAGGATTCACCATGAATTTCAACTTAGGAATCTCCAACCAGTGGCTGAAAGCCCAGCCTACTCAGCTATCATGGAACCCAGAGATGCAGTGGAATGAAGCCTTCATTTCTCAATGGATCTCACTTATTTCAATTACAGTATTTCCCATACCATTCATGGATAGATAGAACGATCGATAGAGGTCTTTATCTGGGAAAAATTGAGACCAAATGGTCCCTTCTTCCATTTACTCATCACCATTTAGATATTATAATGGCCATAGAATTTATAATTACATGCACACACAATACCTATACATGTGCTCATACTTTGATAAACATAGAGAAAGAGAGAGACAAACTACACTCAGATTTGCAAATCTTAATAACTATAATCATTATGCAGCTACATATACACACATACACAAAGTAAATTACAGTGGAGAAAGAAAACGCGAGGCATGGCTTACCTGGTTAAAACCCACACAGGAAAAACACTCACATAGAAAAAGTGAGTCTAAAAGATGGGTGCAAAAAACCTTTGAATTAGAGGAATGACCAAAATAGGAGCCTTTCCCTGGGCTGGTTACGGTTTCTCAGAGAGGAGATGCAGGATCCCAGAGAGGCTTGCCCAGGAATCAATTGTGGGCCCTCTGGTCAGCAATCCAATGCTCTACCACTATGCAGGAAAAGGTGCTTAAATCTGGGCAAATTAAACTTTTGTTTAAAAGCAAATTCATTTTACAAAATACAAATGCAAATGAAAAACATACAAGTAGTTTCTGTCAAGAGTAACATTACTCAATGTAACTTCCTTTAGCCGCAATGACTGCCTCCCAACTTGTCCTGAATCGATTGCACACACACTTTAAAAACAATTCCGTCCATATTCGCAAATGCTGCTATGATAGCGGTGCATAGGGATACACCTCATCTTATTGATAACTCCTTCGACTACGCTGCAAACATACATAACATAATAGTCAAAGGGGTTCAAGTCCGGGCTACTCTGGGGCCGGAACTCTTTCGACCAGAACATGTCAATGTTAACTGAGAGCCAGTTTGGACTGAATGACTGGCATGAGCTCGCGCAACGTCCTGTTGAAAGACATATTGTCTTCCCGAGGCCACAGTTACCATCCACGGTTTTACGACACTCTTCAAAATTTGCAGATAGACTTCTTTGGCGATGGTTTATCCCTTTTCAAATAAATGTGGCAGCATGATATCATCCTCATTGACACAATATCTGGGACGTGAACACTAGCTGGAAATTTTGTTGGAGCAACAATCGGGATATCCTTGGGGTCCTGGGGAAGCCAGCAATCATTTCTACAGTTGACCTTTGTGTCAATGCTGAAAATGTTTTCATCAAAAAAGAAGCAGCTTTATTTTTTAGAGAACAAAACAGCAGGGTGCAGTGAGCAATCCACTTTGTTCTGCCAGCATCAGACACCATGAGCTGCACCATTTTGTGCATGACTTTTATCGCAGGTCCTCCCTCCTCTGCCATCCAATGCATTATTCCCTGACTAACATTTAATTCTGACGCCAATTTCCTCAGTGCCCACCCTGGGATCTCTGAAAACTGCACCTGAGCCTTTTTGACGACTGCCGCAGTTCGTGACATATGTTTCCTTGAATGAAGTTTCCTTGCCGGATTAGCAAAACCTTCCCAGGGCTTCTCTGTAGCATTATGCTTTGCCACAATATTATAAACAGTTGATCTGGGATACCCGAAGAATCGGGCAATTTCACTGGGCCAATGCCCAGCACAAACACTTTCCATATTAGCGGCTCTTCAATTGTACTCTGCAAGGTTGCATTACATCTCAGCCATTTTGAGGTTATGACTGTTCACTAGATGCCTATAGATTTCAAGAATGCCAATCGCAACCTCAAGTGGAACTATGACATGCTGAGAAATGCAAATTGAATTTGTCTGGAGGTAACCACTGCACCCTGTATGTCCCCTACCTCTCAATAGATATACATATATAACCCTCCCATGAACTAGAACCTTGATGTGGTGAAAGGGCTTGAGCTCTCCAATGACCCCTAGAGCTGTTATGGCGGGAGTAATGATTATTGTTCTTTGCAGGAACACCCATTCCAGATAGGTTGAGGCTTAGTAGCCAGGCAAAGGGTAATCCACGCAGCATCTGTTGCTCAGTAGAGGGGGCTGCAAAGGCATATGACCCCAGTGGGGCATCCATTGAGTGATGGTGTCACATTGGAAACATTGTTGAGGAAGGCATTGGTAAACCACCTCAATCATAATTCCTAAGAATATAATGGACGAAATAGAGAATATGAATCCTGGACACTACTGGACTCAGCCCAATTGGCTGTGTGTCATGTCTGGCAGTGGTAGATGCAACACTTCATTGGTCATTATCTCACCAAACCCTTACAAAAGAAAACCAGGCATCAGGACAGAAGACACAGAAGACCAATTCAGTTAGAACAGAAATTTGTAATGTCAGGACAATATTGAGGCCAGGAAAATTAGAGAATATTAAGCAAGTGATGGAAAGAGGATACATAGATATTTTAGGTTTGTGCAAAGTGAGACGGAAGGAGAGCTGGGATAACTGGAGTGATACTTACTGAGAAATATACAGCCAAGGGGAAGAGAGCCAACAAGGGGTTACCATAATAATGAATAAAGAGGTAGGAAGAAAGCTGAACTGACGAACTTGGTCATTGTTCAGGTATACATACCACCAAGCAATCATAAGGAGGAAGAAGACAATAGGATCTATGATCAGTTAGAGGACATAATCGCATATGTTCCAGCATGAAAATATTTGAGCGTGATGGAGGATTGGAATTCGACAATAGGCTATACATGGAAAATGCCAGGCCACTTAGAAAGGTATCAGTTTGATTATGCTATGGTTAGACACAGATACAGAAAAAGTGCAATCAACTTGCACAGCTTCCCGGGAGCGGATGCGGCCTATGACCAAAATTAAGTTGCTATGAAACGCTTCAATTTCAAAAGATAAAGCAGGGTTAGGAAGTGGAATGTAGAAGCATTAAATGGATTGACAAAGAAGGACTACCAGCAGGCTGCAGAGAAATTAATGGAGAATGGTAAAGAGCTGAGTATTATCGAAGAAACATGGGAATTTATCAAGAAAGGGTTGTCGAAAGCAACAAAGGAAAATATAGGATCCATTAACATGAAAAGGACTATGAAAACATTGTAAATACAGAGTTAGGCAAAATGAGGTGCAAAGAGTTAAACAATAAATAAAGGTGGGCAACAAATAAAGCAAAAGAAGCATGGTAGAAGATGCAGTGCGAGGATATGAAAAGTTTGCAGAGGAAGGGAGAAATTGGTGCGCTATATAATAAGATCAAAACACTAATGGGAAGTAAGAAGATCCGGGTTAACAGTCGTGGATAGGTCTGGTAAGGTAATAGTTGACACAGAAAAGATCCAAGAGATAAGGAAAGGATAAGGGGAAACACTGTATTAAAAAAGTATACATATAATTACATACGTATACACATTAAAATACATATATTTACATACGTATACATATATATACATACATATACATATATTTACATACATATACATATATATACATACATATACATATATATACATATATATATAAATATATAAGTATATATACAAATATAAATATATCTGGTGTCTGCTCTATGCAAAAAATGCGCCACAAACTAGAGCAATCTTGTGGCCATTATGTGGATTATAGCTTTGCCCATTAGCGGCATTATTTGCCTGAGACCCAGTGAGCCATCTGTGCTAGGCGCACCTTTGAACTATGCATATGGTGCCAGTTATGTTAGTTTCTCTTGTCCTTGTTTTACTGTTTGTTGAAAATGGAAAAATATGAAATCACGGAACAATGAATTAACTTCAAGTTTTTATGAAGTTAGGCAAAAGTTGTCAAGAAATTTCTGTAATAATGACAGCTGCTTACGGTTATAATACTCTGAAGCAAACATCAGTTTTCGATTGGATTAAGGGTTTTAAAGATGGCCAGGAGATGCCACGGATGATGCAAGGCCGGGACGACCTTCAACCAACTGTGTTTGGTGATAACATTAATCGTGTGAGGTCCCTTGTCCTTATCATCCATCAAAAAACTGTCCAAATGATATCTGATGAACTGAATTCAGGAATCAACAGTGCACAATATTTCAAGGGAACATGATGGATGGATCATTTACTATGACAATGCACCTGCACATTCAGCTTAGATTGTTCACCAGTTTGTGGTAAAAAATTCAATCACCATCCTTGATCATATGAGGGAGGATGTGGACACAATAAAGCAAGAAATTAGGAGTCAACTAAGAAGCCTAAAGCAAGCCAAGGACTTCCAAGGGTGCTTTAAACAGTGGAAAAGAAGATGGAATAAGTGCAAAGCAAACGAACGAAGAATTCTTTGAAGGAGACAAAATGAAAATATCAGCAGAAAATTTGAAAGAGAACCTGAAAACACTTTGGTCGTACCTCATAGAAGTTCAGAGAAATTATTGAACAGCTAGTTAAATCACAAATGATAATGGCAAAAGAGTAAAGAGCTGTTTGTATAAGGCCAACTTATTCAATTCCTTCTCTCAAAACATCGTCTTCCAAGTCTTACTGTATGTCTCCCATAGCTTTGAAGTTCATTCTCTCTGACGGACGCCCAAAATGGAAACCTCATATATTGGAATAGAGCATTAGCTGAAAAATATTAAGCCTGGTAAATCCTTTGGGTCCAATCAAATACCTGCTCATGCATGGGGAACTAGCAATAGAAATTGCACCATTCCAAGGAATCAAATTTAAGAAATTGCCAGTAGATCACACAAGGTTCCCATTGATAGGAAAATGGCTAATGTAAAACCAATATTCAATAATGGAGACAAGGAAGAACCAAGCAATTACAGACCTATTTCCCTTACATTCATATCATGCAAGATTATGGAACATATAGTTGCTATTTCCATAGTGGGACACCTCGATAGTTGCGAGTTGTTGAATAACCAGCACAGTTTCCAAGAGGGTAAATCCTACAAAACAAAACTTCCACTTTTTGTTCACAATATGCTTATTTTGGGATAGAGCCATGTTCCAGTGGGCATGGTTTTTTCAGATTTTAAGATAGCTTTCGACAAAGTATCTCACGGAAAACTACCAATCTCTTTTAATCATATACGTACAAAAAAAAGTCTTTGAAATCAAGACTGAAATTCATCAGCATCTGTTTAACATTGTAAAATTGTTTTACTTAGGCACATAGTTACACAAATAGTGAAAAAACTGAATACATGTAAACATACATATACTGAGTATATGTAAATATTGGCTACCACATATAAAACAAAACCATAAACACAGTAACCAACCCAAAGGTCGGTTTAGTAGGTGATGGTAGAGATCACCCAGTACTAAGCCCTATACGGCGTGTGAAAATTCACACATCAGGGTAGGGGGGCCAGTTCCTTTCCCTGTGCCGGTTATGGTTTCCCAGGAAGACCTGGTACCCAAAAAATCACTTTAGCTTGGGTGGAGCTGCAGGTGCCTGGAGTGCCTAGCCCGGGATTCGAACCCGGGACCCTCCGGTCAGCAGTCCATCGCTCTACCCACTGGACTACCGTGAAATATAGTTGGAATGAATGTATATATGGCATTTAAATATAATTATAGAACTCCTACTGTGAACAATGAGAGTGCCTTATTAAAATGAATTCTCAGGGATGGCAAAGAGAGAACATCCAAGATACACTGAAAAAGAGGCATTGGTTACGTCCCAACTAATGGCCATTATGCACCAGAACACCACAATGGACACTCATGCCATGCTTAATCAAAAATATATATCAGATCACCAAGATTAGACTACCTAAATACTTCCCACAGACACAAGCTGTGATGCGATAGAAAACAGGTACTTACTTTTGTGTTGAAATGCATTTTCTCCTATTTGCCACAGCAGTGATCACGTGGCAACCAAAATGAGAGAAGGATTGCTACTCAATGCTTCCAAATGTGACTCACTGCCATATGCAAACTTATCTGACATGAGTGGCAATCAGCCAAGTCTAAGAGAGGGACTATTAATGCTTGGTTCTGAAGAAGCAAGGCCAAGGCATGCACAGACTCATACTCTTCATAGAAGATGGTGGATGCAGGGATGGGCTTTCATGTCTACCTTCACTCAAATAATGTCAAAGCAACACAAACTCATCCTGAAATATATATTTGGCATTAGAGAAAAATAGCTTACAAAGCAATCAATCTACTCAAGGGCATTTGGATCAATTTCCATGACCCTCCCTTTCATCATATATGAAAAATGTATCTCCCCATGAATGTGTTTCCTGATGCACACATTCCCACCCCCTACACATGACACCACGACACACCACAAACCACATGTCCCGGAATCAATAAAGAAAACTGCTATTATTTCCTTGACAAAATTGCATAAGCATGCTCTAAATTTTTAAATTATTACAAACCTGCCATATTGCCATATATCCAATCGTCTTCTGTATCATCTTGAAGTTTTGGTGACAAGTGCCATAGTGTGGTGGTGTCTAGTGCAGGGTGGCCAAAGGTATATAAGTTTGGAGAGCCGATGTCCTGGAGGTGTAACCCTAAACTGGTCCCACAAACGACAGTGCTATATAACTGGAGAAGACATAGAAAGCTCACCATTTTCCTTTGTATGGGCATGGAATTTCAAGGATGAATTCTCATATGTCCCCTATGTGACAAGTGAGAAGGAAGGAGAGACAATGAAGGTCTCTCTCCCTGCCTCTTTCAACAGTTTTGTCTGCTGCTTCTCTGAGAGAACTAACGCCTGCCTAGAACATAATATGCTGATTGATGGAACTCCAAGTAATTTGCAAAGCAAAAGGGACGCAAGAAAACCCCAAGGAATTAATAGACATCTGCCATCCTGAATTTTGCCCTACACTGACTCCTAATCAAAGCTTTGAAGCAGCACCAGTCAATCCTCTCATCTCAGCTCCCGTGAATAGATCTCAATTGGTTTGGAAAGTATGGATTTCGTTTGCACCATACACACGAACGCTCATACACACACACACATTCAGAAGATGACAGAGCACAGGTGATGGGCAGGTGATGCCACGTCCCATTAATCTGCCCCATTGGCCAAATATTCTAATAGTAAGTAATTCAATTCCTTTAGCCCATACAAATCTTTCTTGTTTTCATCTTAATAAGACTGCACTTTTCCTTTCAGTACTTTACTTTTTAGTATGGCGATTAAATACTTCCACGAAGTGAAGCCTGAAACAGTAGAATACATAATTTTCTTTTGTTTATGCCAATTTATGACCTATTAGATACGTTGTCAAAATCAATGCTTCTCTGGTTTTATATGGCACATGGCTTGATTGAGGTTACTTTTTGATTCCCATTTAACATTGAAAATTTTCAGCAAATTTTCCATGGGGAAGACAACATAACTGATGGTATTTTACGTAAATGTAAAGATGGTTTTTAGGCAGCATGCAGTGTCCTTCAGGGAGGCCGTTATTCCAGCAAGGGGCTGATTTGATTCAGCTGATTGGGCAGAACTGTAATTGGTAAAAAATCTTTCCATTCAGGAAAAGGGCCTAGTGAATCTTTGGGTTCTAGGTGAAAATCTCACTCGACACAAATCAAACCAAAATGTTTCCATGTTGTGTATTGTTGTTCATTTTCATCAACTAAACAAAATTAAACCCAGAATAAATCCTGAAAGGCAAGAAATGAGCATAAAAGATGCTTAAGCGCAAGTGTTAATGTTACTAAAAGAGCCCAAATTTCTAAAAATATTGTGAAAAACAACAATTTTCAAATTTAGAGTGAATGTTTGACGTGTATAGAAGGCATTTATTTCATTTTTAGAAAATGTTATTTTTCACATTTTTCCATGAAAAGTGCCAATACCCCCCCCTTTGGGTTCTAGGTGAAAATCTCACTCGACACAAATCAAACAAAAATGTTTCCATGGTGTGTATTGTTGTTCATTTTCATCAAATAAACATAATAAAACCCAGAATAAATACTGAAAGATAAGAAATGAGCATAAAAGATGCTTCAGCGCAAGTGTTAATGTTACTAAAAGAGCCAAAATTTCTAAAAAATATTGCGAAAAACAACAATTTTCAGTTTAAGAGTGAATGTTTGAGGTGTATAGAAGGCATTTATTTCATTTTTAGAAAATTTATTTTTTCTCATTTTTCCGTGAAAAGTGCCAAAACCCCCACTTTGGGTTCTAGGTGAAAATCTCACTCGACACAAATCAAACAAAAATGTTTCCATGGTGTGTATTGTTGTTCATTTTCATCAAATAAACAAAATAAAACCCAGAATAAATCCTGAAAGACAAGAAATGAGCATAAAAGATGCTTCAGCGCAAGTGTTAATGTTACTAAAAGAGCCCAAATTTCTAAAAATATTGCGAAAAACAACAATTTACAGATTTAGAGTGAATGTTTGAGGTGTATAGAAGGCATTTATTTCATTTTTAGAAAATGTTATTTTTAACATTTTTCCATGAAAAGTGCCAATACCCCCCCCTTTGGGTTCTAGGTGAAAATCTAACTCGACACAAATCAAACAAAAATGTCTCCATGGTGTGTATTGTTGTTCATTTTCATCAAATAAAAAAAATAAAACCCAGAATAAATCCTGAAAGACAAGAAATGAGCGTAAAAGATGCTTCAGCGCAAGTGTTAATGTTACTAAAAGAGCCCAAATTTATAAAAATATTACGAAAAACAACATTTTTCAGATTAAGAGTGAATGTTTGAGGTGTATAGAAGGCATTTATTTCATTTTTAGAAAATTTATTTTTTCTCATTTTTCCTTGAAAAGTGCCAAAACCCCCCCCTTTGGGTCCTAGGTGAAAATTTCACTCCACACAAATCAAACAAAAATGTTTCCATGGTGTGTCTTGTTGTTCATTTTCATCAAATAAACAAAAAAAAACCCAGAATAAATCCTGAAAGACAAGAAATGAGCATAAAAGATGCTTCAGCGCAAGTGTTAATGTTACTAAAAGAGCCCAAATATCTAAAAATATTGCGAAAAACAACAATTTTCAGATTTAGAGTGAATGTTTGAGGTGTATAGAAGGCATTTATTTCATTTTTAGAAAATGTTTTTTTTCAAATTTTTCCATGAAAAGTGCCAAAACCCCCCCCTTTGGGTTCTAGGTGAAAATCTCACTCGACACAAATCAAACAAAAATGTTTCCATGGTGTGTATTGTTGTTCATTTTCATCAAATAAACAAAATAAAACACAGAATAAATACTGAAAGACAAGAAATGAGCATAAAAGATGCTTCAGCGCAAGTGTTAATGTTACTAAAAGAGCCCAAATTTCTAAAAACATTGCGAAAAACAACAATTTTCAGATTAAGAGTGAATGTTTGAGGTGTATAGAAGGCATTTATTTCAATTGTAGAAAATTTAATTTTTCACATTTTTCCATGAAAAGTGCCCCCCCCTTTGGGTTCTAGGTGAAAATCTCACTCGACAAAAATCAAACAAATATGTTTCCATGGTGTGTATTGTTGTTCATTTTCATCAAATAAACAAAGTAAAACCCAGAATAAATCCTGAAAGAAAAGAAATGAGCATAAAAGATTCTTCAGCTCAAGTGTTAATGTTACTAAAAGAGCCCAAATTTCTAAAAATATTGCGAAAAACAACCATTTTCAGATTTGAAGTGAATGTTTGAGGTGTATAGAAGGCATTTATTTCAATTTTAGAAAATTTATTTTTTCTCATTTTTCCATGAAAAGTGCCAATACCCCCCCCTTTGGGTTCTAGGTGAAAATCTCACTCGACACAAATCAAACAAAAATGTTTCCAAGTTGTGTATTGTTGTTCATTTTCATCAAATAAACATAATAAAACCCAGAATAAATACTGAAAGATAAGAAATGAGCACAAAAGATGCTTCAGCGCAAGTGTTAATGTTACTAAAAGAGCCAAAATTTCTAAAAAATATTGCGAAAAACAACAATCTTCAGTTTAAGAATGAATGTTTGAGGTGTATAGAAGGCATTTATTTCATTTTTAGAAAATTTAATTTTTCACATTTTTCCATGAATATTGCCCCCCCCTTTGGGTTCTAGGTGAAAATCTCACTCGACACAAATCAAACAAAAATGTTTCCATGGTGTGTATTGTTGTTCATTTTCATCAAATAAACAAAATTAAATCCAGAATAAATCCTGAAAAGAAATAAATGAGCATAAACAATGCTTAACCGCAAGTGTTATAAGAGCCCAAATTTCTAAAAATATTGCGAAAAACAACAATCTTCAGTTTAAGAATGAATGTTTGAGGTGTATAGAAGGCATTTATTTCATTTTTAGAAAATTTATTTTTTCTCATTTTTCCATGAAAAGTGCCAAAACCCCCCCCTTTGGGTCCTAGGTTAAAATCTCACTCGACACAAATCAAACAAAAATGTTTCCATGGTGTGTATTGTTGTTCATTTTCATCAAATAAACAAAATAAAACCCAGAAAAAATACTGAAAGACAAGAAATGAGCATAAAAGATGCTTCAGCGCAAGTGTTAATGTTACTAAAAGAGCAAAAATTTCTAAAAAATATTGCGAAAAATAACAATTTTCAGTTTAAGAGTGAATGTTTGAGGTGTATAGAAGGCATTTATTTCATTTTTAGAAAATTTAATTTTTGACATTTTTCCGTGAAAAGTGCCAATACCCCCCCTTTGGGTTCTATGTGAAAATCTCACTCGACACAAATCAAACAAAAATGTTTCAATGGTGTGTATTGTTGTTCATTTTCATCAAATAAACAAAATAAAACCCAGAATAAATCCTGAAAGACAAGAAATTACCATAAAAGATGCTTCAGTGCAAGTGTTAATGTTACTAAAAGAGCCCAAATTTCTAAAAATATTGCGAAAAACAACCATTTTCAGATTTGAAGTGAATGTTTGAGGTGTATAGAAGGCATTTATTTCAATTTTAGAAAATTTACTTTTTCTCATTTTTCCATGAATATTGCCAATACCCCCCCCTTTGGGTTCTAGGTGAAAATCTCACTCGACACAAATCAAACAAAAATGTTTCCATGGTGTGTATTGTTGTTCATTTTCATCAAATAAACATAATAAAACCCAGAATAAACACTGAAAGATAAGAAATGAGCATAAAAGATGCTTCAGCGCAAGTGTTAATGTTACTAAAAGAGCCAAAATTTCTAAAAAATATTGCGAAAAACAACAATTTTCAGTTTAAGAGTGAATGTTTGAGTTGTATAGAAGGCATTTATTTCATTTTTAGAAAATTTATTTTTTCTCATTTTTCCGTGAAAAGTGCCAAAACCCCCACTTTGGGTTCTAGGTGAAAATCTCACTCGACACAAATCAAACAAAAATGTTTCCATGGTGTGTATTGTTGTTCATTTTCATCAAATAAACAAAATAAAATCCAGATTAAATCCTGAAAGACAAGAAATGAGCATAAAAGATGCTTCAGCGCAAGTGTTAATGTTACTAAAAGAGCCCAAATTTCTAAAAATATTGCGAAAAACAACAATTTTCAGATTTAGAGTGAATGTTTGAGGTGTATAGAAGGCATTTATTTCATTTTTAGAAAATTTAATTTTTCACATTTTTCCATGAAAAGTGCCAAAACCCCCATCCTTTGGGTTCTAGGTGAAAATCTCCGTCGACACAAAACAAACAAAAATGTTTCCATGATGTGTATTGTTGTTTATTTTCATCAAATAAACAAAATAAAACCCAGAATAAATCCTGAAAGGCAAGAAATGAGCATAAAAGATGCTTCAGCGCAAGTGTTAATGTTACTAAAAGAGCCCAAATTTCTAAAAATATTGCGAAAAACAATAATTTTCAGTTTTAGAGTGAATGTTTGAGGTGTATAGAAGGCATTTATTTCATTTTTAGAAAATTTAATTTTTCACATTTTTCCATGAAAAGTGCCAATACCCCCCCCTTTGGGTTCTAGGTGAAAATCTCACTCGACACAAATCAAAAAAAAATGTTTCCATGGTGTGTATTGTTGTTCATTTTCATCAAATAAACAAAATAAAACCCAGAATAAATCCTGAAAGACAAGAAATGAGCGTAAAAGATGCTTCAGCGCAAGTGTTAATGTTACTAAAAGAGCCCAAATTTATAAAAATATTACGAAAAACAACATTTTTCAGATTTAGAGTGAATGTTTTAGGTGTATAGAAGGAATTTATTTCATTTTTAGAAAATTTAATTTTTCACATTTTTCCATGAAAAGTGCCAATACCCCCCCCTTTGGGTCCTAGGTGAAAATCTCACTCCACACAAATCAAACAAAAATGTTTCCATGGTGTGTATTGTTGTTCATTTTCATCAAATAAACAAAAAAAAACCCAGAATAAATCCTGAAAGACAAGAAATGAGCATAAAAGATGCTTCAGCGCAAGTGTTAATGTTACTAAAAGAGCCCAAATATCTAAAAATATTGTGAAAAACAACAATTTTCAGATTTAGAGTGAATGTTTGAGGTGTATAGAAGGCATTTATTTCATTTTTAGAAAATGTTTTTTTTCAAATTTTTCCATAAAAGTGCCAATACCCCCCCTTTGGGATCTAGATAAAAATCTCACTCGAACAAATCAAACAAAAATGTTTCCATGGTGTGTATTGTTGTTCATTTTCATCCAAATAAACAAAGTAAAACCCAGATTAAATCCTGAAAGATAAGAAATTAGCATAAAAGATGCTTCAGTTCAAGTGTTAAGGTTACTAAAAGAGCCCAAATTTCTGAAAATATTGCGAAAAACAACAGTTTTCAGTTTAAGAGTGAATGTTTGAGGTGTATAGAAGGCATTTATTTCATTTTTAGAAAATTTAATTTTTCACATTTTTCCATGAAAAGTGCCAATACCCCCCCTTTGGGATCTAGATAAAAATCTCACTCGAACAAATCAAACAAAAATGTTTCCATGGTGTGTATTGTTGTTCATTTTCATCCAAATAAACAAAGTAAAACCCAGATTAAATCCTGAAAGATAAGAAATTAGCATAAAAGATGCTTCAGTTCAAGTGTTAAGGTTACTAAAAGAGCCCAAATTTCTGAAAATATTGCGAAAAACAACAGTTTTCAGTTTAAGAGTGAATGTTTGAGGTGTATAGAAGGCATTTATTTCATTTTTAGAAAATTTAATTTTTCACATTTTTCCATGAAAAGTGCCAATACCCCCCCTTTGGGTCCTAGGTTAAAATCTCACTCGACACAAATCAAACAAAAATGTTTCCATGGTGTGTATTGTTGTTCATTTTCATCAAATAAACAAAATAAAACCCAGAAAAAATACTGAAAGACAAGAAATGAGCATAAAAGATGCTTCAGCGCAAGTGTTAATGTTACTAAAAGAGCAAAAATTTCTAAAAAATATTGCGAAAAATAACAATTTTCAGTTTAAGAGTGAATGTTTGAGGTGTATAGAAGGCATTTATTTCATTTTTAGAAAATTTAATTTTTGACATTTTTCCGTGAAAAGTGCCAATACCCCCCCTTTGGGTTCTAGGTGAAAATCTCACTCGACACAAATCAAACAAAAATGTTTCAATGGTGTGTATTGTTGTTCATTTTCATCAAATAAACAAAATAAAACCCAGAATAAATCCTGAAAGACAAGAAATGAGCATAAAAGATGCTTCAGTGCAAGTGTTAATGTTACTAAAAGAGCCCAAATTTCTAAAAATATTGCGAAAAACAACCATTTTCAGATTTGAAGTGAATGTTTGAGGTGTATAGAAGGCATTTATTTCAATTTTAGAAAATTTACTTTTTCTCATTTTTCCATGAATATTGCCAATACCCCCCCCTTTGGGTTCTAGGTGAAAATCTCACTCGACACAAATCAAACAAAAATGTTTCCATGGTGTGTATTGTTGTTCATTTTCATCAAATAAACATAATAAAACCCAGAATAAATACTGAAAGATAAGAAATGAGCATAAAAGATGCTTCAGCGCAAGTGTTAATGTTACTAAAAGAGCCAAAATTTCTAAAAAATATTGCGAAAAACAACAATTTTCAGTTTAAGAGTGAATGTTTGAGTTGTATAGAAGGCATTTATTTCATTTTTAGAAAATTTATTTTTTCTCATTTTTCCGTGAAAAGTGCCAAAACCCCCACTTTGGGTTCTAGGTGAAAATCTCACTCGACACAAATCAAACAAAAATGTTTCCATGGTGTGTATTGTTGTTCATTTTCATCAAATAAACAAAATAAAATCCAGATTAAATCCTGAAAGACAAGAAATGAGCATAAAAGATGCTTCAGCGCAAGTGTTAATGTTACTAAAAGAGCCCAAATTTCTAAAAATATTGCGAAAAACAACAATTTTCAGATTTAGAGTGAATGTTTGAGGTGTATAGAAGGCATTTATTTCATTTTTAGAAAATTTAATTTTTCACATTTTTCCATGAAAAGTGCCAAAACCCCCATCCTTTGGGTTCTAGGTGAAAATCTCCGTCGACACAAAACAAACAAAAATGTTTCCATGATGTGTATTGTTGTTTATTTTCATCAAATAAACAAAATAAAACCCAGAATAAATCCTGAAAGGCAAGAAATGAGCATAAAAGATGCTTCAGCGCAAGTGTTAATGTTACTAAAAGAGCCCAAATTTCTAAAAATATTGCGAAAAACAACAATTTTCAGTTTTAGAGTGAATGTTTGAGGTGTATAGAAGGCATTTATTTCATTTTTAGAAAATTTAATTTTTCACATTTTTCCATGAAAAGTGCCAATACCCCCCCCTTTGGGTTCTAGGTGAAAATCTCACTCGACACAAATCAAAAAAAAATGTTTCCATGGTGTGTATTGTTGTTCATTTTCATCAAATAAACAAAATAAAACCCAGAATAAATCCTGAAAGACAAGAAATGAGCGTAAAAGATGCTTCAGCGCAAGTGTTAATGTTACTAAAAGAGCCCAAATTTATAAAAATATTACGAAAAACAACATTTTTCAGATTTAGAGTGAATGTTTTAGGTGTATAGAAGGAATTTATTTCATTTTTAGAAAATTTAATTTTTCACATTTTTCCATGAAAAGTGCCAATACCCCCCCCTTTGGGTTCTAGGTGAAAATCTCACTCGACACAAATCAAACAAAAATGTTTCCATGGTGTGTATTGTTGTTCATTTTCATCCAAATAAACAAAGTAAAACCCAGATTAAATCCTGAAAGATAAGAAATTAGCATAAAAGATGCTTCAGTTCAAGTGTTAAGGTTACTAAAAGAGCCCAAATTTCTGAAAATATTGCGAAAAACAACAGTTTTCAGTTTAAGAGTGAATGTTTGAGGTGTATAGAAGGCATTTATTTCATTTTTAGAAAATTTAATTTTTCACATTTTTCCATGAAAAGTGCCAATACCCCCCCTTTGGGTTCTAGGTGAAAATCTCACTCGACACAAATCAAACAAAAATGTTTCCATGGTGTGTATTGATGTTCATTTTCATCAAATAAACAAAATAAAACCCACAATAAATACTGAAAGACAAGAAATGAGCATAAAAGTTGCTTCAGCGCAAGTTTTAATGTTACTAAAAGAGCCAAAATTTCTAAAAAATATTGCGAAAAACAACAATTTTCAGTTTTAGAGTGAATGTTTGAGGTGTAAAGAAGGCATTTATTTCATTTTCAGAAAATTTAATTTTTCACATTTTTCCATGAAAAGTGCCAATACCCCCCCCTTTGGGTTCTAGGTGAAAATCTCACTCGACACAAATCAAAAAAAAATGTTTCCATGGTGTGTATTGTTGTTCATTTTCATCAAATAAACAAAATAAAACCCACATTAAATACTGAAAGACAAGAAATGAGCATAAAAGATGCTTCAGCGCAAGTGTTAATGTTACTAAAAGAGCCAAAATATCTAAAAATATTGCGAAAAACAACAATTTTCAGTTTAAGAGTGAATGTTTGAGGTGTATAGAAGGCATTTATTTCATTTTTAAAAAATTTAATTTTTCCCATTTTTCCATGAAAAGTGCCAATACCCCCCCCTTTGGGTTCTAGGTGAAAATCTCACTCAATACAAATCAAACCAAAATGTTTCCATGGTGTGTATTGTAGTTCATTTTCATCAAATAAACAAAATAAAACCCAGAATAAATACTGAAACAAGAAATGAGCATAAAAGATGCTTCAGCGCAAGTGTTAATGTTACTAAAACAGCCCAAATTTCTAAAAATATTGCGAAAAACAACAATTTTCAGTTTTAGAAGGAATGTTTGAGGTTTATAGAAGGCATTTTTTTCATTTTTAAAAAATTTAATTTTTCCCATTTTCCATGAAAAGTGCCAATCCCCCCCTTTTGGGTTCTAGGTGAAAATCTCACTCAATACAAATCAAACAAAAATGTTTCCATGGAGTGTATTGTTGCTCATTTTCATCAAATAAACAAAGTAAAACCCAGAATAAATCCTGAAAGATAAAAAATGAGCATAAAAGATGCTTCAGCTCAATTGTTAAGGTTAGTAAAAGAGCCCAAATTTCTGAAAATATTACGAAAAACAACAATCTTCCGTTTTAGAGTGAATGTTTGAAGTGCATAGAAGGCATTTATTTCATTTTTAGAAAATGTTATTTTTCACATTTTTCCATGAAGAGTGCCAATACCCCCCCCTTTGGGTTCTAGGTTGAAAATCTCACTCGACACAAATCAAACAAAAATGTTTCCATGGTGTGTATTGTTGTTCATTTTCATCAAATAAACAAAATAAAATCCAGAATAAAATCTGAAAGACAAGAAATGAGCATAAAAGATGCTTCAGCGCAAGTGTAAATGTTACTTAAAGAGCCAAAATTTCTAAAAATATTAAGAAAAACAACAGTTTTCTTTTTAAGAGTGAATGTTTAAGGTGTATAGAAGGCATTTATTTCATTTTTAGAAAATTTAATTTTTCACATTTTTCATAAGAAGTGCCAATACCCCCCCTTTGGGTTCTAGGTGAAAATCTCGCTCGACACAAATCAAACAAAAATGTTTCCATGGTGTGTATTGTTGCTCATTTTCATCAAATAAACAAAATAAAACCCAGAATAAATCCCGAAAGAAAAGAAATGAGCATAAAAGATGCTTCAGCGCAAGTGTTAATGTTACTAAAAGAGCCCAAATTTCTAAAAATATTGCAAAAAACAACAATCTTCTGTTTTAGAGTGAATGTTAGAGGTGTATAGAAGGCATTTATTTCATTTTTAGAAAATTTATTTTTTCTCATTTTTCCATGAAAAGTGCCAAAACCCCCCCCTTTGGGTCCTAGGTTAAAATCTCACTCGACACAAATCAAACAAAAATGTTTCCATGATGTGTATTGTTGTTCATTTTCATCAAATAAAGAAAATAAAACCCAGAATAAATCCTGAAAGACAAGAAATGAGCATAAAAGATGCTTCAGCGCAAGTGTAAATGTTACTTAAAGAGCCAAAATTTCTAAAAATATTGCAAAAAACAACAATCTTCTGTTTTAGAGTGAATGTTTGAGGTGTATAGAAGGCATTTATTTCATTTTTAGAAAATTTAATTTTTCACATTTTTCATAAGAAGTGCCAATACCCCCCCCTTTGGGTTCTAGGTGAAAATCTCGCTCGACACAAATCAAACAAAAATGTTTCCATGGTGTGTATTGTTGTTCATTTTCATCAAATAAACAAAATAAAACCCAGAATAAATCCCGAAAGAAAAGAAATGAGCTTAAAAGATGCTTCAGCGCAAGTGTTAATGTTACTAAAAGAGCCCAAATTTCTAAAAATATTGCAAAAAAACAACAATCTTCTGTTTTAGAGTGAATGTTTGAGGTGTATACAAAACATTTATTTCATTTTTAGAAAATTTTTTTTTTCTCATTTTTCCATGAAAAGTGCCAATCCCCCCCCTTTGGGTTCTAGGTGAAAATCTCACTCGAACAAATCAAACAAAAATGTTTCCATGGTGTGTATTGTTGTTCACTTTCATCAACTAAACAAAATTAAACCCAGAATAAATCCTGAAAGACAAGAAATGAGCATAAAAGATGCTTCAGCGCAAGTGTTAATGTTACTAAAAGAGCCCAAATTTCTAAAAATATTGCGAAAAACAACAATTTTCAGATTTAGAGTGAATGTTTGAGGTGTATAGAAGGCATTTATTTCATTTTTAGAAAATTTAATTTTTCACATTTTTCCATGAAAAGTGCCAAAACCCCCATCCTTTGGGTTCTAGGTGAAAATCTCCGTCGACACAAAACAAACAAAAATGTTTCCATGGTGTGTATTGTTGTTTATTTTCATCAAATAAACAAAATAAAACCCAGAATAAATCCTGAAAGACAAGAAATGAGCATAAAAGATGCTTCAGCGCAAGTGTTAATGTTACTAAAAGAGCCCAAATATCTAAAAATATTGCGAAAAACAACAATTTTCAGATTTAGAGTGAATGTTTGAGGTGTATAGAAGGCATTTATTTCATTTTTAGAAAATTTATTTTTTCTCATTTTTCCATGAAAAGTGCCAATACCCCCCCTTTTGGTTCAAGGTGAAAATCTCACTCAATACAAATCAAACAAAAATGTTTCCATTGAGTGTATTGTTGCTCATTTTCATCCAAATAAACAAAGTAAAACCCAGATTAAATCCTGAAAGATAAGAAATTAGCATAAAAGATGCTTCAGTTCAAGTGTTAAGGTTACTAAAAGAGCCCAAATTTCTGAAAATATTACGAAAAACAACAATCATCTGTTTTAGAGTGAATGTTTGAGGTGCATAGAAGGCATTTATTTCATTTTTAGAAAATGTTATTTTTAACATTTTTCCATGAAAAGTGCCAATACCCCCCCTTTGGGTTCTAGGTGAAAATCTCACTCGACACAAATCAAACAAAAATGTTTCCATGATGTGTATTGTTGTTTATTTTCATCAAATAAACAAAATAAAACCCAGAATAAATCCTGAAAGGCAAGAAATGAGCATAAAAGATGCTTCAGCGCAAGTGTTAATGTTACTTAAAGAGCCCAAATTTCTAAAAATATTGCGAAAAACAACAATTTTCAGTTTTAGAGTGAATGTTTGAGGTGTATAGAAGGCATTTATTTCATTTTTAGAAAATTTAATTTTTCCCATTTTTCCATGAAAAGTGCCAATACCCCCCCCTTTGGGTTCTAGGTGAAAATCTCACTCGACACAAATCAAAAAAAAATGTTTCCATGGTGTGTATTGTTGTTCATTTTCATCAAATAAACAAAATAAAACCCAGAATAAATCCTGAAAGACAAGAAATGAGCGTAAAAGATGCTTCAGCGCAAGTGTTAATGTTACTAAAAGAGCCCAAATTTATAAAAATATTACGAAAAACAACATTTTTCAGATTTAGAGTGAACGTTTGAGGTGTATAGAAGGCATTTATTTCATTTTTAGAAAATTTATTTTTTCTCATTTTTCCTTGAAAAGTGCCAAAACCCCCCCCTTTGGGTCCTAGGTGAAAATCTCACTCCACACAAATCAAACAAAAATGTTTCCATGGTGTGTCTTGTTGTTCATTTTCATCAAATAAACAAAAAAAAACCCAGAATAAATCCAGAAAGACAAGAAATGAGCATAAAAGATGCTTCAGCGCAAGTGTTAATGTTACTAAAAGAGCCCAAATATCTAAAAATATTGCGAAAAACAACAATTTTCAGATTTAGAGTGAATGTTTAAGGTGTATAGAAGGCATTTATTTCATTTTTAGAAAATGTTTTTTTTTCAAATTTTTCCATAAAAGTGCCAATACCCCCCCCTTTGGGATCTAGGTGAAAATCTCACTCGAACAAATCAAACAAAAATGTTTCCATGGTGTGTATTGTTGTTCATTTTCATCAAATAAACAAAATAAAACCCAGAATAAAATCTGAAAGACAAGAAATGAGCATAAAAGATGCTTCAGCGCAAGTGTAAATGTTACTTAAAGAGCCAAAATTTCTAAAAATATTGCGAAAAACAACAGTTTTCAGTTTAAGAGTGAATGTTTGAGGTGTATAGAAGGCATTTATTTCATTTTTAGAAAATTTAATTTTTCACATTTTTCCATTAAAAGTGCCAATACCCCCCCCTTTGGGTTCTAGTAGAAAATCTCACTCGACAAAAATCAAACAAAAATGTTTCCATGGTGTGTATTGTTGTTCATTTTCATCAAATAAACAAAATAAAACCCAGAATAAATACTGAAACAAGAAATGAGCATAAAAGATACTTCAGCGCAAGTGTTAATGTTACTAAAAGATCCCAAATTTTTAAAAATATTGCGAAAAACAACAATCTTCGGTTTCAGAGTGAATGTTTGAGGTGTATAGAAGGCATTTATTTCATTTTTAGAAAATTTATTTTTTCTCATTTTTCCATGAAAAGTGCCAATACCCCCCCTTTTGGTTCAAGGTGAAAATCTCACTCAATACAAATCAAACAAAAATGTTTCCATTGAGTGTATTGTTGCTCATTTTCATCCAAATAAACAAAGTAAAACCCAGATTAAATCCTGAAAGATAAGAAATTAGCATAAAAGATGCTTCAGTTCAAGTGTTAAGGTTACTAAAAGAGCCCAAATTTCTGAAAATATTACGAAAAACAACAATCATCTGTTTTAGAGTGAATGTTTGAGGTGTATAGAAGGCATTTATTTCATTTTTAGAAAATGTTTTTTTTTCAAATTTTTCCATAAAAGTGCCAATACCCCCCCTTTGGGATCTAGGTGAAAATCTCACTCGACACAAATCAAAAAAAAATGTTTCCATGGTGTGTATTGTTGTTCATTTTCATCAAATAAACAAAATAAAACCCACATTAAATACTGAAAGACAAGAAATGAGCATAAAAGATGCTTCAGCGCAAGTGTTAATGTTACTAAAAGAGCCAAAATATCTAAAAATATTGCGAAAAACAACAATTTTCAGTTTAAGAGTGAATGTTTGAGGTGTATAGAAGGCATTTATTTCATTTTTAAAAAATTCAATTTTTCCCATTTTTCCATGAAAAGTGCCAATACCCCCCCCTTTGGGTTCTAGGTGAAAATCTCACTCAATACAAATCAAACCAAAATGTTTCCATGGTGTGTATTGTTGTTCATTTTCATCAAATAAACAAAATAAAACCCAGAATAAATACTGAAACAAGAAATGAGCATAAAAGATGCTTCAGCGCAAGTGTTAATGTTACTAAAAGAGCCCAAATTTCTAAAAATATTGCGAAAAACAACAATCTTCCGTTTAAGAGTGAATGTTTGAAGTGCATAGAAGGCATTTATTTCATTTTTAGAAAATTTAATTTTTCACATTTTTCCATTAAAAGTGCCAATACCCCCCCTTTTGGTTCAAGGTGAAAATCTCACTCAATACAAATCAAACAAAAATGTTTCCATTGAGTGTATTGTTGCTCATTTTCATCCAAATAAACAAAGTAAAACCCAGATTAAATCCTGAAAGATAAGAAATTAGCATAAAAGATGCTTCAGTTCAAGTGTTAAGGTTACTAAAAGAGCCCAAATTTCTGAAAATATTACGAAAAACAACAATCATCTGTTTTAGAGTGAATGTTTGAGGTGCATAGAAGGCATTTATTTCATTTTTAGAAAATGTTAATTTTAACATTTTTCCATGAAAAGTGCCAATACCCCCCCTTTGGGTTCTAGGTGAAAATCTCACTCGACACAAATAAAAAAAAAATGTTTCCATGGTGTGTATTGTTGTTCATTTTCATCAAATAAACAAAATAAAACCCAGAATAAATCCTGAAAGACAAGAAATGAGCATAAAAGATGCTTCAGCGCAAGTGTTAATGTTACTAAAAGAGCCCAAATTTATAAAAATATTACGAAAAACAACAATTTTCAGTTTTAGAGTGAATGTTTGAGGTGTATAGAAGGCATTTATTTCATTTTTAGAAAATTTAATTTTTCACATTTTTCCATGAAAAGTGCCAATACCCCCCCCTTTGGGTTCTAGGTGAAAATCTCACTCGACACAAATCAAAAAAAATGTTTCCATGGTGTGTATTGTTGTTCATTTTCATCAAATAAACAAAATAAAACCCAGAATAAAATCTGAAAGACAAGAAATGAGCATAAAAGATGCTTCAGCGCAAGTGTAAATGTTACTTAAAGAGCCAAAATTTCTAAAAATATTGCGAAAAACAACAGTTTTCAGTTTAAGAGTGAATGTTTGAGGTGTATAGAAGGCATTTATTTCATTTTTAGAAAATTTAATTTTTCACATTTTTCCATTAAAAGTGCCAATACCCCCCCCCCTTTGGGTTCTAGTAGAAAATCTCACTCGACAAAAATCAAACAAAAATGTTTCCATGGTGTGTATTGTTGTTCATTTTCATCAAATAAACAAAATAAAACCCAGAATAAATACTGAAACAAGAAATGAGCATAAAAGATGCTTCAGCGCAAGTGTTAATGTTACTAAAAGATCCCAAATTTTTAAAAATATTGCGAAAAACAACAATCTTCGGTTTCAGAGTGAATGTTTGAGGTGTATAGAAGGCATTTATTTCATTTTTAGAAAATTTATTTTTTCTCATTTTTCCATGAAAAGTGCCAATACCCCCCCTTTTGGTTCAAGGTGAAAATCTCACTCAATACAAATCAAACAAAAATGTTTCCATTGAGTGTATTGTTGCTCATTTTCATCCAAATAAACAAAGTAAAACCCAGATTAAATCCTGAAAGATAAGAAATTAGCATAAAAGATGCTTCAGTTCAAGTGTTAAGGTTACTAAAAGAGCCCAAATTTCTGAAAATATTACGAAAAACAACAATCATCTGTTTTAGAGTGAATGTTTGAGGTGCATAGAAGGCATTTATTTCATTTTTAGAAAATGTTATTTTTAACATTTTTCCATGAAAAGTGCCAATACCCCCCCTTTGGGTTCTAGGTGAAAATCTCACTCGACACAAATCAAACAAAAATGTTTCCATGATGTGTATTGTTGTTTATTTTCATCAAATAAACAAAATAAAACCCAGAATAAATCCTGAAAGGCAAGAAATGAGCATAAAAGATGCTTCAGCGCAAGTGTTAATGTTACTTAAAGAGCCCAAATTTCTAAAAATATTGCGAAAAACAACAATTTTCAGTTTTAGAGTGAATGTTTGAGGTGTATAGAAGGCATTTATTTCATTTTTAGAAAATTTAATTTTTCCCATTTTTCCATGAAAAGTGCCAATACCCCCCCCTTTGGGTTCTAGGTGAAAATCTCACTCGACACAAATCAAAAAAAAATGTTTCCATGGTGTGTATTGTTGTTCATTTTCATCAAATAAACAAAATAAAACCCAGAATAAATCCTGAAAGACAAGAAATGAGCGTAAAAGATGCTTCAGCGCAAGTGTTAATGTTACTAAAAGAGCCCAAATTTATAAAAATATTACGAAAAACAACATTTTTCAGATTTAGAGTGAACGTTTGAGGTGTATAGAAGGCATTTATTTCATTTTTAGAAAATTTATTTTTTCTCATTTTTCCTTGAAAAGTGCCAAAACCCCCCCCTTTGGGTCCTAGGTGAAAATCTCACTACACACAAATCAAACAAAAATGTTTCCATGGTGTGTCTTGTTGTTCATTTTCATCAAATAAACAAAAAAAAACCCAGAATAAATCCAGAAAGACAAGAAATGAGCATAAAAGATGCTTCAGCGCAAGTGTTAATGTTACTAAAAGAGCCCAAATATCTAAAAATATTGCGAAAAACAACAATTTTCAGATTTAGAGTGAATGTTTAAGGTGTATAGAAGGCATTTATTTCATTTTTAGAAAATGTTTTTTTTTCAAATTTTTCCATAAAAGTGCCAATACCCCCCCCTTTGGGATCTAGGTGAAAATCTCACTCGAACAAATCAAACAAAAATGTTTCCATGGTGTGTATTGTTGTTCATTTTCATCAAATAAACAAAATAAAACCCAGAATAAAATCTGAAAGACAAGAAATGAGCATAAAAGATGCTTCAGCGCAAGTGTAAATGTTACTTAAAGAGCCAAAATTTCTAAAAATATTGCGAAAAACAACAGTTTTCAGTTTAAGAGTGAATGTTTGAGGTGTATAGAAGGCATTTATTTCATTTTTAAAAAATTTAATATTTCCCATTTTTCCATGAAAAGTGCCAATACCCCCCCCTTTGGGTTCTAGGTGAAAATCTCACTCAATACAAATCAAACCAAAATGTTTCCATGGTGTGTATTGTTGTTCATTTTCATCAAATAAACAAAATAAAACCCAGAATAAATACTGAAACAAGAAATGAGCATAAAAGATGCTTCAGCGCAAGTGTTAATGTTACTAAAAGAGCCCAAATTTCTAAAAATATTGCGAAAAACAACAATCTTCCGTTTAAGAGTGAATGTTTGAAGTGCATAGAAGGCATTTATTTCATTTTTAGAAAATTTAATTTTTCACATTTTTCCATTAAAAGTGCCAATACCCCCCCTTTTGGTTCAAGGTGAAAATCTCACTCAATACAAATCAAACAAAAATGTTTCCATTGAGTGTATTGTTGCTCATTTTCATCCAAATAAACAAAGTAAAACCCAGATTAAATCCTGAAAGATAAGAAATTAGCATAAAAGATGCTTCAGTTCAAGTGTTAAGGTTACTAAAAGAGCCCAAATTTCTGAAAATATTACGAAAAACAACAATCATCTGTTTTAGAGTGAATGTTTGAGGTGCATAGAAGGCATTTATTTCATTTTTAGAAAATGTTAATTTTAACATTTTTCCATGAAAAGTGCCAATACCCCCCCTTTGGGTTCTAGGTGAAAATCTCACTCGACACAAATCAAAAAAAAATGTTTCCATGGTGTGTATTGTTGTTCATTTTCATCAAATAAACAAAATAAAACCCAGAATAAATCCTGAAAGACAAGAAATGAGCATAAAAGATGCTTCAGCGCAAGTGTTAATGTTACTAAAAGAGCCCAAATTTATAAAAATATTACGAAAAACAACAATTTTCAGTTTTAGAGTGAATGTTTGAGGTGTATAGAAGGCATTTATTTCATTTTTAGAAAATTTAATTTTTCACATTTTTCCATGAAAAGTGCCAATACCCCCCCCTTTGGGTTCTAGGTGAAAATCTCACTCGACACAAATCAAAAAAAATGTTTCCATGGTGTGTATTGTTGTTCATTTTCATAAAATAAACAAAATAAAACCCAGAATAAATCCTGAAAGACAAGAAATGAGCGTTAAAGATGCTTCAGCGCAAGTGTTAATGTTACTAAAAGAGCCCAAATTTATAAAAATATTACGAAAAACAACATTTTTCAGATTTAGAGTGAATGTTTGAGGTGTATAGAAGGCATTTATTTCATTTTTAGAAAATTTATTTTTTCTCATTTTTCCTTGAAAAGTGCCAAAACCCCCCCCTTTGGGTCCTAGGTGAAAATCTCACTCCACACAAATCAAACAAAAATGTTTCCATGGTGTGTCTTGTTGTTCATTTTCATCAAATAAACAAAAAAAAACCCAGAATAAATCCTGAAAGACAAGAAATGAGCATAAAAGATGCTTCAGCGCAAGTGTTAATGTTACTAAAAGAGCCCAAATATCTAAAAATATTGCGAAAAACAACAATTTTCAGATTTAGAGTGAATGTTTAAGGTGTATAGAAGGCATTTATTTCATTTTTAGAAAATGTTTTTTTTTCAAATTTTTCCATAAAAGTGCCAATACCCCCCCTTTGGGATCTAGGTGAAAATCTCACTCGAACAAATCAAACAAAAATGTTTCCATGGTGTGTATTGTTGTTCATTTTCATCAAATAAACAAAATAAAACCCAGAATAAAATCTGAAAGACAAGAAATGAGCATAAAAGATGCTTCAGCGCAAGTGTAAATGTTACTTAAAGAGCCAAAATTTCTAAAAATATTGCGAAAAACAACAGTTTTCAGTTTAAGAGTGAATGTTTGAGGTGTATAGAAGGCATTTATTTCATTTTTAGAAAATTTAATTTTTCACATTTTTCCATTAAAAGTGCCAATACCCCCCCCCCCTTTGGGTTCTAGTAGAAAATCTCACTCGACAAAAATCAAACAAAAATGTTTCCATGGTGTGTATTGTTGTTCATTTTCATCAAATAAACAAAATAAAACCCAGAATAAATACTGAAACAAGAAATGAGCATAAAAGATACTTCAGCGCAAGTGTTAATGTTACTAAAAGATCCCAAATTTTTAAAAATATTGCGAAAAACAACAATCTTCGGTTTCAGAGTGAATGTTTGAGGTGTATAGAAGGCATTTATTTCATTTTTAGAAAATTTATTTTTTCTCATTTTTCCATGAAAAGTGCCAATACCCCCCCTTTTGGTTCAAGGTGAAAATCTCACTCAATACAAATCAAACAAAAATGTTTGCATTGAGTGTATTGTTGCTCATTTTCATCCAAATAAACAAAGTAAAACCCAGATTAAATCCTGAAAGATAAGAAATTAGCATAAAAGATGCTTCAGTTCAAGTGTTAAGGTTACTAAAAGAGCCCAAATTTCTGAAAATATTACGAAAAACAACAATCATCTGTTTTAGAGTGAATGTTTGAGGTGCATAGAAGGCATTTATTTCATTTTTAGAAAATGTTATTTTTAACATTTTTCCATGAAAAGTGCCAATACCCCCCCTTTGGGTTCTAGGTGAAAATCTCACTCGACACAAATCAAAAAAAAATGTTTCCATGGTGTGTATTGTTGTTCATTTTCATCAAATAAACAAAATAAAACCCACATTAAATACTGAAAGACAAGAAATGAGCATAAAAGATGCTTCAGCGCAAGTGTTAATGTTACTAAAAGAGCCAAAATATCTAAAAATATTGCGAAAAACAACAATTTTCAGTTTAAGAGTGAATGTTTGAGGTGTATAGAAGGCATTTATTTCATTTTTAAAAAATTTAATTTTTCCCATTTTTCCATGAAAAGTGCCAATACCCCCCCCTTTGGGTTCTAGGTGAAAATCTCACTCAATACAAATCAAACCAAAATGTTTCCATGGTGTGTATTGTTGTTCATTTTCATCAAATAAACAAAATAAAACCCAGAATAAATACTGAAACAAGAAATGAGCATAAAAGATGCTTCAGCGCAAGTGTTAATGTTACTAAAAGAGCCCAAATTTCTAAAAATATTGCGAAAAACAACAATCTTCCGTTTAAGAGTGAATGTTTGAAGTGCATAGAAGGCATTTATTTCATTTTTAGAAAATGTTATTTTTCACATTTTTCCATGAAAAGTGCCAATACCCCCCCCTTTGGGTTCTAGGTGAAAATCTCACTCGACACAAATCAAACAAAAATGTTTCCATGGTGTGTATTGTTGTTCATTTTCATCAAATAAACAAAATAAAACCCAGAATAAAATCTGAAAGACAAGAAATGAGCATAAAAGATGCTTCAGCGCAAGTGTAAATGTTACTTAAAGAGCCAAAATTTCTAAAAATATTGCGAAAAACAACAGTTTTCTTTTTAAGAGTGAATGTTTGAGGTGTATAGAAGGCATTTATTTCATTTTTAGAAAATTTAATTTTTCACATTTTTCATAAGAAGTGCCAATACCCCCCTTTGGGTTCTAGGTGAAAATCTCGCTCGACACAAATCAAACAAAAATGTTTCCATGGTGTGTATTGTTGCTCATTTTCATCAAATAAACAAAATAAAACCCAGAATAAATCCCGAAAGAAAAGAAATGAGCATAAAAGATGCTTCAGCGCAAGTGTTAATGTTACTAAAAGAGCCCAAATTTCTAAAAATATTGCGAAAACCAACAATTTTCAGATTTAGAGTGAATGTTTAAGGTGTATAGAAGGCATTTATTTCATTTTTAGAAAATGTTTTTTTTTCAAATTTTTCCATAAAAGTGCCAATACCCCCCCTTTGGGATCTAGGAGAAAATCTCACTCGAACAAATCAAACAAAAATGTTTCCATGGTGTGTATTGTTGTTCATTTTCATCAAATAAACAAAATAAAACCCAGAATAAAATCTGAAAGACAAGAAATGAGCATAAAAGATGCTTCAGCGCAAGTGTAAATGTTACTTAAAGAGCCAAAATTTCTAAAAATATTGCGAAAAACAACAGTTTTCAGTTTAAGAGTGAATGTTTGAGGTGTATAGAAGGCATTTATTTCATTTTTAGAAAATTTAATTTTTCACATTTTTCCATTAAAAGTGCCAATACCCCCCCCCCTTTGGGTTCTAGTAGAAAATCTCACTCGACAAAAATCAAACAAAAATGTTTCCATGGTGTGTATTGTTGTTCATTTTCATCAAATAAACAAAATAAAACCCAGAATAAATACTGAAACAAGAAATGAGCATAAAAGATACTTCAGCGCAAGTGTTAATGTTACTAAAAGATCCCAAATTTTTAAAAATATTGCGAAAAACAACAATCTTCGGTTTCAGAGTGAATGTTTGAGGTGTATAGAAGGCATTTATTTCATTTTTAGAAAATTTATTTTTTCTCATTTTTACATGAAAAGTGCCAATACCCCCCCTTTTGGTTCAAGGTGAAAATCTCACTCAATACAAATCAAACAAAAATGTTTCCATTGAGTGTATTGTTGCTCATTTTCATCCAAATAAACAAAGTAAAACCCAGATTAAATCCTGAAAGATAAGAAATTAGCATAAAAGATGCTTCAGTTCAAGTGTTAAGGTACTAAAAGAGCCCAAATTTCTGAAAATATTACGAAAAACAACAATCATCTGTTTTAGAGTGAATGTTTGAGGTGCATAGAAGGCATTTATTTCATTTTTAGAAAATGTTATTTTTAACATTTTTCCATGAAAAGTGCCAATACCCCCCCTTTGGGTTCTAGGTGAAAATCTCACTCGACACAAATCAAAAAAAAATGTTTCCATGGTGTGTATTGTTGTTCATTTTCATCAAATAAACAAAATAAAACCCACATTAAATACTGAAAGACAAGAAATGAGCATAAAAGATGCTTCAGCGCAAGTGTTAATGTTACTAAAAGAGCCAAAATATCTAAAAATATTGCGAAAAACAACAATTTTCAGTTTAAGAGTGAATGTTTGAGGTGTATAGAAGGCATTTATTTCATTTTTAAAAAATTTAATTTTTCCCATTTTTCCATGAAAAGTGCCAATACCCCCCCCTTTGGGTTCTAGGTGAAAATCTCACTCAATACAAATCAAACCAAAATGTTTCCATGGTGTGTATTGTTGTTCATTTTCATCAAATAAACAAAATAAAACCCAGAATAAATACTGAAACAAGAAATGAGCATAAAAGATGCTTCAGCGCAAGTGTTAATATTACTAAAAGAGCCCAAATTTCTAAAAATATTGCGAAAAACAACAATCTTCCGTTTAAGAGTGAATGTTTGAAGTGCATAGAAGGCATTTATTTCATTTTTAGAAAATGTTATTTTTCACATTTTTCCATGAAAAGTGCCAATACCCCCCCCTTTGGGTTCTAGGTGAAAATCTCACTCGTCACAAATCAAACAAAAATGTTTCCATGGTGTGTATTGTTGTTCATTTTCATCAAATAAACAAAATAAAACCCAGAATAAAATCTGAAAGACAAGAAATGAGCATAAAAGATGCTTCAGCGCAAGTGTAAATGTTACTTAAAGAGCCAAAATTTCTAAAAATATTGCGAAAAACAACAGTTTTCTTTTTAAGAGTGAATGTTTGAGGTGTATAGAAGGCATTTATTTCATTTTTAGAAAATTTAATTTTTCACATTTTTCATAAGAAGTGCCAATACCCCCCCTTTGGGTTCTAGGTGAAAATCTCGCTCGACACAAATCAAACAAAAATGTTTCCATGGTGTGTATTGTTGCTCATTTTCATCAAATAAACAAAATAAAACCCAGAATAAATCCCGAAAGAAAAGAAATGAGCATAAAAGATGCTTCAGCGCAAGTGTTAATGTTACTAAAAGAGCCCAAATTTCTAAAAATATTGCGAAAACCAACAATTTTCAGATTTAGAGTGAATGTTTAAGGTGTATAGAAGGCATTTATTTCATTTTTAGAAAATGTTTTTTTTTCAAATTTTTCCATAAAAGTGCCAATACCCCCCCTTTGGGATCTAGGTGAAAATCTCACTCGAACAAATCAAACAAAAATGTTTCCATGGTGTGTATTGTTGTTCATTTTCATCAAATAAACAAAATAAAACCCAGAATAAAATCTGAAAGACAAGAAATGAGCATAAAAGATGCTTCAGCGCAAGTGTAAATGTTACTTAAAGAGCCAAAATTTCTAAAAATATTGCGAAAAACAACAGTTTTCTTTTTAAGAGTGAATGTTTGAGGTGTATAGAAGGCATTTATTTCATTTTTAGAAAATTTAATTTTTCACATTTTTCATAAGAAGTGCCAATACCCCCCCTTTGGGTTCTAGGTGAAAATCTCGCTCGACACAAATCAAACAAAAATGTTTCCATGGTGTGTATTGTTGCTCATTTTCATCAAATAAACAAAATAAAACCCAGAATAAATCCCGAAAGAAAAGAAATGAGCATAAAAGATGCTTCAGCGCAAGTGTTAATGTTACTAAAAGAGCCCAAATTTCTAAAAATATTGCGAAAACCAACAATTTTCAGATTTAGAGTGAATGTTTAAGGTGTATAGAAGGCATTTATTTCATTTTTAGAAAATGTTTTTTTTTCAAATTTTTCCATAAAAGTGCCAATACCCCCCCTTTGGGATCTAGGAGAAAATCTCACTCGAACAAATCAAACAAAAATGTTTCCATGGTGTGTATTGTTGTTCATTTTCATCAAATAAACAAAATAAAACCCAGAATAAAATCTGAAAGACAAGAAATGAGCATAAAAGATGCTTCAGCGCAAGTGTAAATGTTACTTAAAGAGCCAAAATTTCTAAAAATATTGCGAAAAACAACAGTTTTCAGTTTAAGAGTGAATGTTTGAGGTGTATAGAAGGCATTTATTTCATTTTTAGAAAATTTAATTTTTCACATTTTTCCATTAAAAGTGCCAATACCCCCCCCCCCTTTGGGTTCTAGTAGAAAATCTCACTCGACAAAAATCAAACAAAAATGTTTCCATGGTGTGTATTGTTGTTCATTTTCATCAAATAAACAAAATAAAACCCAGAATAAATACTGAAACAAGAAATGAGCATAAAAGATACTTCAGCGCAAGTGTTAATGTTACTAAAAGATCCCAAATTTTTAAAAATATTGCGAAAAACAACAATCTTCGGTTTCAGAGTGAATGTTTGAGGTGTATAGAAGGCATTTATTTCATTTTTAGAAAATTTATTTTTTCTCATTTTTCCATGAAAAGTGCCAATACCCCCCCTTTTGGTTCAAGGTGAAAATCTCACTCAATACAAATCAAACAAAAATGTTTCCATTGAGTGTATTGTTGCTCATTTTCATCCAAATAAACAAAGTAAAACCCAGATTAAATCCTGAAAGATAAGAAATTAGCATAAAAGATGCTTCAGTTCAAGTGTTAAGGTTACTAAAAGAGCCCAAATTTCTGAAAATATTACGAAAAACAACAATCATCTGTTTTAGAGTGAATGTTTGAGGTGCATAGAAGGCATTTATTTCATTTTTAGAAAATGTTATTTTAACATTTTTCCATGAAAAGTGCCAATACCCCCCCTTTGGGTTCTAGGTGAAAATCTCACTCGACACAAATCAAAAAAAAATGTTTCCATGGTGTGTATTGTTGTTCATTTTCATCAAATAAACAAAATAAAACCCACATTAAATACTGAAAGACAAGAAATGAGCATAAAAGATGCTTCAGCGCAAGTGTTAATGTTACTAAAAGAGCCAAAATATCTAAAAATATTGCGAAAAACAACAATTTTCAGTTTAAGAGTGAATGTTTGAGGTGTATAGAAGGCATTTATTTCATTTTTAAAAAATTTAATTTTTCCCATTTTTCCATGAAAAGTGCCAATACCCCCCCCTTTGGGTTCTAGGTGAAAATCTCACTCAATACAAATCAAACCAAAATGTTTCCATGGTGTGTATTGTTGTTCATTTTCATCAAATAAACAAAATAAAACCCAGAATAAATACTGAAACAAGAAATGAGCATAAAAGATGCTTCAGCGCAAGTGTTAATATTACTAAAAGAGCCCAAATTTCTAAAAATATTGCGAAAAACAACAATCTTCCGTTTAAGAGTGAATGTTTGAAGTGCATAGAAGGCATTTATTTCATTTTTAGAAAATGTTATTTTTCACATTTTTCCATGAAAAGTGCCAATACCCCCCCCTTTGGGTTCTAGGTGAAAATCTCACTCGTCACAAATCAAACAAAAATGTTTCCATGGTGTGTATTGTTGTTCATTTTCATCAAATAAACAAAATAAAACCCAGAATAAAATCTGAAAGACAAGAAATGAGCATAAAAGATGCTTCAGCGCAAGTGTAAATGTTACTTAAAGAGCCAAAATTTCTAAAAATATTGCGAAAAACAACAGTTTTCTTTTTAAGAGTGAATGTTTGAGGTGTATAGAAGGCATTTATTTCATTTTTAGAAAATTTAATTTTTCACATTTTTCATAAGAAGTGCCAATACCCCCCCTTTGGGTTCTAGGTGAAAATCTCGCTCGACACAAATCAAACAAAAATGTTTCCATGGTGTGTATTGTTGCTCATTTTCATCAAATAAACAAAATAAAACCCAGAATAAATCCCGAAAGAAAAGAAATGAGCATAAAAGATGCTTCAGCGCAAGTGTTAATGTTACTAAAAGAGCCCAAATTTCTAAAAATATTGCGAAAACCAACAATTTTCAGATTTAGAGTGAATGTTTAAGGTGTATAGAAGGCATTTATTTCATTTTTAGAAAATGTTTTTTTTTCAAATTTTTCCATAAAAGTGCCAATACCCCCCCTTTGGGATCTAGGTGAAAATCTCACTCGAACAAATCAAACAAAAATGTTTCCATGGTGTGTATTGTTGTTCATTTTCATCAAATAAACAAAATAAAACCCAGAATAAAATCTGAAAGACAAGAAATGAGCATAAAAGATGCTTCAGCGCAAGTGTAAATGTTACTTAAAGAGCCAAAATTTCTAAAAATATTGCGAAAAACAACAGTTTTCAGTTTAAGAGTGAATGTTTGAGGTGTATAGAAGGCATTTATTTCATTTTTAGAAAATTTAATTTTTCACATTTTTCCATTAAAAGTGCCAATACCCCCCCCTTTGGGTTCTAGGTGAAAATCTCACTCGACACAAATCAAAAAAAAAATGTTTCCATGGTGTGTATTGTTGTTCATTTTCATCAAATAAACAAAATAAAACCCAGAATAAATCCTGAAAGACAAGAAATGAGCATAAAAGATGCTTCAGCGCAAGTGTTAATGTTACTAAAAGAGCCCAAATTTATAAAAATATTACGAAAAACAACAATTTTCAGTTTAGAGTGAATGTTTGAGGTTTAAAGAAGGCATTTATTTCATTTTTAAAAAATTTAATTTTTCCCATTTTTCCATGAAAAGTGCCAATCCCCCCCCTTTGGGTTCTAGGTGAAAATCTCACTCAATACAAATCAAACAAAAATGTTTCCATGGAGTGTATTGTTGCTCATTTTCATCAAATAAACAAAGTAAAACCCAGAATAAATCCTGAAAGATAAGAAATGAGCATAAAAGATGCTTCAGCTCAATTGTTAAGGTTAGTAAAAGAGCCCAAATTTCTGAAAATATTACGAAAAACAACAATCTTCCGTTTTAGAGTGAATGTTTGAAGTGCATAGAAGGCATTTATTTCATTTTTAGAAAATGTTATTTTTCACATTTTTCCATGAAAAGTGCCAATCCCCCCCCTTTGGGTTCTAGGTGAAAATCTCACTCGACACAAATCAAACAAAAATGTTTCCATGGTGTGTATTGTTGTTCATTTTCATCAAATAAACAAAATAAAACCCAGAATAAAATCTGAAAGACAAGAAATGAGCATAAAAGATGCTTCAGCGCAAGTGTAATTGTTACTTAAAGAGCCAAAATTTCTAAAAATATTGCGAAAAACAACAGTTTTCTTTTTAAGAGTGAATGTTTGAGGTGTATAGAAGGCATTTATTTCATTTTTAGAAAATTTAATTTTTCACATTTTTCATAAGAAGTGCCAATACCCCCCCCTTTGGGTTCTAGGTGAAAATCTCGCTCGACACAAATCAAACAAAAATGTTTCCATGGTGTGTATTGTTGTTCATTTTCATCAAATAAACAAAATAAAACCCAGAATAAATCCCGAAAGAAAAGAAATGAGCATAAAAGATGCTTCAGCGCAAGTGTTAATGTTACTAAAAGAGCCCAAATTTCTAAAAATATTGCAAAAAACAACAATCTTCTGTTTTAGAGTGAATGTTAGAGGTGTATAGAAGGCATTTATTTCATTTTTAGAAAATTTATTTTTTCTCATTTTTCCATGAAAAGTGCCAAAACCCCCCCCTTTGGGTCCTAGGTTAAAATCTCACTCGACACAAATCAAACAAAAATGTTTCCATGGTGTGTATTGTTGTTCACTTTCATCAACTAAACAAAATTAAACCCAGAATAAATCCTGAAAGACAAGAAATGAGCATAAAAGATGCTTCAGCGCAAGTGTTAATGTTACTGAAAGAGCCCAAATTTCTAAAAATATTGCGAAAAACAACAGTTTTCTTTTTAAGAGTGAATGTTTGAGGTGTATAGAAGGCATTTATTTCATTTTTAGAAAATTTAATTTTTCACATTTTTCATAAGAAGTGCCAATACCCCCCCCTTTGGGTTCTAGTAGAAAATCTCACTCGACAAAAATCAAACAAAAATGTTTCCATGGTGTGTATTGTTGTTCATTTTCATCAAATAAACAAAATAAAACCCAGAATAAATACTGAAACAAGAAATGAGCATAAAAGATACTTCAGCGCAAGTGTTAATGTTACTAAAAGATCCCAAATTTTTAAAAATATTGCGAAAAACAACAATCTTCGGTTTCAGAGTGAATGTTTGAGGTGTATAGAAGGCATTTATTTCATTTTTAGAAAATTTATTTTTTCTCATTTTTCCATGAAAAGTGCCAATACCCCCCCTTTTGGTTCAAGGTGAAAATCTCACTCAATACAAATCAAACAAAAATGTTTCCATTGAGTGTATTGTTGCTCATTTTCATCCAAATAAACAAAGTAAAACCCAGATTAAATCCTGAAAGATAAGAAATTAGCATAAAAGATGCTTCAGTTCAAGTGTTAAGGTTACTAAAAGAGCCCAAATTTCTGAAAATATTACGAAAAACAACAATCATCTGTTTTAGAGTGAATGTTTGAGGTGCATAGAAGGCATTTATTTCATTTTTAGAAAATGTTATTTTTAACATTTTTCCATGAAAAGTGCCAATACCCCCCCTTTGGGTTCTAGGTGAAAATCTCACTCGACACAAATCAAAAAAAAATGTTTCCATGGTGTGTATTGTTGTTCATTTTCATCAAATAAACAAAATAAAACCCACATTAAATACTGAAAGACAAGAAATGAGCATAAAAGATGCTTCAGCGCAAGTGTTAATGTTACTAAAAGAGCCAAAATATCTAAAAATATTGCGAAAAACAACAATTTTCAGTTTAAGAGTGAATGTTTGAGGTGTATAGAAGGCATTTATTTCATTTTTAAAAAATTTAATTTTTCCCATTTTTCCATGAAAAGTGCCAATACCCCCCCCTTTGGGTTCTAGGTGAAAATCTCACTCAATACAAATCAAACCAAAATGTTTCCATGGTGTGTATTGTTGTTCATTTTCATCAAATAAACAAAATAAAACCCAGAATAAATACTGAAACAAGAAATGAGCATAAAAGATGCTTCAGCGCAAGTGTTAATGTTACTAAAAGAGCCCAAATTTCTAAAAATATTGCGAAAAACAACAATCTTCCGTTTAAGAGTGAATGTTTGAAGTGCATAGAAGGCATTTATTTCATTTTTAGAAAATGTTATTTTTCACATTTTTCCATGAAAAGTGCCAATACCCCCCCTTTGGGTTCTAGGTGAAAATCTCACTCGACACAAATCAAACAAAAATGTTTCCATGGTGTGTATTGTTGTTCATTTTCATCAAATAAACAAAATAAAACCCAGAATAAAATCTGAAAGACAAGAAATGAGCATAAAAGATGCTTCAGCGAGGGGTAAATGTTACTTAAAGAGCCAAAATTTCTAAAAATATTGCGAAAAACAACAGTTTTCTTTTTAAGAGTGAATGTTTGAGGTGTATAGAAGGCATTTATTTCATTTTTAGAAAATTTAATTTTTCACATTTTTCATAAGAAGTGCCAATACCCCCCCTTTGGGTTCTAGGTGAAAATCTCGCTCGACACAAATCAAACAAAAATGTTTCCATGGTGTGTATTGTTGCTCATTTTCATCAAATAAACAAAATAAAACCCAGAATAAATCCCGAAAGAAAAGAAATGAGCATAAAAGATGCTTCAGCGCAAGTGTTAATGTTACTAAAAGAGCCCAAATTTCTAAAAATATTGCAAAAAACAACAATCTTCTGTTTTAGAGTGAATGTTAGAGGTGTATAGAAGGCATTTATTTCATTTTTAGAAAATTTATTTTTTCTCATTTTTCCATGAAAAGTGCCAATACCCCCCCCTTTGGGTTCTAGGTGAAAATCTAACTCGACACAAATCAAAAAAAAAATGTTTCCATGGTGTGTATTGTTGTTCATTTTCATCAAATAAACAAAATAAAACCCAGAATAAATCCTGAAACACAAGAAATGAGCATAAAAGATGCTTCAGCGCAAGTGTTAATGTTACTAAAAGAGCCCAAATTTATAAAAATATTACGAAAAACAACAATTTTCAGTTTTAGAGTGAATGTTTGAGGTTTATAGAAGGCATTTATTTCATTTTTAAAAAATTTAATTTTTCCCATTTTTCCATGAAAAGTGCCAATCCCCCCCCTTTGGGTTCTAGGTGAAAATCTAACTCAATACAAATCAAACAAAAATGTTTCCATGGAGTGTATTGTTGCTCATTTTCATCAAATAAACAAAGTAAAACCCAGAATAAATCCTGAAAGATAAGAAATGAGCATAAAAGATGCTTCAGCTCAATTGTTAAGGTTAGTAAAAAAGCCCAAATTTCTGAAAATATTACGAAAAACAACAATCTTCCGTTTTAGAGTGAATGTTTGAAGTGCATAGAAGGCATTTATTTCATTTTTAGAAAATGTTTATTTTTCACATTTTTCCATGAAAAGTGCCAATCCCCCCCTTTGGGTTCTAGGTGAAAATCTCACTCGACACAAATCAAACAAAAATGTTTCCATGGTGTGTATTGTTGTTCATTTTCATCAAATAAACAAAATAAAACCAGAATAAAATCTGAAAGACAAGAAATGAGCATAAAAGATGCTTCAGCGCAAGTGTAAATGTTACTTAAAGAGCCAAAATTTCTAAAAATATTGCGAAAAACAACAGTTTTCTTTTTAAGAGTGAATGTTTGAGGTGTATAGAAGGCATTTATTTCATTTTTAGAAAATTTAATTTTTCACATTTTTCATAAGAAGTGCCAATACCCCCCCCTTTGGGTTCTAGGTGAAAATCTCGCTCGACACAAATCAAACAAAAATGTTTCCATGGTGTGTATTGTTGTTCATTTTCATCAAATAAACAAAATAAAACCCAGAATAAATCCCGAAAGAAAAGAAATGAGCATAAAAGATGCTTCAGCGCAAGTGTTAATGTTACTAAAAGAGCCCAAATTTCTAAAAATATTGCAAAAAAACAACAATCTTCTGTTTTAGAGTGAATGTTAGAGGTGTATAGAAGGCATTTATTTCATTTTTAGAAAATTTATTTTTTCTCATTTTTCCATGAAAAGTGCCAAAACCCCCCCCCTTTGGGTCCTAGGTTAAAATCTCACTCGACACAAATCAAACAAAAATGTTTCCATGGTGTGTATTGTTGTTCACTTTCATCAACTAAACAAAATTAAACCCAGAATAAATCCTGAAAGACAAGAAATGAGCATAAAAGATGCTTCAGCGCAAGTGTTAATGTTACTGAAAGAGCCCAAATTTCTAAAAATATTGCGGAAAAACAACAGTTTTCTTTTTAAGAGTGAATGTTTGAGGTGTATAGAAGGCATTTATTTCATTTTTAGAAAATTTAATTTTTCACATTTTTCATAAGAAGTGCCAATACCCCCCCCCTTTGGTTCTAGTAGAAAATCTCACTCGACAAAAATCAAACAAAAATGTTTCCATGGTGTGTATTGTTGTTCATTTTCATCAAATAAACAAAATAAAACCCAGAATAAATACTGAAACAAGAAATGAGCATAAAAGATACTTCAGCGCAAGTGTTAATGTTACTAAAAGATCCCAAATTTTTAAAAATATTGCGAAAAACAACAATCTTCGGTTTCAGAGTGAATGTTTGAGGTGTATAGAAGGCATTTATTTCATTTTTAGAAAATTTATTTTTTCTCATTTTTCCATGAAAAGTGCCAATACCCCCCCTTTTGGTTCAAGGTGAAAATCTCACTCAATACAAATCAAACAAAAATGTTTCCATTGAGTGTATTGTTGCTCATTTTCATCCAAATAAACAAAGTAAAACCCAGATTAAATCCTGAAAGATAAGAAATTAGCATAAAAGATGCTTCAGTTCAAGTGTTAAGGTTACTAAAAGAGCCCAAATTTCTGAAAATATTACGAAAAACAACAATCATCTGTTTTAGAGTGAATGTTTGAGGTGCATAGAAGGCATTTATTTCATTTTTAGAAAATGTTATTTTTAACATTTTTCCATGAAAAGTGCCAATACCCCCCCTTTGGGTTCTAGGTGAAAATCTCACTCGACACAAATCAAAAAAAAATGTTTCCATGGTGTGTATTGTTGTTCATTTTCATCAAATAAACAAAATAAAACCCACATTAAATACTGAAAGACAAGAAATGAGCATAAAAGATGCTTCAGCGCAAGTGTTAATGTTACTAAAAGAGCCAAAATATCTAAAAATATTGCGAAAAACAACAATTTTCAGTTTAAGAGTGAATGTTTGAGGTGTATAGAAGGCATTTATTTCATTTTTAAAAAATTTAATTTTTCCCATTTTTCCATGAAAAGTGCCAATACCCCCCCCTTTGGGTTCTAGGTGAAAATCTCACTCAATACAAATCAAACCAAAATGTTTCCATGGTGTGTATTGTTGTTCATTTTCATCAAATAAACAAAATAAAACCCAGAATAAATACTGAAACAAGAAATGAGCATAAAAGATGCTTCAGCGCAAGTGTTAATGTTACTAAAAGAGCCCAAATTTCTAAAAATATTGCGAAAAACAACAATCTTCCGTTTAAGAGTGAATGTTTGAAGTGCATAGAAGGCATTTATTTCATTTTTAGAAAATGTTATTTTTCACATTTTTCCATGAAAAGTGCCAATACCCCCCCCTTTGGGTTCTAGGTGAAAATCTCACTCGACACAAATCAAACAAAAATGTTTCCATGGTGTGTATTGTTGTTCATTTTCATCAAATAAACAAAATAAAACCCAGAATAAAATCTGAAAGACAAGAAATGAGCATAAAAGATGCTTCAGCGCAAGTGTAAATGTTACTTAAAGAGCCAAAATTTCTAAAAATATTGCGAAAAACAACAGTTTTCTTTTTAAGAGTGAATGTTTGAGGTGTATAGAAGGCATTTATTTCATTTTTAGAAAATTTAATTTTTCACATTTTTCATAAGAAGTGCCAATACCCCCCCTTTGGGTTCTAGGTGAAAATCTCGCTCGACACAAATCAAACAAAAATGTTTCCATGGTGTGTATTGTTGCTCATTTTCATCAAATAAACAAAATAAAACCCAGAATAAATCCCGAAAGAAAAGAAATGAGCATAAAAGATGCTTCAGCGCAAGTGTTAATGTTACTAAAAGAGCCCAAATTTCTAAAAATATTGCAAAAAAACAACAATCTTCTGTTTTAGAGTGAATGTTAGAGGTGTATAGAAGGCATTTATTTCATTTTTAGAAAATTTATTTTTTCTCATTTTTCCATGAAAAGTGCCAAAACCCCCCCCTTTGGGTCCTAGGTTAAAATCTGACTCGACACAAATCAAACAAAAATGTTTCCATGGTGTGTATTGTTGTTCATTTTCATCAAATAAAGAAAATAAAACCCAGAATAAATCCTGAAAGACAAGAAATGAGCATAAAAGATGCTTCAGCGCAAGTGTAAATGTTACATAAAGAGCCAAAATTTCTAAAAATGTTGCGAAAAACAACAATTTTCAGTTTAGAGTGAATGTTTGAGGTTTAAAGAAGGCATTTATTTCATTTTTAAAAAATTTAATTTTTCCCATTTTTCCATGAAAAGTGCCAATCCCCCCCCTTTGGGTTCTAGGTGAAAATCTCACTCGACACAAATCCAAAAAAAATGTTTCCATGGTGTGTATTGTTGTTCATTTTCATCAAATAAACAAAATAAAACCCACATTAAATACTGAAAGACAAGAAATGAGCATAAAAGATGCTTCAGCGCAAGTGTTAATGTTACTAAAAGAGCCCAAATTTCTAAAAATATTGCGAAAAACAACAATTTTCAGTTTAAGAGTGAATGTTTGAGGTGTATAGAAGGCATTTATTTCATTTTTAGAAAATTTAATTTTTCACATTTTTCCATGAAAAGTGCCAAAACCCCCATCCTTTGGGTTCTAGGTGAAAATCTCCGTCGACACAAAACAAACAAAAATGTTTCCATGATGTGTATTGTTGTTTATTTTCATCAAATAAACAAAATAAAACCCAGAATAAATCCTGAAAGGCAAGAAATGAGCATAAAAGATGCTTCAGCGCAAGTGTTAATGTTACTAAAAGAGCCCAAATTTCTAAAAATATTGCGAAAAACAACAATCTTCCTTTTTAGAGTGAATGTTTGAGGTGTATAGAAGGCATTTATTTCATTTTTAGAAAATTTAATTTTTCACATTTTTCCATGAAAAGTGCCAATACCCCCCCCTTTGGGTTCTAGGTGAAAATCTCACTCGACACAAATAAAAAAAAAAATGTTTCCATGGTGTGTATTGTTGTTCATTTTCATCAAATAAACAAAATAAAACCCAGAATAAATCCTGAAACACAAGAAATGAGCATAAAAGATGCTTCAGCGCAAGTGTTAATGTTACTAAAAGAGCCCAAATTTATAAAAATATTACGAAAAACAACAATTTTCAGTTTTAGAGTGAATGTTTGAGGTTTATAGAAGGCATTTATTTCATTTTTAAAAAATTTAATTTTTCCCATTTTTCCATGAAAAGTGCCAATCCCCCCTCTTTGGGTTCTAGGTGAAAATCTAACTCAATACAAATCAAACAAAAATGTTTCCATGGAGTGTATTGTTGCTCATTTTCATCAAATAAACAAAGTAAAACCCAGAATAAATCCTGAAAGATAAGAAATGAGCATAAAAGATGCTTCAGCTCAATTGTTAAGGTTAGTAAAAGAGCCCAAATTTCTGAAAATATTACGAAAAACAACAATCTTCCATTTTAGAGTGAATGTTTGAAGTGCATAGAAGGCATTTATTTCATTTTTAGAAAATGTTATTTTTCACATTTTTCCATGAAAAGTGCCAATCCCCCCCCTTTGGGTTCTAGGTGAAAATCTCACTCGACAAAATCAAACAAAAATGTTTCCATGGTGTGTATTGTTGTTCATTTTCATCAAATAAACAAAATAAAACCCAGAATAAAATCTGAAAGACAAGAAATGAGCATAAAAGATGCTTCAGCGCAAGTGTAAATGTTACTTAAAGAGCCAAAATTTCTAAAAATATTGCGAAAAACAACAGTTTTCTTTTTAAGAGTGAATGTTTGAGGTGTATAGAAGGCATTTATTTCATTTTTAGAAAATTTAATTTTTCACATTTTTCATAAGAAGTGCCAATACCCCCCCCTTTGGGTTCTAGGTGAAAATCTCGCTCGACACAAATCAAACAAAAATGTTTCCATGGTGTGTATTGTTGTTCATTTTCATCAAATAAACAAAATAAAACCCAGAATAAATCCCGAAAGAAAAGAAATGAGCATAAAAGATGCTTCAGCGCAAGTGTTAATGTTACTAAAAGAGCCCAAATTTCTTAAAATATTGCAAAAAACAACAATCTTCTGTTTTAGAGTGAATGTTAGAGGTGTATAGAAGGCATTTATTTCATTTTTAGAAAATTTATTTTTTCTCATTTTTCCATGAAAAGTGCCAAAACCCCCCCCTTTGGGTCCTAGGTTAAAATCTCACTCGACACAAATCAAACAAAAATGTTTCCATGGTGTGTATTGTTGTTCACTTTCATCAACTAAACAAAATTAAACCCAGAATAAATCCTGAAAGACAAGAAATGAGCATAAAAGATGCTTCAGCGCAAGTGTTAATGTTACTGAAAGAGCCCAAATTTCTAAAAATATTGCAAAAAACAACAATCTTCTGTTTTAGAGTGAATGTTAGAGGTTTATAGAGGGCATTTATTTCATTTTTAGAAAATTTATTTTTTCTCATTTTTCCATGAAAAGTGCCAAAACCCCCCCCTTTGGGTCCTAGGTTAAAATCTCACTCGACACAAATCAAACAAAAATGTTTCCATGGTGTGTATTGTTGTTCATTTTCATCAAATAAAGAAAATAAAACCCAGAATAAATCCTGAAAGACAAGAAATGAGCATAAAAGATGCTTCAGCGCAAGTGTAAATGTTACTTAAAGAGCCAAAATTTCTAAAAATATTGCGAAAAACAACAGTTTTCTTTTTAAGAGTGAATGTTTGAGGTGTATAGAAGGCATTTATTTCATTTTTAGAAAATTTAATTTTTCACATTTTTCATAAGAAGTGCCAATACCCCCCCCTTTGGGTTCTAGGTGAAAATCTCGCTCGACACAAATCAAACAAAAATGTTTCCATGGTGTGTATTGTTGTTCATTTTCATCAACTAAACAAAATTAAACCCAGAATAAATCCTGAAAGACAAGAAATGAGCATAAAAGATGCTTCAGCGCAAGTGTTAATGTTACTAAAAGAGCCCAAATTTCTAAAAATATTGCGAAAAACAACAATTTTCAGATTTAGAGTGAATGTTTGAGGTGTATAGAAGGCATTTATTTCATTTTTAGAAAATTTAATTTTTCACATTTTTCCATGAAAAGTGCCAAAACCCCCATCCTTTGGGTTCTAGGTGAAAATCTCCGTCGACACAAAACAAACAAAAATGTTTCCATGATGTGTATTGTTGCTTAATTTCATCAAATAAACAAAATAAAACCCAGAATAAATCCTGAAAGAAAAGAAATGAGCATAAAAGATGCTTCAGCGCAAGTGTTAATGTTACTAAAAGAGCCCAAATTTCTAAAAATATTGCAAAAAACAACAATCTTCTGTTTTAGAGTGAATGTTAGAGGTGTATAGAAGGCATTTATTTCATTTTTAGAAAATTTATTTTTTCTCATTTTTCCATGAAAAGTGCCAAAACCCCCCCCTTTGGGTCCTAGGTTAAAATCTCACTCGACACAAATCAAACAAAAATGTTTCCATGGTGTGTATTGTTGTTCATTTTCATCAAATAAACAAAATAAAACCCACAATAAATACTGAAAGACAAGAAATGAGCATAAAAGATGCTTCAGCGCAAGTGTTAATGTTACTAAAAGAGCCCAAATTTCTAAAAATATTGAGAAAAAAACAACAATTTTCAGATTTAGAGTGAATGTTTGAGGTGTATAGAAGGCATTTATTTCATTTTTAGGAAATTTAATTTTTCACATTTTTCCATGAAAAGTGCCAAAACCCCCATCCTTTGGGTTCTAGGTGAAAATCTCCGTCGACACAAAACAAACAAAAATGTTTCCATGATGTGTATTGTTGTTTATTTTCATCAAATAAACAAAATAAAACCCAGAATAAATCCTGAAAGGCAAGAAATGAGCATAAAAGATGCTTCAGCGCAAGTGTTAATGTTACTAAAAGAGCCCAAATTTCTAAAAATATTGCGAAAAACAACAATCTTCTGTTTTAGAGTGAATGTTTGAGGTGTATAGAAGGCATTTATTTCATTTTTAGAAAATTTAATTTTTCACATTTTTCCATGAAAAGTGCCAATACCCCCCCTTTGGGTTCTAGGTGAAAATCTCACTCGACACAAATCAAAAAAAAATGTTTCCATGGTGTGTATTGTTGTTCATTTTCATCAAATAAACAAAATAAAACCCAGAATAAATCCTGAAAGACAAGAAATGAGCATAAAAGATGCTTCAGCGCAAGTGTTAATGTTACTAAAAGAGCCCAAATTTATAAAAATATTACGAAAAACAACATTTTTCAGATTTAGAGTGAATGTTTGAGGTGTATAGAAGGCATTTATTTCATTTTTAGAAAATTTATTTTTTCTCATTTTTCCTTGAAAAGTGCCAAAACCCCCATCCTTTGGGTTCTAGGTGAAAATCTCACTCGACACAAATCAAACAAAAATGTTTCCATGGTGTGTCTTGTTGTTCATTTTCATCAAATAAAGAAAAAAAAACCCAGAATAAATCCTGAAAGACAAGAAATGAGCATAAAAGATGCTTCAGCGCAAGTGTTAATGTTACTAAAAGAGCCCAAATATCTAAAAATATTGCGAAAAACAACAATTTTCAGATTTAGAGTGAATGTTTGAGGTGTATAGAAGGCATTTATTTCATTTTTAGAAAATTTAATTTTTCACATTTTTCCATTAAAAGTGCCAATACCCCCCCGTTTGGGTTCTAGTAGAAAATCTCACTCGACAAAAATCAAACAAAAATGTTTCCATGGTGTGTATTGTTGTTCATTTTCATCAAATAAACAAAATAAAACCCAGAATAAATCCTGAAAGACAAGAAATGAGCATAAAAGATGCTTCAGCGCAAGTGTTAATGTTACTAAAAGAGCCCAAATTTCTAAAAATATTGCGAAAAACAACAATTTTCAGATTTAGAGTGAATGTTTGAGGTGTATAGAGGGCATTTATTTCATTTTTAGAAAATTTAATTTTTCACATTTTTCCATGAAAAGTGCCAAAACCCCCATCCTTTGGGTTCTAGGTGAAAATCTCCGTCGACACAAAACAAACAAAAATGTTTCCATGATGTGTATTGTTGTTTATTTTCATCAAATAAACAAAATAAAACCCAGAATAAATCCTGAAAGGCAAGAAATGAGCATAAAAGATGCTTCAGCGCAAGTGTTAATGTTACTAAAAGAGCCCAAATTTCTAAAAATATTGCGAAAAACAACAATCTTCTTTTTTAGAGTGAATGTTTGAGGTGTATAGAAGGCATTTATTTCATTTTTAGAAAATTTAATTTTTCACATTTTTCCATGAAAAGTGCCAATAGTCCCTTTGGGTTCTAGGTGAAAATCTCACTCGACACAAATCAAAAAAAAATGTTTCCATGGTGTGTATTGTTGTTCATTTTCATCAAATAAACAAAATAAAACCCAGAATAAATCCTGAAAGACAAGAAATGAGCATAAAAGATGCATCAGCGCAAGTGTTAATGTTACTAAAAGAGCCCAAATTTATAAAAATATTACGAAAAAACACATTTTTCAGATTTAGAGTGAATTTTTGAGGTGTATAAAAGGCATTTATTTCATTTTTAGAAAATTTATTTTTTCTCATTTTTCCTTGAAAAGTGCCAAAACCCCCCCTTTGGGTCCTAGGTGAAAATCTCACTCGACACAAATCAAACAAAAATGTTTCCATGGTGTGTCTTGTTGTTCATTTTCATCAAATAAAGAAAAAAAAACCCAGAATAAATCCTGAAAGACAAGAAATGAGCATAAAAGATGCTTCAGCGCAAGTGTTAATGTTACTAAAAGAGCCCAAATATCTAAAAATATTGCGAAAAACAACAATTTTCAGATTTAGAGTGAATGTTTGAGGTGTATAGAAGGCATTTATTTCATTTTTAGAAAATTTAATTTTTCACATTTTTCCATTAAAAGTGCCAATACCCCCCCCTTTGGGTTCTAGTAGAAAATCTCACTCGACAAAAATCAAACAAAAATGTTTCCATGGTGTGTATTGTTGTTCATTTTCATCAAATAAACAAAATAAAACCCACAATAATTCCTGAAAGACAAGAAATGAGCATAAAAGATGCTTCAGCGCAAGTGTTAATGTTACTAAAAGAGCCCAAATTTATAAAAATATTACGAAAAACAACATTTTTCAGATTTAGAGTGAATGTTTGAGGTGTATAGAAGGCATTTATTTCATTTTTAGAAAATTTATTTTTTCTCATTTTTCCTTGAAAAGTGCCAAAACCCCCCCCTTTGGGATCTAGGTGAAAATCTCGCTCGACACAAATCAAACAAAAATGTTTCCATGGTGTGTCTTGGTGTTCATTTTCATCAAATAAAGAAAAAAAAAACCCAGAATAAATCCTGAAAGACAAGAAATGAGCATAAAAGATCCTTAAGCGCAAGTGTTAATGTTACTAAAAGAGCCAAAATTTCTAAAAATATTGCGAAAAACAACAATTTTCAGTTTAAGAGTGAATGTTTGAGGTGTATAGAAGGCATTTATTTCATTTTTAGAAAATTTAATTTTTCACATTTTTCCATTAAAAGTGCCAATACCCCCCCCATTTGGGTTCTAGTAGAAAATCTCACTCAACAAAAATCAAACAAAAATGTTTCCATGGTGTGTATTGTTGTTCATTTTCATCAAATAAACAAAATAAAACCCAGAATAAATACTGAAACAAGAAATGAGCATAAAAGATGCTTCAGCGCAATTGTTAATGTTACTAAAAGATCCCAAATTTTTAAAAATATTGCGAAAAACAACAATCTTCGGTTTCAGAGTGAATGTTTGAGGTGTATAGAAGGCATTTATTTCATTTTTAGAAAATTTATTTTTTCTCATTTTTCCATGAAAAGTGCCAATACCCCCCCTTTTGGTTCAAGGTGAAAATCTCACTCAATACAAATCAAACAAAAATGTTTCCATTGAGTGTATTGTTGTTCATTTTCATCAAATAAACAAAATAAAACCCAGAATAAATCCTGAAAGACAAGAAATGAGCATAAAAGATGCTTCAGCGCAAGTGTTAATGTTACTAAAAGAGCCCAAATTTATAAAAAATTAAGAAAAACAACATTTTTCAGATTTAGAGTGAATGTTTGAGGTGTATAGAAGGCATTTATTTCATTTTTAGAAAATTTATTTTTTCTCATTTTTCCTTGAAAAGTGCCAAAACCCCCCCTTTGGGTCCTAGGTGAAAATCTCACTCGACACAAATCAAACAAAAATGTTTCCATGGTGTGTCTTGTTGTTCATTTTCATCAAATAAAGAAAAAAAAACCCAGAATAAATCCTGAAAGACAAGAAATGAGCATAAAAGATGCTTCAGCGCAAGTGTTAATGTTACTAAAAGAGCCCAAATATCTAAAAATATTGCGAAAAACAACAATTTTCAGATTTAGAGTGAATGTTTGAGGTGTATAGAAGGCATATATTTCATTTTTAGAAAATTTAATTTTTCACATTTTTCCATGAAAAGTGCCAATACCCCCCCCTTTGGGTTCTAGTAGAAAATCTCACTCGACAAAAATCAAACAAAAATTTTTCCATGGTGTGTATTGTTGTTCATTTTCATCAAATAAACAAAATAAAACCCAGAATAAATCCTGAAAGACAAGAAATGAGCATAAAAGATGCTTCAGCGCAAGTGTTAATGTTACTTAAAGAGCCCAAATTTCTAAAAATATTGCGAAAAACAACAATTTTCGGATTTAGAGTGAATGTTTTAGGTGTATAGAAGGCATTTATTTCATTTTTAGAAAATTTAATTTTTCACATTTTTCCATGAAAAGTGCCAATACCCCCCCTTTGGGTTCTAGGTGAAAATCTCACTCGACACAAACCAAAAAAAAATGTTTCCATGGTGTGTATTGTTGTTCATTTTCATCAAATAAACAAAATAAAACCCAGAATAAATCCTGAAAGACAAGAAATGAGCATAAAAGATGCTTCAGCGCAAGTGTTAATGTTACTAAAAGAGCCCAAATTTATAAAAATATTACGAAAAACAACATTTTTCAGATTTAGAGTGAATGTTTGAGGTGTATAGAAGGCATTTATTTCATTTTTAGAAAATTTATTTTTTCTCATTTTTCCTTGAAAAGTGCCAAAACCCCCCCTTTGGGTCCTAGGTGAAAATCTCACTCGACACAAATCAAACAAAAATGTTTCCATGGTGTCTTGTTGTTCATTTTCATCAAATAAAGAAAAAAAAACCCAGAATAAATCCTGAAAGACAAGAAATGAGCATAAAAGATGCTTCAGCGCAAGTGTTAATGTTACTAAAAGAGCCCAAATATCTAAAAATATTGCGAAAAACAACAATTTTCAGATTTAGAGTGAATGTTTGAGGTGTATAGAAGGCAATTATTTCATTTTTAGAAAATTTAATTTTTCACATTTTTCCATTAAAAGTGCCAATACCCCCCCCTTTGGGTTCTAGTAGAAAATCTCACTCGACAAAAATCAAACAAAAATGTTTCCATGGTGTGTATTGTTGTTCATTTTCATCAAATAAACAAAATAAAACCCAGAATAAATCCTGAAAGACAAGAAATGAGCATAAAAGATGCTTCAGCGCAAGTGTTAATGTTACTAAAAGAGCCCAAATTTATAAAAATATTACGAAAAACAACATTTTTCAGACTTAGAGTGAATGTTTGAGGTGTATAGAAGGCATTTATTTCATTTTTAGAAAATTTATTTTTTCTCATTTTTCCTTGAAAAGTGCCAAAACCCCCCCCTTTGGGATCTAGGTGAAAATCTCGCTCGACACAAATCAAACAAAAATGTTTCCATGGTGTGTCTTGGTGTTCATTTTCATCAAATAAAGAAAAAAAAAACCCAGAATAAATCCTGAAAGACAAAAAATGAGCATAAAAGATCCTTAAGCGCAAGTGTTAATGTTACTAAAAGAGCCAAAATTTCTAAAAATATTGCGAAAAACAACAATTTTCAGTTTAAGAGTGAATGTTTGAGGTGTATAGAAGGCATTTATTTCATTTTTAGAAAATTTAATTTTTCACATTTTTCCATTAAAAGTGCCAATACCCCCCCCTTTGGGTTCTAGTAGAAAATCTCACTCAACAAAAATCAAACAAAAATGTTTCCATGGTGTGTATTGTTGTTCATTTTCATCAAATAAACAAAATAAAACCCAGAATAAATACTGAAACAAGAAATGAGCATAAAAGATGCTTCAGCGCAATTGTTAATGTTACTAAAAGATCCCAAATTTTTAAAAATATTGCGAAAAACAACAATCTTCGGTTTCAGAGTGAATGTTTGAGGTGTATAGAAGGCATTTATTTCATTTTTAGAAAATTTTTTTTTTCTCATTTTTCCATGAAAAGTGCCAATACCCCCCCTTTTGGTTCAAGGTGAAAATCTCACTCAATACAAATCAAACAAAAATGTTTCCATTGAGTGTATTGTTGCTCATTTTCATCCAAATAAACAAAGTAAAACCCAGATTAAATCCTGAAAGATAAGAAATTAGCAAAAAAGATGCTTCAGCTCAAGTGTTAGGGTTACTAAAAGAGCCCAAATTTCTGAAAATATTACGAAAAACAATATCATCTGTTTTAGAGTGAATGTTTGAGGTGCATAGAAGGCATTTATTTCATTTTTAAAAAATGTTATTTTTATCATTTTTCCATGAAAAGTGCCAATACCCCCCCTTTGGGTTCTAGGTGAAAATCTCACTCGACACAAATCAAACAAAAATGTTTCCATGGTGTGTATTGTTGTTCATTTTCATCAAATAAACAAAATAATACCCACAATAAATCCTGAAAGACAAGAAATGAGCATAAAAGATGCTTCAGCGCAAGTGTTAATGTTACTAAAAGACCCAAAATTTCTAAAAAATATTGCAAAAAAAACAACAATTTTCAGTTTTAGAGTGAATGTTTGAGGTGTATAGAAGGCATTTATTTCATTTTTAGAAAATTTAATTTTTCACATTTTTCCATGAAAAGTGCCAATACCCCCCCTTTGGGTTCTAGGTGAAAATCTCACTCGACACAAATCAAAAAAAAATGTTTCCATGGTGTGTATTGTTGTTCATTTTCATCAAATAAACAAAATAAAACCCACATTAAATCCTGAAAGACAAGAAATGAGCATACAAGATGCTTCAGCGCAAGTTTTAATGTTACTAAAAGAGCCAAAATATCTAAAAATATTGCGAAAAACAACAATTTTCAGTTTTAGAGTGAATGTTTGAGGTGTATAGAAGGCATTTATTTCATTTTTAAAAAATTTAATTTTTCCCATTTTTCCATGAAAAGTGCCACTACCCCCCCCTTTGGGTTCTAGGTGAAAATCTCACTCAATACAAATCAAACAAAAATGTTTCCATTGAGTGTATTGTTGCTCATTTTCATTCAAATAAACAAAGTAAAACCCAGATTAAATTCTGAAAGATAAGAAATTAGCATAAAAGATGCTTCAGCTCAAGTGTTAAGGTTACTAAAAGAGCCCAAATTTCTGAAAATATTACGAAAAACAACAATCATCTGTTTTAGAGTGAATGTTTGAGGTGCATAGAAGGCATTTATTTCATTTTTAGAAAATGTTATTTTTAACATTTTTCCATGAAAAGTGCCAATACCCCCCCTTTGGGCTCTAGGTGAAAATCTCACTCGACACAAATCAAACAAAAATGTTTCCATGGTGTGTATTGTTGTTCATTTTCATCAAATAAACAAAATAAAACCCACAATAAATACTGAAAGACAAGAAATGAGCATAAAAGATGCTTCAGCGCAAGTTTTAATGTTACTAAAAGAGCCAAAATTTCTAAAAAAATTGCGAAAAACAACAATTTTCAATTTTAGAGTGAATGTTTGAGGTGTACAGAAGGCATTTATTTCATTTTTAGAAAATTTAATATTTCACTTTTTTCCATGAGAAGTGCAGATACCTCCCCCTTTGGGTTCTAGGTGAAAATCTCACTCGAACAAATCAAACAAAAATGTTTCCATGGTGTGTATTGTTGTTCACTTTCATCAACTAAAAAAATTAAACCCAGAATAAATCCTGAAAGACAAGAAATGAGCATAAAAGATGCTTCAGCGCAAGTGTTAATGTTACTAAAAGAGCCAAAATTTCTAAAAAATATTGCGAAAAACAACAATTTTCAGTTTAAGAGTGAATGTTTGAGGTGTATGGAAGGCATTTATTTCATTTTTAGAAAATTTAATTTTTCACATTTTTCCATGAAAAGTGCCAATACCCCCCCCTTTGGGTTCTAGGTGAAAATCTCACTCAAAACAAATCAAACAAAAATGTTTCCATGGCGTGTATTGTTGTTCATTTTCATCAAATAAACAAAATAAAACCCACAATAATTCCTGAAAGACAAGAAATGAGCATAAAAGATGCTTCAGCGCAAGTTTTAATGTTACTAAAAGAGCCCAAATTTCTAAAAATATTGCGAAAAACAACAATTTTCAGTTTAGGAGTGAATGTTTGAGGTGTATAGAAGGCATTTATTTCATTTTTAGAAAATTTAATTTTTCACATTTTTCCATGAAAAGTGCCAATACCCCCCCCTTTGGGTTCTAGGTGAAAATCTCACTCGAAACAAATCAAACAAAAATGTTTCCATGGTGTGTATTGTTGTTCATTTTCATCAAATAAACAAAATAAAACCCAGAATAAATCCTGAAAGACAAGAAATGAGCATAAAAGATTCTTCAGCGGAAGTGTTAATGTTACTAAAAGAGCCCAAATTTCTAAAAATATTGCGAAAAACAACAATTTTCAGATTTAGAGTGAATGTTTAAGATGTATAGAAGGCATTTATTTCATTTTTAGAAAATTTATTTTTTCTCATTTTTCCATGAAAAGGGCCAATACCCTTTGGGTTCTAGGTGAAAATCTCACTCGACACAAATCAAACAAAAATGTCTCCATGGTGTGTATTGTTGTTCATTTTCATCAAATAAAGAAAATAAAACCCAGAATAAATCCTGAAAGACAAGAAATGAGCATAAAAGATGCTTCTGCGCAAGTGTTAATGTTACTAAAAGAGCCCAAATTTCTAAAAATATTGCGAAAAACAACAATTTTTAGATTAAGAGTGAATGTTTAAGATGTATAGAAGGCATTTTTTTCATTTTTAGAAAATTTAATTGGTCACATTTTTCATAAAAAGTGCCAATACCCCCCCCCCTTTGGGTTCTAGGTGAAAATCTCACTCGAACAAATCAAACAAAAATGTTTCCATGGTGTGTATTGTTGTTCACTTTCATCAACTAAACGAAATTAAACCCAGAATAAATCCTGAAAGACAAGAAATGAGCATAAAAGATGCTTCAGCGCAAGTGTTAATGTTACTAAAAGAGCCCAAATTTTTAAAAATATTGCGAAAAACAACAATTTTCAGTTTTAGAGTGAATGTTTGAGTTGTATAGAAGGCATTTATTTCATTTTTAAAAAATTTAATTTTTCCCATTTTTCCATGAAAAGAGCCACTACCCCCCCCTTTGGGTTCTAGGTGAAAATCTCACTCAATACAAATCAAACAAAAATGTTTCCATGGAGTGTATTGTTGCTCATTTTCATCCAAATAAACAAAGTAAAACCCAGATTAAATCCTGAAAGATAAGAAATTAGCATAAAAGATGCTTCAGCTGAAGTGTTAAGGTTACTAAAAGAGCCCAAATTTCTGAAAATATTACGAAAAACAACAATCATCTGTTTTAGAGTGAATGTTTGAGGTGCATAGAAGGCATTTATTTCATTTTTAGATAATGTTATTTTTAACATTTTTCCATGAAAAGTGCCAAAACCCCCCCTTTGGGCTCTAGGTGAAAATCTCACTCGACACAAATCAAACAAAAATGTTTCCATGGTGAATTGATGTTCATTTTCATCAAATAAACAAAATAAAACCCAGAATAAAATCTGAAAGACAAGAAATGAGAATAAAAGATGCTTCAGCGCAAGTGTAAATGTTACTTAAAGAGCCAAAATTTCTAAAAATATTGCGAAAAACAACAGTTTTCTTTTTAAGAGTGAATGTTTGAGGTGTATAGAAGGCATTTATTTCATTTTTAGAAAATTTAATTTTTCACATTTTTCATAAGAAGTGCCAATACCCCCCCCTTTGGGTTCTAGGTGAAAATCTCGCTCGACACAAATCAAACAAAAATGTTTCCATGGTGTGTATTGTTGTTCATTTTCATCATATAAACAAAATAAAACCCAGAATAAATCCCGAAAGAAAAGAAATGAGCATAAAAGATGCTTCAGCGCAGGTGTTAATGTTACTAAAAGAGCCCAAATTTCTAAAAATATTGCGAAAAACAACAATTTTCAGTTTTAGAGTGAATGTTTGAGGTGTACAGAAGGCATTTATTTCATTTTTAGAAAATTTAATTTTTCACTTTTTTCCATGAGAAGTGCAGATACCTCCCCCTTTGGGTTCTAGGTGAAAATCTCACTCGAACAAATCAAACAAAAATGTTTCCATGGTGTGTATTGTTGTTAACTTTCATCAACTAAAAAAATTAAACCCAGAAATAAATCCTGAAAGACAAGAAATGAGCATAAAAGATGCTTCAGCGCAAGTGTTAATGTTACTAAAAGAGCCAAAATTTCTAAAAATATTGCGAAAAACAACAATTTTCAGTTTAAGAGTGAATGTTTGAGGTGTATAGAAGGCATTTATTTCATTTTTAGAAAATTTAATTTTTCACATTTTTCCATTAAAAGTGCCAATACCCCCCCCTTTGGGTTCTAGTAGAAAATCTCACTCAACAAAAATCAAACAAAAATGTTTCCATGGTGTGTATTGTTGTTCATTTTCATCAAATAAACAAAATAAAACCCAGAATAAATACTGAAACAAGAAATGAGCATAAAAGATGCTTCAGCGCAAGTGTTAATGTTACTAAAAGATCCCAAATTTTTAAAAATATTGCGAAAAACAACAATCTTCGGTTTCAGAGTGAATGTTTGAGGTGTATAGAAGGCATTTATTTCATTTTTAGAAAATTTATTTTTTCTCATTTTTCCATGAAAAGTGCCAATACCCCCCCTTTTGGTTCAAGGTGAAAATCTCACTCAATACAAATCAAACAAAAATGTTTCCATTGAGTGTATTGTTGCTCATTTTCATCCAAATAAACAAAGTAAAACCCAGATTAAATCCTGAAAGATAAGAAATTAGCATAAAAGATGCTTCAGCTCAAGTGTTAGGGTTACTAAAAGAGCCCAAATTTCTGAAAATATTACGAAAAACAATATCATCTGTTTTAGAGTGAATGTTTGAGGTGCATAGAAGGCATTTATTTCATTTTTAAAAAATGTTATTTTTATCATTTTTCCATGAAAAGTGCCAATACCCCCCCTTTGGGTTCTAGGTGAAAATCTCACTCGACACAAATCAAACAAAAATGTTTCCATGGTGTGTATTGTTGTTCATTTTCATCAAATAAACAAAATAAAACCCACAATAAATCCTGAAAGACAAGAAATGAGCATAAAAGATGCTTCAGCGCAAGTGTTAATGTTACTAAAAGAGCCAAAATTTCTAAAAAATATTGCGAAAAAAAACAATTTTCAGTTTTAGAGTGAATGTTTGAGGTGTATAGAAGGCATTTATTTCATTTTTAGAAAATTTAATTTTTCACATTTTTCCATGAAAAGTGCCAATACCCCCCCTTTGGGTTCTAGGTGAAAATCTCACTCGACACAAATCAAAAAAAATGTTTCCATGGTGTGTATTGTTGTTCATTTTCATCAAATAAACAAAATAAAACCCACATTAAATCCTGAAAGACAAGAAATGAGCATAAAAGATGCTTCAGCGTAAGTTTTAATGTTACTAAAAGAGCCAAAATATCTAAAAATATTGCGAAAAACAACAATTTTCAGTTTAAGAGTGAATGTTTGAGGTGTATAGAAGGCATTTATTTCATTTTTAAAAAATTTAATTTTTCCCATTTTTCCATGAAAAGTGCCACTACCCCCCCCTTTGGGTTCTAGGTGAAAATCTCACTCAATACAAATCAAACAAAAATGTTTCCATGGAGTGTATTGTTGCTCATTTTCATCCAAATAAACAAAGTAAAACCCAGATTAAATCCCGAAAGAAAAGAAATGAGCATAAAAGATGCTTCAGCGCAAGTGTTAATGTTACTAAAAGAGCCCAAATTTCTAAAAATATTGCAAAAAAACAACAATCTTCTGTTTTAGAGTGAATGTTTGAGGTGTATAGAAGGCATTTATTTCATTTTTAAAAAATTTTTTTTCTCATTTTTCCATGAAAAGTGCCAATCCCCCCCCTTTGGGTTCTAGGTGAAAATCTCACTCGAACAAATCAAACAAAAATGTTTCCATGGTGTGTATTGTTGTTCACTTTAATCAACTAAACAAAATTAAACCCAGAATAAATCCTGAAAGACAAGAAATGAGCATAAAAGATGCTTCAGCGCAAGTGTTAATGTTACTTAAAGAGCCCAAATTTCTAAAAATATTGCGAAAAACAACAATTTTCAGATTTAGAGTGAATGTTTGAGATGTATAGAAGGCATTTATTTCATTTTTAGAAAATTTAATTTTTCACATTTTTCCATGAAAAGTGCCAAAACCCCCATCCTTTGGGTTCTAGGTGAAAATCTCACTCGACACAAAACAAACAAAAATGTTTCCATGATGTGTATTGTTGTTCATTTTCATCAAATAAACAAAATAAAACCCATAATAAATCCTGAAAGACAAGAAATGAGCATAAAAGATGCTTCAGCGCAAGTGTTAATGTTACTAAAAGAGCCCAAATTTCTGAAAATATTACGAAAAGCAACAATCATCTGTTTTAGAGTGAATGTTTGAGGTGCATAGAAGGCATTTATTTCATTTTTAGAAAATGTTATTTTTAACATTTTTCCATGAAAAGTGCCAATACCCCCCTTTGGGCTCTAAGTGAAAATCTCACTCGACACAAATCAAAAAAAAATGTTTCCATGGTGTGTATTGTTGTTCATTTTCATCAAATAAACAAAATTAAACCCAGAATAAATCCTGAAAAGCAAGAAATGAGCATAAACAATGCTTAACCGCAAGTGTTATAAGAGCCCAAATTTCTAAAAATATTGCGAAAAACCACAATCTTCTGTTTAAGAGTGAATGTTTGAGGTGCATAGAAGGCATTTATTTCAATTTTAGAAAATTCAATTTTTCACATTTTTCCATGAAAAGTACCAATACCCCCCCCCTTTGGGTTCTAGGTGAAAATCTCACTCGAACAAATCAAACAAAAATGTTTCCATGGTGTGTATTGTTGTTCATTTTCATCAAATAAACAAAATAAAACCCATAATAAATCCTGAAAGACAAGAAATGAGCATAAAAGATGCTTCAGCGCAAGTGTTAATGTTACTAAAAGAGCCCAAATTTCTGAAAATATTACGAAAAACAACAATCATCTGTTTTAGAGTGAATGTTTGAGGTGCATAGAAGGCATTTATTTCATTTTTAGAAAATGTTATTTTTAACATTTTTCCATGAAAAGTGCCAAAACCCCCCCTTTGGGCTCTAGGTGAAAATCTCACTCGACACAAATCAAACAAAAATGTTTCCATGGTGAATTGATGTTCATTTTCATCAAATAAACAAAATAAAACCCAGAATAAAATCTGAAAGACAAGAAATGAGAATAAAAGATGCTTCAGCGCAAGTGTAAATGTTACTTAAAGAGCCAAAATTTCTAAAAATATTGCGAAAAACAACAGTTTTCTTTTTAAGAGTGAATGTTTGAGGTGTATAGAAGGCATTTATTTCATTTTTAGAAAATTTAATTTTTCACATTTTTCATAAGAAGTGCCAATACCCCCCCCTTTGGGTTCTAGGTGAAAATCTCGCTCGACACAAATCAAACAAAAATGTTTCCATGGTGTGTATTGTTGTTCATTTTCATCATATAAACAAAATAAAACCCAGAATAAATCCCGAAAGAAAAGAAATGAGCATAAAAGATGCTTCAGCGCAGGTGTTAATGTTACTAAAAGAGCCCAAATTTCTAAAAATATTGCGAAAAACAACAATTTTCAGTTTTAGAGTGAATGTTTGAGGTGTACAGAAGGCATTTATTTCATTTTTAGAAAATTTAATTTTTCACTTTTTTCCATGAGAAGTGCAGATACCTCCCCCTTTGGGTTCTAGGTGAAAATCTCACTCGAACAAATCAAACAAAAATGTTTCCATGGTGTGTATTGTTGTTAACTTTCATCAACTAAAAAAATTAAACCCAGAAATAAATCCTGAAAGACAAGAAATGAGCATAAAAGATGCTTCAGCGCAAGTGTTAATGTTACTAAAAGAGCCAAAATTTCTAAAAATATTGCGAAAAACAACAATTTTCAGTTTAAGAGTGAATGTTTGAGGTGTATAGAAGGCATTTATTTCATTTTTAGAAAATTTAATTTTTCACATTTTTCCATTAAAAGTGCCAATACCCCCCCCTTTGGGTTCTAGTAGAAAATCTCACTCAACAAAAATCAAACAAAAATGTTTCCATGGTGTGTATTGTTGTTCATTTTCATCAAATAAACAAAATAAAACCCAGAATAAATACTGAAACAAGAAATGAGCATAAAAGATGCTTCAGCGCAAGTGTTAATGTTACTAAAAGATCCCAAATTTTTAAAAATATTGCGAAAAACAACAATCTTCGGTTTCAGAGTGAATGTTTGAGGTGTATAGAAGGCATTTATTTCATTTTTAGAAAATTTATTTTTTCTCATTTTTCCATGAAAAGTGCCAATACCCCCCCTTTTGGTTCAAGGTGAAAATCTCACTCAATACAAATCAAACAAAAATGTTTCCATTGAGTGTATTGTTGCTCATTTTCATCCAAATAAACAAAGTAAAACCCAGATTAAATCCTGAAAGATAAGAAATTAGCATAAAAGATGCTTCAGCTCAAGTGTTAGGGTTACTAAAAGAGCCCAAATTTCTGAAAATATTACGAAAAACAATATCATCTGTTTTAGAGTGAATGTTTGAGGTGCATAGAAGGCATTTATTTCATTTTTAAAAAATGTTATTTTTATCATTTTTCCATGAAAAGTGCCAATACCCCCCCTTTGGGTTCTAGGTGAAAATCTCACTCGACACAAATCAAACAAAAATGTTTCCATGGTGTGTATTGTTGTTCATTTTCATCAAATAAACAAAATAAAACCCACAATAAATCCTGAAAGACAAGAAATGAGCATAAAAGATGCTTCAGCGCAAGTGTTAATGTTACTAAAAGAGCCAAAATTTCTAAAAAATATTGCGAAAAAAAACAATTTTCAGTTTTAGAGTGAATGTTTGAGGTGTATAGAAGGCATTTATTTCATTTTTAGAAAATTTAATTTTTCACATTTTTCCATGAAAAGTGCCAATACCCCCCCTTTGGGTTCTAGGTGAAAATCTCACTCGACACAAATCAAAAAAAATGTTTCCATGGTGTGTATTGTTGTTCATTTTCATCAAATAAACAAAATAAAACCCACATTAAATCCTGAAAGACAAGAAATGAGCATAAAAGATGCTTCAGCGTAAGTTTTAATGTTACTAAAAGAGCCAAAATATCTAAAAATATTGCGAAAAACAACAATTTTCAGTTTAAGAGTGAATGTTTGAGGTGTATAGAAGGCATTTATTTCATTTTTAAAAAATTTAATTTTTCCCATTTTTCCATGAAAAGTGCCACTACCCCCCCCTTTGGGTTCTAGGTGAAAATCTCACTCAATACAAATCAAACAAAAATGTTTCCATGGAGTGTATTGTTGCTCATTTTCATCCAAATAAACAAAGTAAAACCCAGATTAAATCCCGAAAGAAAAGAAATGAGCATAAAAGATGCTTCAGCGCAAGTGTTAATGTTACTAAAAGAGCCCAAATTTCTAAAAATATTGCAAAAAAACAACAATCTTCTGTTTTAGAGTGAATGTTTGAGGTGTATAGAAGGCATTTATTTCATTTTTAAAAAATTTTTTTTCTCATTTTTCCATGAAAAGTGCCAATCCCCCCCCTTTGGGTTCTAGGTGAAAATCTCACTCGAACAAATCAAACAAAAATGTTTCCATGGTGTGTATTGTTGTTCACTTTAATCAACTAAACAAAATTAAACCCAGAATAAATCCTGAAAGACAAGAAATGAGCATAAAAGATGCTTCAGCGCAAGTGTTAATGTTACTTAAAGAGCCCAAATTTCTAAAAATATTGCGAAAAACAACAATTTTCAGATTTAGAGTGAATGTTTGAGATGTATAGAAGGCATTTATTTCATTTTTAGAAAATTTAATTTTTCACATTTTTCCATGAAAAGTGCCAAAACCCCCATCCTTTGGGTTCTAGGTGAAAATCTCACTCGACACAAAACAAACAAAAATGTTTCCATGATGTGTATTGTTGTTCATTTTCATCAAATAAACAAAATAAAACCCATAATAAATCCTGAAAGACAAGAAATGAGCATAAAAGATGCTTCAGCGCAAGTGTTAATGTTACTAAAAGAGCCCAAATTTCTGAAAATATTACGAAAAGCAACAATCATCTGTTTTAGAGTGAATGTTTGAGGTGCATAGAAGGCATTTATTTCATTTTTAGAAAATGTTATTTTTAACATTTTTCCATGAAAAGTGCCAATACCCCCCTTTGGGCTCTAAGTGAAAATCTCACTCGACACAAATCAAAAAAAAATGTTTCCATGGTGTGTATTGTTGTTCATTTTCATCAAATAAACAAAATTAAACCCAGAATAAATCCTGAAAAGCAAGAAATGAGCATAAACAATGCTTAACCGCAAGTGTTATAAGAGCCCAAATTTCTAAAAATATTGCGAAAAACCACAATCTTCTGTTTAAGAGTGAATGTTTGAGGTGCATAGAAGGCATTTATTTCAATTTTAGAAAATTCAATTTTTCACATTTTTCCATGAAAAGTACCAATACCCCCCCCCTTTGGGTTCTAGGTGAAAATCTCACTCGAACAAATCAAACAAAAATGTTTCCATGGTGTGTATTGTTGTTCACTTTCATCAACTAAAAAAATTAAACCCAGAATAAATCCTGAAAGACAAGAAATGAGCATAAAAGATTCTTCAGCGGAAGTGTTAATGTTACTAAAAGAGCCCAAATTTCTAAAAATATTGCGAAAAACAACAATTTTCAGATTTAGAGTGAATGTTTAAGATGTATAGAAGGCATTTATTTCATTTTTAGAAAATTTATTTTTTCTCATTTTTCCATGAAAAGTGCCAATACCCTTTGGGTTCTAGGTGAAAATCTCACTCGACACAAATCAAACAAAAATGTCTCCATGGTGTGTATTGTTGTTCATTTTCATCAAATAAAGAAAATAAAACCCAGAATAAATCCTGAAAGACAAGAAATGAGCATAAAAGATGCTTCAGCGCAAGTGTTAATGTTACTAAAAGAGCCCAAATTTCTAAAAATATTGCGAAAAACAACAATTTTTAGATTAAGAGTGAATGTTTAAGATGTATAGAAGGCATTTTTTTCATTTTTAGAAAATTTAATTTTTCACATTTTTCATAAAAAGTGCCAATACCCCCCCCCCCTTTGGGTTCTAGGTGAAAATCTCACTTGAACAAATCAAACAAAAATGTTTCCATGGTGTGTATTGTTGTTCACTTTCATCAACTAAACAAAATTAAACCCAGAATAAATCCTGAAAGACAAGAAATGAGCATAAAAGATGCTTCAGCGCAAGTGTTAATGTTACTAAAAGAGCCCAAATTTCTAAAAATATTGCGAAAAACAACAATTTTCAATTTAAGAGTGAATGTTTGAGGTGTACAGAAGGCATTTATTTCATTTTTAGAAAATTTAATTTTTCACTTTTTTCCATGAGAAGTGCAGATACCTCCCCCTTTGGGTTCTAGGTGAAAATCTCACTCGAACAAATCAAACAAAAATGTTTCCATGGTGTGTATTGTTGTTCATTTTCATCAAATAAACAAAATAAAACCCAGAATAAATCCCGAAAGAAAAGAAATGAGCATAAAAGATGCTTCAGCGCAAGTGTTAATGTTACTAAAAGAGCCCAAATTTCTAAAAATATTGCAAAAAAACAACAATCTTCTGTTTTAGAGTGAATGTTTGAGGTGTATAGAAGGCATTTATTTCATTTTTAGAAAATTTATTTTTTCTCATTTTTCCATGAAAAGTGCCAAAACCCCCCTTTGGGTCCTAGGTTAAAATCTCACTCGACACAAATCAAACAAAAATGTTTCCATGGTGTGTATTGTTGTTCATTTTCATCAAATAAAGAAAATAAAACCCAGAATAAATCCTGAAAGACAAGAAATGAGCATAAAAGATGCTTCAGCGCAAGTGTTAATGTTACTAAAAGAGTCCAAATATCTAAAAATATTGCGAAAAACAACAATTTTCAGATTTAGAGTGAATGTTTAAGATGTATTGAAGGCATTTATTTCATTTTTAGAAAATTTATTTTTTCTCATTTTTCCATGAAAAGTGCCAATACCCTTTGGGTTCTAGGTGAAAATCTCACTCGTCACAAATCAAACAAAAATGTTTCCATGGTGTGTATTGTTGTTCATTTTCATCAAATAAAGAAAATAAAACCCAGAATAAATCCTGAAAGACAAGAAATGAGCATAAAAGATGCTTCAGCGCAAGTGTTAATGTTACTAAAAGAGCCCAAATTTCTAAAAATATTGCGAAAAACAACAATTTTTAGATTTAGAGTGAATGTTTAAGATGTATAGAAGGCATTTATTTCATTTTTAGAAAATTTAATTTTTCACATTTTTCATAAAAAGTGCCAATACCCCCCTTTGGGTTCTAGGTGAAAATCTCACTCGAACAAATCAAACAAAAATGTTTCCATGGTGTGTATTGTTGTTCACTTTCATCAACTAAACAAAATTAAACCCAGAATAAATCCTGAAAGACAAGAAATGAGCAAAAAAGATGCTTCAGCGCAAGTGTTAATGTTACTAAAAGAGCCCAAATTTCTAAAAATATTGCGAAAAACAACAATTTTCAGATTAAGAGTGAATGTTTGAGGTGTATAGAAGGCATTTATTTCATTTTTAGAAAATTTAATTTTTCACATTTTTCCATGAAAAGTGCCAAAACCCCCATCCTTTGGGTTCTAGGTGAAAATCTCACTCAACACAAAACAAACAAAAATGTTTCCATGATGTGTATTGTTGTTCATTTTCATCAAATAAACAAAATAAAACCCATCATAAATCCTGAAAGACAAGAACTGAGCATAAAAGATGCTTCAGCGCAAGTGTTAATGTTACTAAAAGAGCCCAAATTTCTGAAAATATTACGAAAAACAACAATCATCTGTTTTAGAGTGAAAGTTTGAGGTGCATAGAAGGCATTTATTTCATTTTCAGAAAATGTTATTTTTAACATTTTTCCATGAAAAGTGCCAATACCCCCCCTTTGGGCTCTAGGTGAGAAAATCTCACTCGACACAAATCAAAAAAAAATTTTTCCATGGTGTGTATTGTTGTTCATTTTCATCAAATAAACAAAATTAAACCCAGAATAAATCCTGAAAAGCAAGAAATGAGCATAAACAATGCTTAACCGCAAGTGTTATAAGAGCCCAAATTTCTAAAAATATTGCGAAAAACCACAATCTTCTGTTTAAGAGTGAATGTTTGAGGTGCATAGAAGGCATTTATTTCAATTTTAGAAAATTTAATTTTTCACATTTTTTCATGAAAAGTGCCAATACCCCCCCCTTTGGGTTCTAGGTGAAAATCTCACTCGAACAAATCAAACAAAAATGTTTCCATGGTGTGTATTGTTGTTCACTTTCATCAACTAAAAAAATTAAACCCAGAATAAATCCTGAAAGACAAGAAATGAGCATAAAAGATGCTTCAGCGCAAGTGTTAATGTTACTAAAAGAGCCAAATTTTCTAAAAAATATTGCGAAAAACAACAATTTTCAGTTTAAGAGTGAATGTTTGAGGTGTATAGAAGGCATTTATTTCATTTTTAGAAAATTTAATTTTTCACATTTTTCCATGAAAAGTGCCATTACCCCCCCCTTTGGGTTCTAGGTGAAAATCTCACTCGATACAAATCAAACAAAAATGTTTCCATGGTGTGTTTTGTTGTTCATTTTCATCAAATAAACAAAATAAAACCCACAATAATTCCTGAAAGACAAGAAATGAGCATAAAAGATGCTTCAGCGCAAGTGTTAATGTTACTAAAAGAGCTCAAATTTCTAAAAATATTGCGAAAAACAACAATTTTCAGTTTAGGAGTGAATGTTTGAGGTGTATAGAAGGCATTTATTTCATTTTTAGAAAATTTAAATTTTCACATTTTTCCATGAAAGGTGCCAATACCCCCCCCTTTGGGTTCTAGGTGAAAATCTCACTCGAAACAAATCATACAAAAATGTTTCCATGGTGTGTATTGTTGTTCATTTTCATCAAATAAACAAAATAAAACCCACAATAATTCCTGAAAGACAAGAAATGAGCATAAAAGATGCTTCAGCGCAAGTGTTATTGTTACTAAAAGAGCCCAAATTTCTAAAAATATTGCGAAAAACAACAATTTTCAGATTTAGAGTGAATGTTTGAGGTGTATAGAAGGCATTTATTTCATTTTTAGAAAATTTAATTTTTCACATTTTTCCATGAAAAGTGCCAATACCCCCCCCTTTGGGTTCTAGGTGAAAAACTCACTCGATACAAATCAAACAAAAATGTTTCCATGGTGTGTATTGTTGTTCATTTTCATCAAATAAACAAAATAAAACCCACAATAATTCCTGAAAGACAAGAAATGAGCATAAAAGATGCTTCAGCTCAATTGTTAAGGTTAGTAAAAGAGCCCAAATTTCTGAAAATATTACGAAAAACAACAATCTTCCGTTTTAGAGTGAATGTTTGAAGTGCATAGAAGGCATTTATTTCATTTTTAGAAAATGTTATTTTTCACATTTTTCCATGAAAAGTGCCAATACCCCCCCCTTTGGGTCCTAGGTGAAAATCTCACCCGACACAAATCAAACAAAAATGTTTCCATGGTGTGTATTGTTGTTCATTTTCATCAAATAAACAAAATAAAACCCAGAATAAAATCTGAAAGACAAGAAATGAGCATAAAAGATGCTTCAGCGTAAGTGTAAATGTTACTTAAAGAGCCAAAATTTCTAAAAATATTGCGAAAAACAACAGTTTTCTTTTTAAGAGTGAATGTTTGAGGTGTATAGAAGGCATTTATTTCATTTTTAGAAAATTTAATTTTTCACATTTTTCATAAGAAGTGCCAATACCCCCCCCTTTGGGTTCTAGGTGAAAATCTCGCTCGACACAAATCAAACAAAAATGTTTCCATGGTGTGTATTGTTGTTCATTTTCATCAAATAAACAAAATAAAACCCAGAATAAATCCCGAAAGAAAAGAAATGAGCATAAAAGATGCTTCAGCGCAAGTGTTAATGTTACTAAAAGAGCCCAAATTTCTAAAAATATTGCAAAAAAACAACAATCTTCTGTTTTAGAGTGAATGTTTGAGGTGTATAGAAGGCATTTATTTCATTTTTAAAAAATTTTTTTTTCTCATTTTTCCATGAAAAGTGCCAATCCCCCCCCTTTGGGTTCTAGGTGAAAATCTCACTCGAACAAATCAAACAAAAATGTTTCCATGGTGTGTATTGTTGTTCACTTTCATCAACTAAACAAAATTAAACCCAGAATAAATCCTGAAAGACAAGAAATGAGCATAAAAGATGCTTCAGCGCAAGTGTTAATGTTACTAAAAGAGCCCAAATTTCTAAAAATATTGCGAAAAACAACAATTTTCAGATTTAGAGTGAATGTTTGAGATGTATAGAAGGCATTTATTTCATTTTTAGAAAATTTAATTTTTCACATTTTTCCATGAAAAGTGCCAAAACCCCCATCCTTTGGGTTCTAGGTGAAAATCTCACTCGACACAAAACAAACAAAAATGTTTCCATGATGTGTATTGTTGTTCATTTTCATCAAATAAACAAAATAAAACCCATAATAAATCCTGAAAGACAAGAAATGAGCATAAAAGATGCTTCAGCGCAAGTGTTAATGTTACTAAAAGAGCCCAAATTTCTGAAATATTACGAAAAGCAACAATCATCTGTTTTAGAGTGAATGTTTGAGGTGCATAGAAGGCATTTATTTCATTTTTAGAAAATGTTATTTTTAACATTTTTCCATGAAAAGTGCCAATACCCCCCTTTGGGCTCTAGGTGAAAATCTCACTCGACACAAATCAAAAAAAAATGTTTCCATGGTGTGTATTGTTGTTCATTTTCATCAAATAAACAAAATTAAACCCAGAATAAATCCTGAAAAGCAAGAAATGAGCATAAACAATGCTTAACCGCAAGTGTTATAAGAGCCCAAATTTCTAAAAATATTGCGAAAAACCACAATCTTCTGTTTAAGAGTGAATGTTTGAGGTGCATAGAAGGCATTTATTTCAATTTTAGAAAATTTAATTTTTCACATTTTTCCATGAAAAGTACCAATACCCCCCCCCTTTGGGTTCTAGGTGAAAATCTCACTCGAACAAATCAAACAAAAATGTTTCCATGGTGTGTATTGTTGTTCACTTTCATCAACTAAAAAAATTAAACCCAGAATAAATCCTGAAAGACAAGAAATGAGCATAAAAGATTCTTCAGCGCAAGTGTTAATGTTACTAAAAGAGCCAAATTTTCTAAAAAATATTGCGAAAAACAACAATTTTCAGTTTAAGAGTGAATGGTTGAAGTGTATAGAAGGCATTTATTTCATTTTTAGAAAATTTAATTTTTCACATTTTTCCATGAAAAGTGCCAATACCCCCCCCTTTGGGTTCTAGGTGAAAATCTCACTCGAAACAAATCAAACAAAAATGTTTCCATGGTGTGTATTGTTGTTCATTTTCATCAAATAAACAAAATAAAACCCACAATAATTCCTGAAAGACAAGAAATGAGCATAAAAGATGCTTCAGCTCAATTGTTGAGGTTAGTAAAAGAGCCCAAATTTCTGAAAATATTACGAAAAACAACAATCTTCCGTTTTAGAGTGAATGTTCGAAGTGCATAGAAGGCATTTATTTCATTTTTAGAAAATGTTATTTTTCACATTTTTCCATGAAAAGTGCCAATACCCCCCCCTTTGGGTTCTAGGTGAAAATCTCACTCGACACAAATCAAACAAAAATGTTTCCATGGTGTGTATTGTTGTTCATTTTCATCAAATAAACAAAATAAAACCCAGAATAAAATCTGAAAGACAAGAAATGAGCATAAAAGATGCTTCAGCGTAAGTGTAAATTTTACTTAAAGAGCCAAAATTTCTAAAAATATTGCGAAAAACAACAGTTTTCTTTTTAAGAGTGAATGTTTGAGGTGTATAGAAGGCATTTATTTCATTTTTAGAAAATTTAAATTTTCACATTTTTCATAAGAAGTGCCAATACCCCCCCCTTTGGGTTCTAGGTGAAAATCTCGCTCGACACAAATCAAACAAAAATGTTTCCATGGTGTGTATTGTTGTTCATTTTCATCAAATAAACAAAATAAAACCCAGAATAAATCCCGAAAGAAAAGAAATGAGCATAAAAGATGCTTCAGCGCAAGTGTTAATGTTACTAAAAGAGCCCAAATTTCTAAAAATATTGCAAAAAAACAACAATCTTCTGTTTTAGAGTGAATGTTTGAGGTGTATAGAAGGCATTTATTTCATTTTTAGAAAATTTTTTTTTCTCATTTTTCCATGAAAAGTGCCAATCCCCCCCCTTTGGGTTCTAGGTGAAAATCTCACTCGAACAAATCAAACAAAAATGTTTCCATGGTGTGTATTGTTGTTCACTTTCATCAACTCAACAAAATTAAACCCAGAATAAATCCTGAAAGACAAGAAATGAGCATAAAAGATGCTTCAGCGCAAGTGTTAATGTTACTAAAAGAGCCCAAATTTCTAAAAATATTACGAAAAACAACAATTTTCAGATTTAGAGTGAATGTTTGAGATGTATAGAAGGCATTTATTTCATTTTTAGAAAATTTAATTTTTCACATTTTTCCATGAAAAGTGCCAAAACCCCCATCCTTTGGGTTCTAGGTGAAAATCTCACTCGACACAAAACAAACAAAAATGTTTCCATGATGTGTATTGTTGTTCATTTTCATCAAATAAACAAAATAAAACCCATAATAAATCCTGAAAGACAAGAAATGAGCATAAAAGATGCTTCAGCGCAAGTGTTAATGTTACTAAAAGAGCCCAAATTTCTGAAAATATTACGAAAAGCAACAATCATCTGTTTTAGAGTGAATGTTTGAGGTGCATAGAAGACATTTATTTCATTTTTAGAAAATGTTATTTTTAACATTTTTCCATGAAAAGTGCCAATACCCCCCCTTTGGGCTCTAGGTGAAAATCTCACTCGACACAAATCAAAAAAAAATGTTTCCATGGTGTGTATTGTTGTTCATTTTCATCAAATAAACAAAATTAAACCCAGAATAAATCCTGAAAAGCAAGAAATGAGCATAAACAATGCTTAACCGCAAGTGTTATAAGAGCGCAAATTTCTAAAAATATTGCGAAAAACCACAATCTTCTGTTTAAGAGTGAATGTTTGAGGTGCATAGAAGGCATTTATTTCAATTTTAGAAAATTTAATTTTTCACATTTTTCCATGAAAAGTACCAATACCCCCCCCTTTGGGTTCTAGGTGAAAATCTCACTCGAACAAATCAAACAAAAATGTTTCCATGGTGTGTATTGTTGTTCACTTTCATCAACTAAAAAAATTAAACCCAGAATAAATCCTGAAAGACAAGAAATGAGCATAAAAGATGCTTCAGCGCAAGTGTTAATGTTACTAAAAGAGCCAAATTTTCTAAAAAATATTGCGAAAAACAACAATTTTCAGTTTAAGAGTGAATGTTTGAGGTGTATAGAAGGCATTTATTTCATTTTTAGAAAATTTAATTTTTCACATTTTTCCATGAAAAGTGCCAATACCCCCCCCTTTGGGTTCTAGGTGAAAATCTCACTCGAAACAAATCAAACAAAAATGTTTCCATGGTGTGTATTGTTGTTCATAATCATCAAATAAACAAAATAAAACCCACAATAATTCCTGAAAGACAAGAAATGAGCATAAAAGATGCTTCAGCGCAAGTGTTAATGTTACTAAAAGAGCTCAAATTTCTAAAAATATTGCGAAAAACAACAATTTTCAGTTTAGGAGTGAATGTTTGAGGTGTATAGAAGGCATTTATTTCATTTTTAGAAAATTTAATTTTTCACATTTTTCCATGAAAAGTGCCAATACCCCCCCCTTTGGGTTCTAGGTGAAAATCTCTCTCGAAACAAATCAAACAAAAATGTTTCCATGGTGTGTATTGTTGTTCATTTTCATCAAATAAACAAAATAAAACCCACAATAATTCCTGAAAGACAAGAAATGAGCATAAAAGATCCTTCAGCGCAAGTGTTAATGTTACTAAAAGAGCCCAAATTTCTAAAAATATTGCGAAAAACAACAATTTTCAGTTTAGGAGTGAATGTTTGAGGTGTATAGAAGGCATTTATTTCATTTTTAGAAAATTTAATTTTTCACATTTTTCCATGAAAAGTGCCAATACCCCCCCCTTTGGGTTCTAGGTGAAAATCTCACTCGAAACAAATCAAACAAAAATGTTTCCATGGTGTGTATTGTAGTAGGGGGAAAATGTTTGTCCTGGCGCAGGTTTGACCTTGACATTCCAACCCGGAACTATCGGTCGCAGAGAAAAACAAATGACGTCACGTGAAAGAGGGGGGCATTTGTCCTTCAAAGGCAATATAATTGCATCACGTCAACCCAACCCACGCAGGAAAAATCATCCTGGCGCAAGTTTCACCTTGAAACTCAAACCCGGATACATCAACAACTATCGGTCGTAGAGAAAAACAAATAACGTCACGTGAAAGAGGGGGGAGGGAGCATTTTTCCTTCATATGCAATCTAGTTGTATAACGTTAACCCAACCCATGCAGGAAAAATCATGACCCAAGGCCATCGCCTCTTATATCTCCAGAACTATCGATTGAAGAGTACAACAAACGGTGCCAAGTGAAAAGGGAGGCAATTATACTTCAGATAAATGCCTTAAAGTGTCCCCTTTAAATTGAACAATATATAGATTTCATCAATTATCTCGTTAATTTCCTATCAAATACCCTAGTGCTGTAAAATAGAATTGGCAGATAAAAACATAGGACACAGGCCATCACCTCTGTCCTATCGATAACCATCCCAGCATCCGGCATAGGACCCGGATTCTAGAAAATCCAAGATGGCGTGTTTCAGGAACGGCTTCTACTACCCTAATGCTGCCATATCCCATTGGCAGTTACCAAGATCTTAACAAGTGAGGTTGCAACGTGACTCCTCCCACTTATGTATATAAATAACCTCTTCCGAAAAGAAGCTCATTCTCCGTCAACATGAGCGTGAAAATTGACTTTTTATGTGCTCGCTTGGGTGACGCATATCTGCGCATGGAGCGAATAGAAGATGAGGATGCGTACTCAATATACATCCCGAGAGAAAGAATTGAAAATACCGATTTTATGCTATCAGTTTCTTTCCTAACTACGTACTACTGTGTGTTCCGACACCAGAACCGTGAGTTTGATGTCGTCGGGCAAAAAGTGAAATTTTCCGGCTTTCAAGATGGAAGTGGGAGAGTCGTGAGATTCAACATCACCCAGGCATCTGACATCTCCGATCCTGAGAGGCGTCTAAAGGCCGAGGAGCAGCTTCCCTTCATTTGGCTGGACGTGTACGAAGCAAATCGCCCGCAATCGAGAGTAAATGGAGGATATGTTCTAGAGCGTCGAGGAAGAACTGAGTTTGACGGTGGATCGCAATTTGTTAGCAAAGGAGATCGCGTGGAAGTTGACGGAGTGAAGCCAGTTTGCTACACGGACCATAAAGAATCGAAAGTGCGATACTGTACCACGGACCATATCCGAGGCACCCGTCTGAGAGTGATCAAATTTGTACTCAAATTTGAAGATGAAATGTTTGTATATTAAAGTAAATAAAAGTTTATTATTGAACATTGTTTTTTATTACTCATTTTATGGGATATAAGGTTAGAAATAAAACACGGATACGGGTTTTATATAATTTATTAAAGCATACATACATTTTTTTACTGGTTTTCATTACAACAATAATAATTTTTACATTTTTTATTTACAAATTTTATTTTGAATACACCATTCAGCCAACTTGAAACAGTTTTTTCTTGCACATTGTGTGGTATTCTGGTGTGCAGGTAATAAGCATCCCTCATGTGTAGTTAATTTCTTGAGCGAGGGACAGCCGTACAGTTCGAGATTAGCAACACAAATTCCCTCGGGAAGAAGACCGTTTAAGAAAGATGCCTTTTGTACACCCTTGGTATATAAATATTTATATGGCCTCGTATAATTGGATAATACACTCTCCAAATCAGAATAATCCACGTCTCCAGAATATTCCGTCAAGCCGTGATAATTGTTACGCAGCCAAGTCGCCTCTTTAGTATAAAGAATTCTCGCCGGCGATTTAAATAGCCACGTATTACAACACTTGTTCTGGACAGCGATTATTGCCAATTCCTTGACAATAAATTTTCCATCGCTGGTCATAAATCCTTGAAATTCGATAATGGCACTCATCGCGATGTATGTCCAACTTACAAGGTTTTTACACCCAATGCCAGGGGTTGAACTTACATCAAGACCTTTTAACTTACAGAACTTTCATTCGTGCCAGAGGTTAAAAAGTCTTACATTCACATACAGGAAGCCAAATACTTTTAGTCATCAGCCGAATCATACGCAATGAGTACCTTCTCCAATTCAAGCCTCTGTATATCACAATTTGCAATATTATTTGCTAATTTATTCGCGAGAAACTGTTTTATTTTTTGACGACTATCCAAAAGCCTCTGGAGAAATAGATTTATCAGTTTGAAGAGTTGTATTAGAGCCCCCCACTCATCACCATTCAAGTTGACGGTGTTTTTCGTTAAATTGCTTTTCAAAACCAAATGTCTCTTCCCAAAGTAATTTGCATATGCCAAGCAGGGTGACGTTAACACACCTTTTTCTCCCCTATAAAAGTACACGTTTACAGTCTCTATCGAATTTAATATGCTTTCCCATTCACTTTGTGAAAATGTTACACTTTTTTTACCGTTAAATTGAACGACTGATTCAAAGTCACTTCCGTAACCAATGCACACGCTCTTTGTCTTTGCCTCATTCAAATAATACACCGTTTGAAGAAGTAAATTGTTCAAAAGTCGAGGCGGAGAGCAAGTCGAATGTCCAGCAGGTCTCTTTCTCTTCACCGGTGGTGACTGGAGAACCGCATCCACTGACGGCTGCATCACGACTGAAGTCTAGCGTGTATTAAAATTGCTTAAGAGATCGGCGATGGAAGAGGGGATGGGGAACAGTCATCTGGGCAGGGCTCAACCTCAGCCTTGAGGCGGTTGTATTGGAACCACTGCGCCAGAGAGTGCGCGTTTCTGAGGGCACAAACGCTACTGCGCAATTTATGACAGGGATTCAGGCAGGAAAATGAGGGGAAGGTACATTTCTCGGGATGGGGGCAGGCCAGCTCCTTTTCCATGCAAATGAACGTGCGCCCCGTGAGATCAGAGAGAAATTCGCACTCTGCCTCGCTAAATGCGTAAAGCCCCGTGACCCCCTCTATGATGGCTTCCAAAGCTGGGGCCAACTCGATGTGTGAGATGAAGCCGTGCTCAAACGAGGTCTCCTCGTTGCAATGCAGTGGATCTTGAAATCGAAGCTTCTTTCCTCCAGCTGTGAGCTTTCCGTGACGACGAAAGCTGCCCCAGAAGAGACGATTGCTATCCAAATCGACGGCTGCCATCTCCGTAACTCCCCCCTTTGAAAAGCACACGGCCACGATGATCTGCATCCTTTGGCTTTCTCTTCCGCAATGGATGTTTTCCTCACCAATTCGTCCTATTTATTCTGGAACAGCACCGTTGAGCTCTAGGGTGACATCTGACGCGTCGTAGTTGGTTGAAGGTTAGACGGAACAGCTTCAAGGCTCGGCAGTCGTTGAGATGGGGGATGGTTTGGTGGAATTGGTTGAGGAATTTGTGTAGTTTTTGTCCTAAAGATTTACTCGCGGTATAGAGACAGCAGTATTCACCGCAAATATCCGAATGAAAGCTTTGAATTTGTACACGATTTTGAGTGACTGTGAATGGTTTTAAAAATTGGCGTACGTTCGCTACGAAGGGAGGCAGACCATAAGAATCAAAATACTCGGCTGAATGATTGTCCAAGTATATCCCCACCCAGTGAGAACCAGGTAAATTAGAAGGATCTAAATTAACTATGTAAACTCCATTTTGAGGTGATTTTGGTAACCTATCAGATGCATAGACTCCGCGGAATATTTTAAATTGTCTTAATAACGTATCTATCTGCACGCTATCCATGACTAAAAGTTTGCGATAATGTTCCTGTCTTTATCTATTTCCAATGTAGCGTCATACTCAGCAAAAAGCAGACACGTGACTGTTTTTGTCAACTCTCGCTCGAATTTAGCCTCTATTCTCACCAAACCTCTGTCTCCTAAACTTATATGATCCTCATTCCCAGAATTGTCGGGGGTTAGATCAAAGACTAGCATGAAATAACCGTGTCCGAACATGTCGTACGTGATTTGATTACCTCTGTCAGCGTGCTTTATTCCAGTACCCGAAAATAATGTATCGTACGCACGTGCCCAATATTTTTTCCCGTAGAAATTACACTCCAAACCTTCCGAAGGAATCTGAACACCGTTTACAAACATTGAAAAATTCTCCAATGAATAATGAGATAAGGCGAACGGATTCCTCATCACACTGCCCGCATATGATTCATTATCTACCATTGCAAAAACGATTGTGTTAGGTATCCGTCCAACAATAGCATTATCGATATTCAAGGTTCGACCTCCGGCAGGTATAGTAAAAGTCTTTAGTTCAGTTCTTTTGTAATGATATTTCGCATTTTTCCCACTTTGTAATATTTTACTATGCGCCACCAATATGGACGGATTGATTTCAAACTGTTGCACGGAAAGAGTAGCGTCGAGAATTTTCAAGACTCCTTCTTCTCCCTCCATGAGATAGAAGGAGGGAGGTGCAAGCATCAACCTAATTCCAACATCGACTCGATCCAGCAATAGTTGCGACTGATTGAACACGTCCACGTGCAATTTACCAAATAGTTCCACCTCGGTGCTATTCTTGAACCATGATTTTCGTTTCGTGTACCCTGCATTGGAAGAATCCGTCTTATCGATATCATTTCCCGTATCTAATTCCCAGCCTACATTACGCAGGTGCGTTCTGCTCGCATCGACCCCATAGTTTAACGCGTTTTCGAAAAAGCTCCTATAGTGGTAATTATCCTCGGATGGTGTGACAAGAGTTCCATTGAAATATACATTACACTGTTCAAAGAGAGAATGGAGAAGATTGTTGACGACTCCCGGCTGATTGGTATCACTATCGGTAAAGTCAGTTAAATTCTTTTTACAGAGTTTCACTTTAAGTCTCAGATAAACGCTATTCAAGTCCTTGTACGCATCTCCAGAATCTTTTATTAGAAATTCGATAACGGATCTATTATCCAACGAAGAGATGGGTTTATATGATACAAGTCGCTTCGAGAGAATGTTCGTCTGTATCGGAGGATTGGGTTGGAATATTTCCAGCGAACTCAGCATGTGCTCACTCATTATGAAAAAATATCACTCAGCGCGACCTTTCCTCGTTTCCGCCTTCTACTCGAATGCTGTTTTTTCTTACCACCAATGGGTTTTATTTTATTTAGCCTTGGACGTTTCACGAACCTCAATCGTCCACCAGTCATACCTTTCAACTTATCCTCGGCCTTGCGTTTCAAGTTCTGCCCCGCCTCGTTTATTCTACTGCGCAGTATATCCTTTACCGGTTTAGTCCCAAGGTCCGCGAGAGCCGCCGCTCCCGCACTCGCTGCTTCCTTACCCACACTTTTCAGTCCGCTGAATAGTAATGGCTTAGCAAAACGCCACAGACCTGCGAGAAAACTTCCAATACCTCGTCCCTTTTGTACCCTGTACGAAGCTCTATACAATGGCCCAATCTCTCCCCCCACCTGCTTCGCATAATAACTGTAATATCGGTCCACCACCGATGCCATCTCGACGCAGAATGATAAACTAACGTGAATTAGTTCTTTTTTATAAAGTGTAACACTATTATAGAGCTTTGCTCACCACTACGAAAAGATATGGGCTCACCGAGTTTATCACTCAGTAGAATTTCGATGCTTTCGATATGGTTCTTCTCAACGGGGAAATAATATATCGGATTGAATGTCTGATATTCACCAATTTTAGTATTCAAGATGCGTACGCATCGACTGAGCGAATCACCCACAAATTGCGGTTTGATTATATCTGTGTAGACATATATGTTGGAAGAGGAGTTTGCTATGATTCCTTTTACCACATCGCTTTTGTTTATTGCATGTGCTTCCTTCGCTGCTAGTATGGATATTATACCTGATATGTCTCCACGAATGTAATTTCTACTAATCGTACTAAAATCCGACAGAGTAGTAATAAATAAATCTCGAAAGGAATTATACGTGCCCGGAAGTAAAGTGTAAGTAACGTTTTTAGCAGTAATTAACACGCCAGGTTCTATACGCTCACTCAATCCTGATACGTTTTCAGCGAATGGAAGATCATCATTATTCGCATTAAAGATTTCCGTTTGTACTGCTTTACGTTTCGCTTTATCTAGTTCGAGGAATGGTTTGACAAAGGCCTTACCTAGTGATTCGTATGAGCCAGTAGGCACTACAAAGAACGAACCATCTTTTAATCTAATTTTAACGTCGCTAGATTCATACCTCGGTCCTCCTCCTATCTCTCCGCGAACTAATCCCTTTTCATTTCGCGTTCTATTATCTTTAGAAGACGCTTCTTCTTCTTCCTCCAAAGTTCCAGCATCTCCAATTACCTCTCTTACTTCACCAGAAAGAATATGAATAGATGGAAGGGAAATTTCCGCCAGACCTACGTACCAATCATCATTCATCAAATCGATACGATGACTCAATTTTGTTTTATAGTTAGCTATCGTATTTCTCGGATAGAAATCCCTCGAACTGTCGCTAGGTAGTGTAAGATAAAATTCGTTCATAATGTACGCACGGAGGAGGCAGGAATCCAAGAATTAAATGAGGATGGGTATCCTTCCCACTTGACAAAGTATTCCAATTTAGGTCCACTCCCTTTACGTCTCAAAACTTTTTCTATCCTATATTCCGTCTCGGAGGACACATTCACCTTGACTAGTTCTTCCACATAGAAACTACCCTTTATATCCTCACCGTTAAGGTCCTTCAATTAATATGTCGGTATTGACCTCGATCGATCCACGTCCGCGATTTTGAATATTTCACTAGTATAGTTTGGAGTGTATCCTTTGGTAAATGGAAGTCGCTCCTTACTGATTCTCACATAATCATTCGCGTTCAATTTAAAATCCTTGCTAGTAAGTGGTTTCCTCATGCGACTAGCGATTGAAAATGCATTTTTTGCATTCACTTTGGAGGGTGCGATACCTGTGCTAGAATGAACGCAATTGTTATAACTACTAATGAGGTTTGGGAGCACATCGACATATTTGTAGGTTGTGTATTTCGTGAAATACTTGTACATTTTAGACTTTAGCGTGCGATTGAAACGTTCAACGAGGCTAGCCTTAATGTCCGGATTATTTGTGGTGTAAAACTTTACCCCTCGATTCGAGAGAAAAGTTTTAAATTTACTATTAACAAATTCACCCCCTTTATCGCTCTGAATTTTCAATGGTTTGCGTTCGCGAAATATAGCCTTAAATACTTCAATTATCTCCTCCGGCCTCTTTGTCCTCAAAGCTTTCGCCCACGCAAAACGGGAGAATAGGTCTATTATAGTCATAATGTAACAGCACCCGTTGTTGTATTTTTTCAATCTTCTCAAATCATTCAAATCGCACTGCCAGCACTCATCAATGTAAGTTACGTTATAGTGATTTCTGGGGAACCTTTTCCTCACCGGTTTGTGTCGTGTATATGCCTCTTGAGATTCTAACCACTCACGAATCACCTTTCGGCCTATTCCCGTAGCTTTATATAATTTTTCAACCGATGAAAACCCGGCAGGGTGCTCTGGGCTATTATATATGTTCTCAATCACGTCGTGTCCCAATCCGGACCGTATGTCTTCGGTTTTCTTACGCGCTCGCTTTTTCTCGGAATTTTTCTTGGAGACGGTAGCTGTTGTTTTCTTTCTCGCGATAGGTTTCGTTTTTTTCTCGTTGACGTTACGCTTTCCATTCCCCCTAGCCTTTCGTGTATGCGTCCCCATGTCGAGTCTAAATCTTTATTCAACCTTTTCACTTCTGCCAGAGTTTTTCTCAATGCGGGGATTTCCTCTCTCTCGTCAGCAACTCGTGACCTCGTTGGTGTTTCTACCAAGGACTTGACTATTGGAACGTGTACGGGGGAGTTTATATCTGAGACGGCGTCAAGGTATTTATCGAGTATTCTTTTATACAAATGCCACTTATCAATATCCTTTATACTTTTCTTAACCAACACACCTTTCATTTCCTTGTCCAATGTACTCAACCTAGCCTTTACACGACTTCGATCAAAAACTTCCGGAGTCACGACTAGCATCTTACGCAGGCTCATTTTCCCAGCAGGCTACCGATGACACCGCTTAAAATTGATCCCAGCAATAATGGTAAAAAACCACCTTTTTGTACGAGCAGCGCACGTTTCTTCTTCACACTCGCCCCCCGCACAGCTAACTTTCTCAACGTGTTACGATGCTTGGATAGTTTTTGTTTTAACCTATTATCTATCTTATGGTTCCCGTTAAGTGTATTCAAACAACAATCGCAAATGGCTTTGATCAACTCGTCGTCCGAGGTTTTAACAATCGCAGTGCGAAGTTTTGGTTTTGCCGATTTTAAGACGTGGAGCAAATGTTTATTGTTCTTCAATCTTTTCATCGTGTAGGGACATGTAAACTACAGTTGCCCCGTCTTTAGGAAATATTTTCGTTCTAAAACGAAACCTCTCGTCTGAGTCCTGACCAAGATCCAGAACCAAATAACCGAATGGTTGTTGCGTAACTTGTTTATATACCCTCTCCAATTCCCCCGATTTTTCCGGATACACCTGCCTAGCCAAGTGACCAAATTGCGACCTATCTCTAGGATTCTTAAAGACAACGATATACTTGGAATTTAGCGAGATGTTTCTCGCTTGCGGGTTTTGATAAAAAATATTTTGCGTAATTAGGAAAACCGAAATGTTAAAGTGATGGCTTCCTCTAGTGAACAGTTTAGAGACGTCTTTGCTATAGGCCCCTTCGCTCATTAAATCATCAATCACGTACAACGTTGGCACACCACCAAATTCTTCGAAAGGCGGTATTTCGGTTCGAAATTGAACGGGTATTCTAATGCTTGGTTCACTTCCAGGAGCACAGCACCATACTATTTCACGTATCGGGCTATTCACCATATAATCTAAATTTTCCAAAAACTGCGTGACAAATGTGGTTTTCCCGCAGCCTGAGGGACCCGCGCAAATACAGGTAAACGGATGCTTCCAGGCTAACGTCATGGTTAACACTGAAATTTAGATTAAAAATATCTTTCTTTTATAATTTCAATCGCCGTTAAAAGCATCATTATGCGTTCGTTTTCGTGGAATTTTATAGTGACCCCACGCAAACGTTTTTATCCCGTCTTCACAAAGGTATCGCTTATCGTCGGATGCATTCAGCGTGACTTTATTCATCTCCATGGTATAAATATTATGCATTTTACTCCGTATCACGTTCATTTTTCGAAATACCACCGAGTTCTCTCGGAGACATTGTACATAGTCGTTAAATTTTAAACCTTTTTCCTTAACAACTTTCGTTATTCCTTTTGCTTTCTTCTTTTCTTTACCTCCCTCTACCTTGAACGAATAAAGTTTACTACGTAATCCGACAAAATGTGTCATTAGGTTTCCATCGCATTCGTCCTTGAATTTACCAATTACTTTTTTATTTTGTTCAGAAAAGCAAAAGTGATCCTTTGGATAATTCGACGTGTCAAATGCATCTAGGTTCCCCAGAAAATCCCTATACACATCATCCGTTTTTATTTCATATATGAAGCTATCAGTATCGGTGTAGGCGAGGGATATATTTTCCCCGTATTTCGGAAGCATTGTTCTATAATGAAAGTTATACATTAAAGTCTTACTCAAGTCCAAGACACAGAAACCTATATATATAGGTTTATTCATTTTTATGACTGCCTTCCGCATGTGAATGGCAACTAAACACTCGTGAAAAATCGTCCTATCCAGAAATGTTGACTTATTAATTAGTTTTTGTAGTCTTTTTTCGTTTACCACTAATTCCATATTCATACGTTTCCTCACGTTCTCCATTGTTTTCCCAAATACTGCATTGTTCATCAGTTTATAGAAATCCTTCTCAAAATCATTGACTGCCATTTTTCTTTTCTCAGTGTTCAAATCAATATAGGTCTTTAACCAAGGTGATTGACTAAACCTGATTACTCTATGCACCTTCTTCAGCACCAGTCCTAGTTCTAAAGCTTGTTTCAAGTTTACGTAATGAATTACATATTTACTCTTATTTTCGAGAGTTGTTAGCAGTTTTTTATGTTTACCGCCAGGTGGTGTCTTGTTTTCCGGGCAAAGAGGGAGATCTGAATGTGTATCGTGTAGCCTATGTGGGTACTCAAGATCAACTTCGAGAATATATCCAGTTTCACTGTCTTCGGGAATATTTTCAACGTTTAAATCATCAATTTCTGCCTGTGTTAACCATCGAAATTTACCGTAGGGAAGGGGTCTCGAAAGGGCCCACCCATAGAGATTGTTAGCGTCTAGATATGTCAAATAGGTTGGACCTGAATCTGGGTCATGACTTGACATGTATCTATTGTTCGATTCGCAGTACCTTTTACAGCATTGTGAAATTCCTCCTCGGATGCCGTTTTCAATCATTAGTATCATGTCGTAGTCAGTCAAAAGCTCTAGTTCTATTTCAGTGTATTTGAGCATTGCATCAAAAGTTAAACCTGGAGCAGTATAATACCACGCAGGATCTAGTTTATACGCGCTGTAGCATACGTCACGAAAATTTTCAAAAACATCAGCTAAAAGGGTCACGTCGCTTTTCAGATAGACATCGCTGTAATCGCCGAGTGTTTCACATTCAAATGCGCCCCAAACATTTTCTGCATGCTGATAATCTTCGTCAGATACATATTCATCGGTCAGTCTGTTGTAAAAATTCTCCTTTTCCGGGAGCAAGGTTTCATCGAGTTTATTCAACGAATCAGTGTAATCATAGGGATAAACCCCCTTTCGTGTAACTAAATTTGTCTTTTCACCGAATATTGTGCTTGTGCATTTAAACTCTGTTAAATTGGCAACCAATGAAGCTAGAGAGGTAGGCATGAATCTAAACGTGTCAACAAACCGAATTTTGAAATTTTCCGTGATAGACTTAGAAAAAGATATATATTTTTCTTCAGAATTTGGAATTATAAATATTTCCCTGTCATCATAGTTAAGCTCTCGTACGATGAAATGCCCATCATATGATGAGAGGTTATGAATAAAGATTGGAAGGAAATTCGGCATTTTATATTGAATGTTACAAAAATAGTGCGCAGGTCCTCTATACTTTCCTGTCAAATGATCATGGTCGCTAACTTTATTCTCCTTCAATTCTTTACCACAAATGTGACATGCGTTTGCAGTTTCAAAATCTGAGTCTTCCTCTGGAGTGAGATGATTCATTGGAATAATATTTTTGTAAAGTTTACAAACTTTTTCAGCCTCTTCTTTCATCCGTAAAATGAATACCCTAGCAGCATTGGGACCTCGGTACAGGTATGGGTCCTCGCATCCCTCAGGTCCCACTACGATGTAACTAAAGCTGAATGGGGTATGTCTCTGCATTAAATTAGTATAGGATGAGTAAGGATAAGGCTCGCAGGTACTAATATTTTCCAGAAGACATTCAAAGTCAGCGTAAATGACAAAAGGTACCCGAAAAGAATAATTTAAGTTTGTGAATTGTAAACTTTTATTGTCCTCGTCAGGTAGAATGATTTTACTCGGCTCGCCTGTACCTTTACATAGCTGTTGATGCTCTTCTAGCCTGTGCTTACTCTGGTAATGTGTGAGGCAGCGTTTGCAAGTGAATATTCTATTAGAATGCTTCGTAATTTGGGAGTGAATCAATTTATCAAAATTCCTAATCCAACAATAGTGAGCGGTTGTTTCGTTGCTAATGTAAAGGAGGTCGCGATGATCCTCGAGCTCATGATCTACAATTTTTAGTGGGTACACGAGGTTCTTATCTGTCAGACCAAAAACGTTGATTGAAATATTATTGACACGTTCGAATTTGGGAATATCTTTCAGCTCCACCGGGTACGCGATGCAGTCCCAATTGTAACCCATATGGCATGCTCGTGTCTTATACTGGGAAACTCTTTGAGGATCCTTATCGATATTTTTGGCCCAAATGGCATACTTAAAGCAGTATTGATCATCATTTCTGATATTGATAACGGATTTAGTATTCCTAATTTTTATAGGCAGCTCAATGAATGTTGATCCTCGAAATGGCGTGTACTTGTTTATTCGCAGTTCTAAACCTAGCACATTTGATAAGGCCCATCCTGAACCTTTAGCTTGAAATTCGGACTTTTCTTTTAAAAGTTTAGAAAATGTCTCATTGATTACTTCCTCAATTTCATCTGCTAACAATAACCTGCGATTGTTGGTTTTGAAGGAAGCGTTCATTTCATCCCTCTCACCCTTTTTGAATTTGCAAATTAAAACAAGATTGAATTTAATGGCACTATTTTCCACTATTTGATCATTTATCTTTTCGATCAACTGAGTTTTGATGTTATTGAGAAATGAGATCACGTCCTGTTCACCATCTTCCACGGGAGTAATCCAAAATGTTTTCAGTCTGGAACGAATAGCTGATTCAATTTCATTGAATCCTCTCCCTATTTGCTCGTTGATTTTAATCCGGTGCGCGTTGGTATTCTCATGAGGCATAGCCTCGTCAATGTCATAGAAGATTTCACAGTAAGTGCAAAATTTTCTTCCCTTTGCCTTATCCAGCGCATTTTTCATTCGATTATACGTCCCCATATCAGAAATGTTATCGTCATCAAACACTATTTTCATATATATGTCACTTAATGCCTGTTCTAATTCTTCCGAATTGTGATAGCTACCAGCATTGTAATTTTCTAGAATTTCTTGGATAGAGGGCATGATTAAAGGTTCTTTGAGCTGTTGCTGAAATAAAATAAAAAAATGATACGTATGAAAAAATACATTTTCATCTCATTACATTAAGTGCAGGATCTAGAGGTAGAAAAACCTCGTAACGAATATCATCTACTTCATAACCCCGTTCGAACAGAAACTCGTATTCTTTTGCAATAGTATATTGCTCAATATGATTAAACGTAGTGCGAGGTATTGAATCGGATAAATGGTACAAGATTATGTCAACTTTACTCTGCAAACAATGTCTAAATGAGATACCCGGTGATTGTCTCTTCTCCGTCTTAACGAATGCGCTTTGAACAATATATTTTGATAACTTTAATAATGATATTTTATGTAGTGAATTTACGTAAGACATTGCTGTATATATATTACTACTTCTGATTAGTTAACAAACTATGCAATCCTATTGATAAAATCAATTATATATGAATTTCTTTTAGGTATTGCATATACCCTAAGAAATTAATGCGATTATTAATGATATGTACTTACTCCTGACGTCAATGAATACAGCTGATGATTCGGGAGGTGAAATCGGTCCGTAATAGCTCTCTTAGCTGCTCTGGAGGAAATGGAAACTTAACTCTCAGAAGTGGAGTTTTATAGAAATAAAAGCTAATTCCCTCAGCGGAACACCCGTGCAAGAAGGCCACCTAGTTAGAATCAAGTAATGTCATCATCTGTGCATGTGCTGGTCTGGATGTGGATGGAATTAACTAGTTCAACCATTTGAATTATCCACCGACGCAACCTAAGCATGTGCCAAGGTTTGCGGAGTTGGCAGCTTCTACTGAAAAAATGCAATGCTCAATGCCGAACATCCGCGCAAGAAGGTTACCTAGTTGAAATCAAGTAATTTCATCATCTACGCATGTGCTTGGATGGAATTGACTAGTTCAGGTATTTCCTTTCAATTATCCTTCGACGCAACCTGAGCATGTGCCAAGGTCTTTGGAGTTGGCAGCTTCTACTGAAAAAATGCAATGCTCAATGCCGAACATCCGAGGACATGCAAGGAGTTGTTATTGAAAGAGATTAAGGAGGATGAGGAATCTCTCAAGGATGTTGGGATATGTTCAACGAGTGAGGTCAGCGGAGTGAAAAAAAACCCACTCCACTATCCGATCTTGCTTAATGCAACCTCCTCCTCTAACTTCCTAGTTTTAGCACGTAGCATGATGCTCTACAGAAGCGTTCCTGTATATAAACCCTCAGCTTTGAGTCTCCATCATTCAACACCTGGCAGAGATCTTCTACCGTCGCTATTATCCGCTCTCCTCTGATCATCGCCGCTCATTGCCGAATTGCCGAATTGCACCATATTCCAGTCTTGTCACCACTCCTGCACCAAAAATCATAATCATGGAGGCTACTGCTTCTGCTTCTGGGTAATTATGACTTAGAGATAATTAACATTATTTTAAATGTTATTTGAATATGGTTGAGGAGGGGTCTTAAATATATATATATTTATCATATTAAAATTTTCAGAATTTCCATCATCATTAGGAAACTACACCCGTTTGCAAGTACCCCTATGCCATGCTATGAATGCCCTGCTGGATATGATATTAGTGCTGTCCAGTGGGATATAATTCCTAAGCGGGGGCGGGCTTTAATACCTTGCGGATTCTCCCTTGAAATCCCCAAAGGATTTTACGGGAGACTCGCATCCCGCTCTAGTCTTTCGCTGAGGTATGGGATAGAAGTTGGGGCGGGTGTAATTGATCCTGATTATAGGGGGGAAATTAAGGTTCTCCTCTATAAGCATAGTGATGAGGATTTTTTGGTGAGAAGAGGAGCTAGAATATGTCAAATCATCCTTGAAAGAATCGCTACAGATGTTTCATTTGTAGTGTCTGATGACGTTACCTCTAATAGTAACCGAGGACAGGGTGGTTTTGGCAGTTCTAATCACCCTCCAGTTAATTGATGTGAGTAACGATTAATATATATATAAACATATGATATATTGTATACAAAGTTTTCGTTTTTACCTTTGTAGGATGGAGTCCACCCCCTCAACCACGACGCTTAACAGCACCCCCACTGTCAGCGTCACCACCTCCACCTCAACGTCACCCGAAGCGTTGACCTCTTCATCAACTTCTGTGGTAGCTTTTTTAACTGGTTATATCAAATTTTAATAATGCTCGAAGTGTAATTAATATCTACTGACGGTACCTATTTTTATTCTGGCAGGCTAGCATCCGGGAAAGATTCTTTCGGTTGCAGGAGGAGGGGTCATTTCTGAAGAAGGAGGATTTGGAGGAGGAAACCCGCTACCGGGTGGAGAAGGTGGAGATGATGACCACCCGATTCGGGGAGGGGGTGGTGGCGACAATCTTTTTTCGGGGGAGGGGGAAGAAACTTTTTCTCCCCCGAATGTTTACAATGACGGTGGGGGAGGTTATGATTTATAATTATAGCCAAGAAAAGTTTTTTATATGTAAAAAAAATAATCAAATAAAAATTATTTGAAACAAAATGTTCGTTTTAATATATATGAATTTCCACAATTTTGTATCCCTATTCCTTAGAGAAAACATTATATATTTGGTCCACCTATTTGGTATATCAAAGTTTTAGAAATTGGGAATGTTATACCCTTATGTCTGGTATCGTACAGAATTTTAAAAATGGTACCTCAATTAGGGATTTTTCCATACCCTTAGTTTTCCAAGGGTAAACACTTATAATTTTACGGGTAATTCAATGCGGAATAGATAACTAAATTTTCCCTGATAAACTTTCAAATTTAAACCATATTTTTATCTAGAGGGTTTTTTGTAAACGCCACCGCCTAATTCTTATCCTTTCTTTTAGGAATAGTGACCTACCTATTTGGTATATCAAACTTTTAGAAATTGGGAATAGTAAACACTTATGCTCCGTATCATATAGCATTTTGAAAAGGGTACTTCAGTCGGAGATTTTACTATACCCTTATTACCCTAGGGTGAACCCTAATATTTTTACGATTAATTCCACGCGGAATCGGTAGCCAGCTGTTTTCTGATAAACATTCAAATTTAAATCATATTTTTATCTCTTCAAACAACGGAGTTATTGAGCATAATTCCCGAAAATTTCGGCTTTTTTGGCCATAGGGCCAAAACCACTGGTCCGATCGGTCTGAAAGTTCTGGAAAATACTCAGTACGATAGTACTGAGTACCCCCACGGTGCTCAACCCGCTAAGGGGTACATAGGGGGTGTCCTTTCGACAATGATATTCCCGTACCCTGAAAACCCTTGGATACCCTGGAAAGGGTCTCCGGTTTTCTCGCCGGGAATCGAAGGCGGGCATTGAGAGTGACCCATCTTCACATTTGCTCGCTTCTAGAGCGTATAGAAAAAATGAAAAAAAATCCGAAAAGCCAATTTGGCTAACGGGTCATACTTACCCCCACAGCTTTTGGTGTTAGCCCCACGGAGGAAGATCTCATCTGGAACCCTACACGATGATTAGGTGGGCCTATAGACCGGGACTATTTCCCGATCTGCTGGCGACCTAACGCCGATCCGTCCCCTTTATATACTGCGTAGAAAGTGTGGTGGAAAGGGAAAAAGCTAAGGGGTGAGGGATGGGCGTTTCCCGGTTAACGCAATTCTACTCTCTCTTCATGCCCTCCGCTTTAAATGTCAATTTCCGAATAGGAGAAGGAGACTGATTAATAGGTATAGAATGAGAGAATAGCAAAGCGGAATTGAAGAGAAATAGCGGGAATTTCAAAAAATTAGGTCTTGAGAACTTTAATTAATTTTTACGGGCTTATTTAAAGTGCTATCAAAAAAATAATTAAGACCTTTTTAACATATAATCACGTTGTCTTTCCATTATTTTTGTTTATTTGTTGTTATCGTTATTATTAAACGAGATATTTGATAAAATCTATATATTGTCCAATTTAAAGAGGACTCTTGAAGGCATTAATCTGAAGTATTATTAGCTCTTCTTTCACTTGGCACCGTTTGTTGTACTCTACAATCGATAGTTCTGGAGATATAAGAGGCGATGGCCTTGGGTCATGATTTTTCCTGCATGGGTTGGGTTGACGTTGTACAACTAGATTGCATATGAAGGAAAAATGCTCCCTCCCCCCTCTTTCACGTGACGTTATTTGTTTTTCTCTACGACCGATAGTTGTTGATGTATCCGGGTTTGAGTTTCAAGGTGAAACTTGCGCCAGGATGATTTTTCCTGCGTGGGTTGGGTTGACGTGATGCAATTATATTGCCTGTGAAGGATAAATGCCCCCCTCTTTCACGTGACGTCATTTGTTTTTCTCTGCGACCGATAGTTCCGGGTTGGAATGTCAAGGTCAAACCTGCGCCAGGACAAACATTTTCCCCCTACTTATTGTTGTTCATTTTCATCAAATAAACAAAATAAAACCCACAATAATTCCTGAAAGACAAGAAATGAGCATAAAAGATGCTTCAGCGCAAGTATTATTGTTACTAAAAGAGCCCAAATTTCTAAAAATATTGCGAAAAACAACAATTTTTAGATTTAGAGTGAATGTTTAAGATGTATAGAAGGCATTTATTTCATTTTTAGAAAATTTAATTTTTCACATTTTTCATAAAAAGTGCCAATACCCCCCCCCCTTTGGGTTCTAGGTGAAAATCTCACTCGAACAAATCAAACAAAAATGTTTCCATGGTGTGTATTGTTGTTCACTTTCATCAACTAAACAAAATTAAACCCAGAATAAATCCTGAAAGACAAGAAATGAGCATAAAAGATTCTTCAGCGCAAGTGTTAATGTTACTAAAAGAGCCCAAATTTCTAAAAATATTGCGAAAAACAACAATTTTCAGATTTAGAGTGAATGTTTGAGGTGTATAGAAGGCATTTATTTCATTTTTAGAAAATTTAATTTTTCACATTTTTCCATGAAAAGTGCCAAAACCCCCATCCTTTGGGTTCTAGGTGAAAATCTCACTCGACACAAAACAAACAAAAATGTTTCCATGGTGTGTATTGTTGTTCATTTTCATCAAATAAACAAAATTAAACCCAGAATAAATCCTGAAAAGCAAGAAATGAGCATAAACAATGCTTAACCGCAAGTGTTATAAGAGCCCAAATTTCTAAAAATATTGCGAAAAACCACAATCTTCTGTTTAAGAGTGAATGTTTGAGGTGCATAGAAGGCATTTATTTCAATTTTAGAAAATTTAATTTTTCACATTTTTCCATGAAAAGTGCCAATACCCCCCCCTTTGGGTTCTAGGTGAAAATCTCAATCGAACAAATCAAACAAAAATGTTTCCATGGTGTGTATTGTTGTTCACTTTCATCAACTAAAAAAATTAAACCCAGAATAAATCCTGAAAGACAAGAAATTAGCATAAAAGATGCTTCAGCGCAAGTGTTAATGTTACTAAAAGAGCCAAATTTTCTAAAAAATATTGCGAAAAACAACAATTTTCAGTTTAAGAGTGAATGGTTGAAGTGTATAGAAGGCATTTATTTCATTTTTAGAAAATTTAATTTACCACATTTTTCCATGAAAAGTGCCAATACCCCCCCCTTTGGGTTCTAGGTGAAAATCTCACTCGAAACAAATCAAACAAAAATGTTTCCATGGTGTGTATTGTTGTTCATTTTCATCAAATAAACAAAATAAAACCCACAATAATTCCTGAAAGACAAGAAATGAGCATAAAAGATGCTTCAGCTCAATTGTTAAGGTTAGTAAAAGAGCCCAAATTTCTGAAAATATTACGAAAAACAACAATCTTCCGTTTTAGAGTGAATGTTTGAAGTGCATAGAAGGCATTTATTTCATTTTTAGAAAATGTTATTTTTCACATTTTTCCATGAAAAGTGCCAATACCCCCCCCCTTTGGGTTCTAGGTGAAAATCTCTCTCGACACAAATCAAACAAAAATGTTTCCATGGTGTGTATTGTTGTTCATTTTCATCAAATAAACAAAATAAAACCCAGAATAAAATCTGAAAGACAAGAAATGAGCATAAAAGATGCTTCAGCGCAAGTGTAAATGTTACTTAAAGAGCCAAAATTTCTAAAAATATTGCGAAAAACAACAGTTTTCTTTTTAAGAGTGAATGTTTGAGGTGTATAGAAGGCATTTATTTCATTTTTAGAAAATTTAATTTTTCACATTTTTCATAAGAAGTGCCAATACCCCCCCCTTTGGGTTCTAGGTGAAAATCTCGCTCGACACAAATCAAACAAAAATGTTTCCATGGTGTGTATTGTTGTTCATTTTCATCAAATAAACAAAATAAACCCAGAATAAATCCCGAAAGAAAAGAAATGAGCATAAAAGATGCTTCAGCGCAAGTGTTAATGTTACTAAAAGAGCCCAAATTTCTAAAAATATTGCAAAAAACAACAATCTTCTGTTTTAGAGTGAATGTTAGAGGTGTATAGAAGGCATTTATTTCATTTTTAGAAAATTTATTTTTTCTCATTTTTCCATGAAAAGTGCCAAAACCCCCCCCTTTGGGTCCTAGGTTAAAATCTCACTCGACACAAATCAAACAAAAATGTTTCCATGGTGTGTATTGTTGTTCATTTTCATCAAATAAAGAAAATAAAACCCAGAATAAATCCTGAAAGACAAGAAATGAGCATAAAAGATGCTTCAGCGCAAGTGTTAATGTTACTAAAAGAGCCCAAATATCTAAAAATATTGCGAAAAACAACAATTTTCAGATTTAGAGTGAATGTTTAAGATGTATAGAAGGCATTTATTTCATTTTTAGAAAATTTAATTTTTCACATTTTTCAATGAGAAGTGCAGATACCTTCCCCTTTGGGTTCTAGGTGAAAATCTCACTCGAACAAATCAAACAAAAATGTTTCCATGGTGTGTATTGTTGTTCACTTTCATCAACTAAAAAAATTAAACCCAGAATAAATCCTGAAAGACAAGAAATGAGCATAAAAGATGCTTCAGCGCAAGTGTTAATGTTACTAAAAGAGCCCAAATTTCTAAAAATATTGCGAAAAACAACAATTTTCAGATTTACAGTGAATGTTTGAGGTGTATAGAAGGCATTTATTTCATTTTTAGAAAATTTAATTTTTCACATTTTTCCATGAAAAGTGCCAAAACCCCCATCCTTTGGGTTCTAGGTGAAAATCTCCGTCGTCACAAAACAAACAAAAATGTTTCCATGATGTGTATTGTTGTTGATTTTCATCAAATAAACAAAATAAAACCCAGAATAAATCCTGAAAGATAAGAAATGAGCATAAAAGATGCTTCAGCGCAAGTGTTAATGTTACTAAAAGAGCCCAAATTTCTAAAAATATTGCGAAAAACAACAATTTTCAGTTTTAGAGTGAATGTTTAAGGTGTATTGAAGGCATTTATTTCATTTTTAGAAAATGTTATTTTTCACATTTTTCCATGAAAAGTGCCAATACCCCCCCTTTGGGTTCTAGGTGAAAATCTCACTCAACACAAATCAAACAAAAATGTTTCCATGGTGTGTATTGTTGTTCATTTTCATCAAATAAACAAAATAAAACACAGAATAAATACTGAAAGACAAGAAATGAGCATAAAAGATGCTTCAGCGCAAGTGTTAATGTTACTAAAAGAGCCCAAATTTCTAAAAATATTGCGAAAAACAACAATTTTCAGATTAAGAGTGAATGTTTGAGGTGTATAGAAGGCATTTATTTCAATTGTAGAAAATTTAATTTTTCACATTTTTCCATGAAAAGTGCCCCCCCTTTGGGTTCTAGGTGAAAATCTCACTCAACACAAATCAAACAAATATGTTTCCATGGTGTGTATTGTTGTTCATTTTCATCAAATAAACAAAGTAAAACCCAGAATAAATCCTGAAAGAAAAGAAATGAGCATAAAAGATTCTTCAGCTCAAGTGTTAATGTTACTAAAAGAGCCCAAATTTCTAAAAATATTGCGAAAAACAACCATTTTCAGATTTGAAGTGAATGTTTGAGGTGTATAGAAGGCATTTATTTCATTTTTAGAAAATTTAATTTTTCACATTTTTCCATGAAAAGTGCCAATACCCCCCCCTTTGGGTTCTAGGTGAAAATCTCACTCGAAACAAATCAAACAAAAATGTTTCCATGGTGTGTATTGTTGTTCATTTTCATCAAATAAACAAAATAAAACCCACAATAATTCCTGAAAGACAAGTATTGAGCATAAAAGATGCTTCAGCGCAAGTGTTAATGTTACTAAAAGAGCCCAAATTTCTAAAAATATTGCGAAAAACAACAATTTTCAGTTTTAGAGTGAATGTTTGAGGTGTATAGAATGCATTTATTTCATTTTTAGAAAATTTAATTTTTCACATTTTTCCATGAAAAGTGCCAATACCCCCCCCTTTGGGTTCTAGGTGAAAATGTCACTCCAACAAATCAAACAAAAATGTTTCCATGGTGTGTATTGTTGTTAATTTTCATCAAATAAACAAAATTAAACCCAGAATAAATCCTGAAAAGAAAGAAATGAGCATAAAAGATGCTTCAGCGGGGATGTTAATATTACTAAAAGAGCCCAAATTTCTAAAAATATTGCGAAAAACCAAAATTTTCAGTTTTAGAGTGAATGTTTGAGGTGTATAGAAGGCATTTATTTCATTTTTAGAAAATTTAATTTTTCACATTTTTCCATGAGAAGTGCAAATACCCCCCGTTTGGGTTCTAGTTGAAAATCTCACTCGACACAAATCAAACAAAAATGTTTCCATGGTGTGTATTGTTGTTTATTTTCATCAAATAAAGAAAATAAAACCCAGAATAAATCCTGAAAGACAAGAAATGAGCATAAAAGATGCTTCAGCGCAAGTGTTAATGTTACTAAAAGAGCCCAAATTTCTAAAAATATTGCGAAAAACCACAATGTTCAGATTTAGAGTGAATGTTTGAGGTGTATAGAAGGTATTTATTTCATTTTTAGAAAATTTATTTTTTCTCATTTTTCCATGAAAAGTGCCAATACCCTTAGGGTTCTAGGTGAAAATCTCCTCGACACTAATCAAACAAAAATTTCTCCATGGTGTGTATTGTTGTTCATTTTCATCAAATAAACGAAATAAAACCCAGAATAAATCATGAAAGACAAGAAATGAGCATAAAAGATGCTTCAGCGCAAGTGTTAATGTTACTAAAAGAGCCGAAATTTCTAAAAATATTTCGAAAAACAACAATTCTCAGTTTTAGAGTGAATGTTTGAGGTGTATAGAATGCATTTATTTCATTTTTAGAAAATTTAATTTTTCACATTTTTCCATGAAAAGTGCCGATACCCCCCCTTTGGGTTCTAGGTGAAAACCATACTCGACAAAAATCAAACAAAAATGTTTCCATGGTGTATATTGTTGTTCATTTTCATCAAATAAAAAAAATTAAACCCAGAATAAATCCTGAAAGACAAGAAATGAGCATAAAAATTGCTTCAGCGAAAGTGTTAATGTTACTAAAAGAGCCAAAATTTCTAAAAAATATTGCGAAAAACAACAATTTTCAGTTTAAGAGTGAATGTTTGAGGTGTATAGAAGGCATTTATTTCATTTTTAGAAAATTTAATTTTTCACATTTTTCCATGAAAAGTGCCAATACCCCCCCTTTGGGTTCTAGGTGAAAATCTCACTCGAAACAAATCAAACAAAAATGTTTCCATGGTGTGTATTGTTGTTCATTTTCATCAAATAAGCAAAATAAAACCCACAATAAATCCTGAAAGACAAGAAATGAGCATAAAAGATGCTTCAGCGCAAGTGTTAATGTTACTTAAAGAGCCCAAATTTCTAAAAATATTGCGAAAAAAAACAATTTTCAGTTTTAGAAGGAATGTTTGAGGTTTATAGAAGGCATTTATTTCATTTTTAAAAAATTTAATTTTTCCCATTTGTCCATGAAAAGTGCCAATACCCCCCTTTGGGTTCTAGGTGAAAATCTCACTCAATACAAATCAAAAAAAAATGTTTCCATGGAGTATATTGTTGCTCATTTTCATCAAATAAACAAAGTAAAACCCAGAATAAATCCTGAAAGATAAGAAATGAGCATAAAAGATGCTTCAGCTCAATTGTTAAGGTTAGTAAAAGAGCCCAAATTTCTGAAAATATTACGAAAAACAACAATCTTCCGTTTTAGAGTGAATGTTTGAAGTGCATAGAAGGCATTTATTTCATTTTTAGAAAATGTTATTTTTCACATTTTTCCATGAAAAGTGCCAATACCCCCCCCTTTGGGTTCTAGGTGATAATCTAACTCGACACAAATCAAACAAAAATGTTTCCATGGTGTGTATTGTTGTTCATTTTTATCAAATAAACAAAATAAAAACCCAGAATAAATCCTGAAAGACAAGAATACATCATAAAAGATGCTTCAGCGCAAGTGTAAATGTTACTTAAAGATCCAAAATTTCTAAAAATATTGCGAAAAAACAACAATTTTCAGTTTAAGAGTGAATGTTTGAGGTGTATAGAAGGCATTTATTTCATTTTTAGAAAATTTAATTTTTCACATTTTTCATAAAAAGTGCCAATACCCCCCCCTTTGGGTTCAAGGTGAAAATCTCGCTCGACACAAATCAAACAAAAATGTTTCCATGGTGTGTATTGTTGTTCATATCATCAAATAAACAAAATAAAACCCAGAATAAATCCCGAAAGAAAAGAAATGAGCATAAAAGATGCTTCAGCGCAAGTGTTAATGTTACTAAAAGAGCCCAAATTTCTAAAAATATTGCAAAAAACAACAATTTTCAGATTTAGAGTGAATGTTTGAGGTGTATAGAAGGCATTTATTTCATTTTTAGAAAATTTAATTTTTCACATTTTTCCATTAAAAGTGCCAATACCCCCCCCTTTGGGTTCTAGGTGATAATCTCATTCGACACATATCAAACAAAAATGTTTCCATGGTGTGTATTGTTGTTCATTTTCATCAAATAAACAAAATAAAACCCTGAATAAATCCTGAAAGACAAGAAATGAGCATAAAAGATGCTTCAGCGCAAGTGTTAATGTTACTAAAAGAGCCCAAATTTCTAAAAATATTGCGAAAAACAACAATTTTCAGTTTAGGAGTGAATGTTTGAGGTGTATAGAAGGCATTTATTTCATTTTTAGAAAATTTAATTTTTCACATTTTTCCATGAAAAGTGCCAATACCCCCCCTTTGGGTTCTAGGTGAAAATCTCACTCGACACAAATCAAACAAAAATGTTTCCATGGTGTGTATTGTTGTTCATTTTCATCAAATAAACAAAATAAAACCCAGAATAAATCCTGAACGACAAGAAATGAGCATAAAAGATGCTTCAGCGCAAGTGTTAATGTTACTAAAAGAGCCCAAATTTCTAAAAATATTGCGAAAAACAACAATTTTCAGTTTTAGAGTGAATGTTTGAGGTGTATAGAAGGCATTTTTTTCATTTTTAAAAAATTTAATTTTTCACATTTTTCATAAGAAGTGCCAATACCCCCCCCTTTGGGTTCTAGGTGAAAATCTCGCTCGACACAAATCAAACAAAAATGTTTCCATGGTGTGTATTGTTGTTCATTTTCATCAAATAAACAAAATAAACCCAGAATAAATCCCGAAAGAAAAGAAATGAGCAAAAAAATTCTTCAGCGCAAGTGTTAATGTTACTAAAAGAGCCAAAATTTCTAAAAAATATTGCGAAAAACAACAATTTTCAGTTTAAGAGTGAATGTTTGAGGTGTATAGAAGGCATTTATTTCATTTTTAGAAAATTTAATTTTTCACATTTTTCCATGAAAAGTGCCAATACCCCCCCCTTTGGGTTCTAGGTGAAAATCTCACTCAATTCAATTAAAACAAAAATGTTTCCATGGAGTGTATTTTTGCTCATTTTCATCAAATAAACAAAGTAAAACCCAGAATAAATCCTGAAAGATAAGAAATGAGCATAAAAGATGCTTCAGCTCAATTGTTAAGGTTAGTAAAAGAGCCCAAATTTCTGAAAATATTACGAAAAACAACAATCTTCCGTTTTAGAGTGAATGTTTGAAGTGCATAGAAGGCATTTATTTCATTTTTAGAAAATGTTAATTTTCACATTTTTCCATGAAAAGTGCCAATACCCCCCCCTTTGGGTTCTAGTTGAAAATCTCACTCGACACAAATCAAACAAAAATGTTTCCATGGTGTGTATTGTTGTTCATTTTTATCAAATAAACAAAATAAAAACCCAGAATAAATCCTGAAAGACAAGAAATGAGCATAAAAGATGCTTCAGCGCAAGTGTAAATGTTACTTAAAGATCCAAAATTTCTAAAAATATTGCGAAAAACAACAATTTTCAGTTTAAGAGTGAATGTTTGAGGTGTATAGAAGGCATTTATTTCATTTTTAGAAAATTTAATTTTTCACATTTTTCATAAAAAGTGCCAATACCCCCCCCTTTGGGTTCTAGGTGAAAATCTCGCTCGACACAAATCAAACAAAAATGTTTCCATGGTGTGTATTGTTGTTCATTTTCATCAAATAAACAAAATAAAACCCAGAATAAATCCCGAAAGAAAAGAAATGAGCATAAAAGATGCTTCAGCGCAAGTGTTAATGTTACTAAAAGAGCCCAAATTTCTAAAAATATTGCAAAAAACAACAATTTTCAGATTTAGAGTGAATGTTTGAGGTGTATAGAAGGCATTTATTTCAATTTTAGAAAATATTATTTTTCACATTTTTCCATTAAAAGTGCCAATACCCCCCCCTTTGGGTTCTAGGTGATAATCTCACTCGACACATATCAAACAAAAATGTTTCCATGGTGTGTATTGTTGTTCATTTTCATCAAATAAACAAAATAAAACCCTGAATAAATCCTGAAAGACAAGAAATGAGCATAAAAGATGCTTCAGCGCAAGTGTTAATGTAACTAAAAGAGCCCAAATTTCTAAAAATATTGCGAAAAACAACAATTTTTAGTTTTAGAGTGAATGTTTGAGGTGTATAGAAGGCATTTATTTCATTTTTAGAAAATTTTATTTTTCACATTTTTCCATGAAAAGTGCCAATACCCCCCCCTTTGGGTTCTAGGTGAAAATCTCACTCGACACAAATCAAACAAAAATGTTTCCATGGTGTGTATTGTTGTTCATTTTCATCAAATAAACAAAATAAAACCCAGAATAAATCCTGAACGACAAGAAATGAGCATAAAAGATGCTTCAGCTCAAGTGTTAATGTTACTAAAAGAGCCAAAATATCTAAAAATATTGCGAAAAACAACAATTTTCAGTTTAAGAGTGAATGTTTGAGGTGTATAGAAGGCATTTATTTCATTTTTAAAAAATTTAATTTTTCCCATTTTTCCATGAAAAGTGCCAATACCCCCCCCTTTGGGTTCTAGGTGAAAATCTCACTCAATACAAATCAAACAAAAATGTTTCCATGGTGTGTATTGTTGTTCATTTTCATCCAAATAAACAAAGTAAAACCCAGATTAAATCCTGAAAGATAAGAAATTAGCATAAAAGATGCTTCAGCTCAAGTGTTAAGGTTACTAAAAGAGCCCAAATTTCTGAAAATATTACGAAAAACAACAATCATCTGTTTTAGAGTGAATGTTTGAGGTGCATAGAAGGCATTTATTTCATTTTTAGAAAATGTTATTTTTAACATTTTTCCATGAAGAGTGCCAATACCCCCCCTTTGGGCTCTAGGTGAAAATCTCACTCGACACAAATCAAACAAAAATGTTTCCATGGTGTGTATTGTTGTTCATTTTCATCAAATAAACAAAATAAAACCCACAATAAATACTGAAAGACAAGAAATGAGCATAAAAGATGCTTCAGCGCAAGTTTTAATGTTACTAAAAGAGCCAAAATATCTAAAAATATTGCGAAAAACAACAATCTTCCGTTTTAGAGTGAATGTTTGAAGTGCATAGAAGGCATTTATTTCATTTTTAGAAAATGTTAATTTTCACATTTTTCCATGAAAAGTGCCAATACCCCCCCCTTTGGGTTCTAGTTGAAAATCTCACTCGACACAAATCAAACAAAAATGTTTCCATGGTGTGTATTGTTGTTCATTTTTATCAAATAAACAAAATAAAAACCCAGAATAAATCCTGAAAGACAAGAAATGAGCATAAAAGATGCTTCAGCGCAAGTGTAAATGTTACTTAAAGATCCAAAATTTCTAAAAATATTGCGAAAAACAACAATTTTCAGTTTAAGAGTGAATGTTTGAGGTGTATAGAAGGCATTTATTTCATTTTTAGAAAATTTAATTTTTCACATTTTTCATAAAAAGTGCCAATACCCCCCCCTTTGAAATGTTTGAGGTGTATAGAAGGCATTTTTTTCATTTTTAGAAAATTTAATTTTTTACATTTTTCCATGAAAAGTGCCAATACCCCCCCCTTTGGGTTCTAGGTGAAAATCTCACTCAATTCAATTAAAACAAAAATGTTTCCATGGAGTGTATTTTTGCTCATTTTCATCAAATAAACAAAGTAAAACCCAGAATAAATCCTGAAAGATAAGAAATGAGCATAAAAGATGCTTCAGCTCAATTGTTAAGGTTAGTAAAAGAGCCCAAATTTCTGAAAATATTACGAAAAACAACAATCTTCCGTTTTAGAGTGAATGTTTGAAGTGCATAGAAGGCATTTATTTCATTTTTAGAAAATGTTAATTTTCACATTTTTCCATGAAAAGTGCCAATACCCCCCCCTTTGGGTTCTAGTTGAAAATCTCACTCGACACAAATCAAACAAAAATGTTTCCATGGTGTGTATTGTTGTTCATTTTTATCAAATAAACAAAATAAAAACCCAGAATAAATCCTGAAAGACAAGAAATGAGCATAAAAGATGCTTCAGCGCAAGTGTAAATGTTACTTAAAGATCCAAAATTTCTAAAAATATTGCGAAAAACAACAATTTTCAGTTTAAGAGTGAATGTTTGAGGTGTATAGAAGGCATTTATTTCATTTTTAGAAAATTTAATTTTTCACATTTTTCATAAAAAGTGCCAATACCCCCCCCTTTGGGTTCTAGGTGAAAATCTCGCTCGACACAAATCAAACAAAAATGTTTCCATGGTGTGTATTGTTGTTCATTTTCATCAAATAAACAAAATAAAACCCAGAATAAATCCCGAAAGAAAAGAAATGAGCATAAAAGATGCTTCAGCGCAAGTGTTAATGTTACTAAAAGAGCCCAAATTTCTAAAAATATTGCAAAAAACAACAATTTTCAGATTTAGAGTGAATGTTTGAGGTGTATAGAAGGCATTTATTTCAATTTTAGAAAATATTATTTTTCACATTTTTCCATTAAAAGTGCCAATACCCCCCCCTTTGGGTTCTAGGTGATAATCTCACTCGACACATATCAAACAAAAATGTTTCCATGGTGTGTATTGTTGTTCATTTTCATCAAATAAACAAAATAAAACCCTGAATAAATCCTGAAAGACAAGAAATGAGCATAAAAGATGCTTCAGCGCAAGTGTTAATGTAACTAAAAGAGCCCAAATTTCTAAAAATATTGCGAAAAACAACAATTTTTAGTTTTAGAGTGAATGTTTGAGGTGTATAGAAGGCATTTATTTCATTTTTAGAAAATTTTATTTTTCACATTTTTCCATGAAAAGTGCCAATACCCCCCCCTTTGGGTTCTAGGTGAAAATCTCACTCGACACAAATCAAACAAAAATGTTTCCATGGTGTGTATTGTTGTTCATTTTCATCAAATAAACAAAATAAAACCCAGAATAAATCCTGAACGACAAGAAATGAGCATAAAAGATGCTTCAGCTCAAGTGTTAATGTTACTAAAAGAGCCAAAATATCTAAAAATATTGCGAAAAACAACAATTTTCAGTTTAAGAGTGAATGTTTGAGGTGTATAGAAGGCATTTATTTCATTTTTAAAAAATTTAATTTTTCCCATTTTTCCATGAAAAGTGCCAATACCCCCCCCTTTGGGTTCTAGGTGAAAATCTCACTCAATACAAATCAAACAAAAATGTTTCCATGGTGTGTATTGTTGTTCATTTTCATCCAAATAAACAAAGTAAAACCCAGATTAAATCCTGAAAGATAAGAAATGAGCATAAAAGATGCTTCAGCTCAAGTGTTAAGGTTACTAAAAGAGCCCAAATTTCTGAAAATATTACGAAAAACAACAATCATCTGTTTTAGAGTGAATGTTTGAGGTGCATAGAAGGCATTTATTTCATTTTTAGAAAATGTTATTTTTAACATTTTTCCATGAAGAGTGCCAATACCCCCCTTTGGGCTCTAGGTGAAAATCTAACTCGACACAAATCAAACAAAAATGTTTCCATGGTGTGTATTGTTGTTTATTTTCATCAAATAAACAAAATAAAACCCACAATAAATACTGAAAGACAAGAAATGAGCATAAAAGATGCTTCAGCGCAAGTTTTAATGTTACTAAAAGAGCCAAAATATCTAAAAATATTGCGAAAAACAACAATTTTCAATTTAAGAGTGAATGTTTGAGGTGTACAGAAGGCATTTATTTCATTTTTAGAAAATTTAATTTTTCACTTTTTTCCATGAGAAGTGCAGATACCTCCCCCTTTGGGTTCTAGGTGAAAATCTCACTCGAACAAATGAAACAAAAATGTTTCCATGGTGTGTATTGTTGTTCACTTTCATCAACTAAAAAAATTAAACCCAGAATAAATCCTGAAAGACAAGAAATGAGCATAAAAGATGCTTCAGCGCAAGTGTTAATGCTACTAACAGAGCCAAAATTTCTAAAAAATAGTGCGAAAAACAACAATTTTCAGTTTAAGAGTGAATGTTTGAGGTGTATAGAAGGCATTTATTTCATTTTTAGAAAATTTAATTTTTCACATTTTTCCATGAAAAGTGCCAATACCCCCCCCTTTGGGTTCTAGGTGAAAATCTCACTCGAAACAAATCAAACAAAATTGTTTCAATGGTGTGTATTGTTGTTCATTTTCATCAAATAAACAAAATAAAACCCACAATAATTCCTGAAAGACAAGAAATGAGCATAAAAGATGCTTCAGCGCAAGTGTTAATGTTACTAAAAGAGCCCAAATTTCTAAAAATATTGCGAAAAACAACAATTTTCAGTTTAGGAGTGAATGTTTGAGGTGTATAGAAGGCATTTTTTTCATTTTTAGAAAATTTAATTTTTCACATTTTTCCATGAAAAGTGCCAATACCCCCCCCTTTGGGTTCTAGGTGAAAATCTCACTCGAAAAAAATCAAACAAAAATGTTTCCATGGTGTTTATTGTTGTTCATTTTCATCAAATAAACAAAATAAAACCCACAATAATTCCTGAAAGACAAGAAATGAGCATAAAAGATGCTTCAGCGCAAGTGTTAATGTTATTAAAAGAGCCCAAATTTCTAAAAATATTGCGAAAAACAACAATTTTCAGTTTTAGAAGGAATGTTTGAGGTTTATAGAAGGCATTTATTTCATTTTTAAAAAATTTAATTTTTCCCATTTTTCCATGAAAAGTGCCAATCCCCCCCCTTTGGGTTCTAGGTGAAAATCTCACTCAATACAAATCAAACAAAAATGTTTCCATGGAGTGTATTGTTGCTCATTTTCATCAAATAAACAAAGTAAAACCCAGAATAAATCCTGAAAGATAAGAAATGAGCATAAAAGATGCTTCAGCGCAAGTGTTAATGTTACTAAAAGAGCCAAAATATCTAAAAATATTGCGAAAAAAAACAATTTTCAGTTTTAGAGTGAATGTTTGAGGTGTATAGAAGGCATTTATTTCATTTTTAAAAAATTTAATTTTTCCCATTTTTCCATGAAAAGTGCCAATACCCCCCCCTTTGGGTTCTAGGTGAAAATCTCACTCAATACAAATCAAACAAAAATGTTTCCATGGTGTGTATTGTTGTTCATTTTCATCCAAATAAACAAAGTAAAACCCAGATTAAATCCTGAAAGATAAGAAATTAGCATAAAAGATGCTTCAGCTAAAGTGTTAAGGTTACTAAAAGAGCCCAAATTTCTGAAAATATTACGAAAAACAACAATCATCTGTTTTAGAGTGAATGTTTGAGGTGCATAGAAGGCATTTATTTCATTTTTAGAAAATGTTATTTTTAACATTTTTCCATGAAAAGTGCCAATACCCCCCCTTTGGGTTCTAGGTGAAAATCTCACTCGACACAAATCAAACAAAAATGTTTCCATGGTGTGTATTGTTGTTCATTTTCATCAATTAAACAAAATAAAACCCAGAATAAATACTGAACGACAAGAAATGAGCATAAAAGATACTTCAGCGCAAGTGTTAATGTTACTAAAAGAGCCAAAATATCTAAAAATATTGCGAAAAACAACAATTTTCAGTTTTAGAGTGAATGTTTGAGGTGTATAGAAGGCATTTATTTCATTTTTAAAAAATTTAATTTTTCCCATTTTTCCATGAAAAGTGCCAATACCCCCCCTTTGGGTTCTAGGTGAAAATCTCACTCAATACAAATCAAACAAAAATGTTTCCATGGTGTGTATTGTTGTTCATTTTCATCCAAATAAACAAAGTAAAACCCAGATTAAATCCTGAAAGATAAGAAATTAGCATAAAAGATGCTTCAGCTCAAGTGTTAAGGTTACTAAAAGAGCCCAAATTTCTGAAAATATTACGAAAAACAACAATTTTCAGTTTTAGAGTGAATGTTTGAGGTGCATAGAAGGCATTTATTTCATTTTTAGAAAATGTTATTTTTAACATTTTTCCATGAAAAGTGCCAATACCCCCCCTTTGGGCTCTAGGTGAAAATCTCACTCGACACAAATCAAACAAAAATGTTTCCGTGGTGTGTATTGTTGTTCATTTTCATCAAATAAACAAAATAAAACCCACAATAAATACTGAAAGACAAGAAATGAGCATAAAAGATGCTTCAGCGCAAGTTTTAATGTTACTAAAAGAGCGAAAATATCTAAAAATATTGCGAAAAACAACAATTTTCAGTTTTAGAGTGAATGTTTGAGGTGTACAGAAGGCATTTATTTCATTTTTAGAAAATTTAATTTTTCACTTTTTTCCATGAGAAGTGCAGATACCTCCCCCTTTGGGTTCTAGGTGAAAATCTCACTCGAACAAATGAAACAAAAATGTTTTCATGGTGTGTATTGTTGTTCACTTTCATCAACTAAAAAAATTAAACCCAGAATAAATCCTGAAAGACAAGAAATGAGCATAAAAGATGCTTCAGCGCAAGTGTTAATGCTACTAACAGAGCCAAAATTTCTAAAAAATAGTGCGAAAAACAACAATTTTCAGTTTAAGAGTGAATGTTTGAGGTGTATAGAAGGCATTTATTTCATTTTTAGAAAATTTAATTTTTCACATTTTTCCATGAAAAGTGCCAATACCCCCCCCTTTGGGTTCTAAGTAAAAATCTCACTCGAAACAAATCAAACAAAAATGTTTCCATGGTGTGTATTGTTGTTCATTTTCATCAAATAAACAAAATAAAACCCACAATAATTCCTGAAAGACAAGAAATGAGCATAAAAGATGCTTCAGCGCAAGTGTTAATGTTATTAAAAGAGCCCAAATTTCTAAAAATATTGCGAAAAACAACAATTTTCAGTTTTAGAAGGAATGTTTGAGGTTTATAGAAGGCATTTATTTCATTTTTAAAAAATTTAATTTTTCCCATTTTTCCATGAAAAGTGCCAATCCCCCCCCTTTGGGTTCTAGGTGAAAATCTCACTCAATACATATCAAACAAAAATGTTTCCATGGAGTGTATTGTTGCTCATTTTCATCAAATAAACAAAGTAAAACCCAGAATAAATCCTGAAAGATAAGAAATGAGCATAAAAGATGCTTCAGCTCAATTGTTAAGGTTAGTAAAAGAGCCCAAATTTCTGAAAATATTACGAAAAACAACAATCTTCCGTTTTAGAGGGAATGTTTGAAGTGCATAGAAGGCATTTATTTCATTTTTAGAAAATGTTATTTTTAACATTTTTCCATGAAAAGTGCCAATACCCCCCCTTTGGGTTCTAGGTGAAAATCTCACTCGACACAAATCAAACAAAAATGTTTCCATGGTGTGTATTGTTGTTCATTTTCATCAATTAAACAAAATAAAACCCAGAATAAATACGGAACGACAAGAAATGAGCATAAAAGATACTTCAGCGCAAGTGTTAATGTTACTAAAAGAGCCAAAATATCTAAAAATATTGCGAAAAACAACAATTTTCAGTTTTAGAGTGAATGTTTGAGGTGTATAGAAGGCATTTATTTCATTTTTAAAAAATTTAATTTTTCCCATTTTTCCATGAAAAGTGCCAATACCCCCCCCTTTGGGTTCTAGGTGAAAATCTCACTCAATACAAATCAAACAAAAATGTTTCCATGGTGTGTATTGTTGTTCATTTTCATCAATTAAACAAAATAAAACCCAGATTAAATACTGAAACAAGAAATTAGCATAAAAGATGCTTCAGCGCAAGTGTTAATGTTACTAAAAGAGCCAAAATATCTAAAAATATTGCGAAAAAAAACAATTTTCAGTTTTAGAGTGAATGTTTGAGGTGTATAGAAGGCATTTATTTCATTTTTAAAAAATTTAATTTTTCCCATTTTTCCATGAAAAGTGCCAATACCCCCCCTTTGGGTTCTAGGTGAAAATCTCACTCGACACAAATCAAACAAAAATGTTTCCATGGTGTGTATTGTTGTTCATTTTCATCAATTAAACAAAATAAAACCCAGAATAAATACGGAACGACAAGAAATGAGCATAAAAGATACTTCAGCGCAAGTGTTAATGTTACTAAAAGAGCCAAAATATCTAAAAATATTGCGAAAAACAACAATTTTCAGTTTTAGAGTGAATGTTTGAGGTGTATAGAAGGCATTTATTTCATTTTTAAAAAATTTAATTTTTCCCATTTTTCCATGAAAAGTGCCAATACCCCCCCCTTTGGGTTCTAGGTGAAAATCTCACTCAATACAAATCAAACAAAAATGTTTCCATGGTGTGTATTGTTGTTCATTTTCATCAATTAAACAAAATAAAACCCAGATTAAATACTGAAACAAGAAATTAGCATAAAAGATGCTTCAGCGCAAGTGTTAATGTTACTAAAAGAGCCAAAATATCTAAAAATATTGCGAAAAAAAACAATTTTCAGTTTTAGAGTGAATGTTTGAGGTGTATAGAAGGCATTTATTTCATTTTTAAAAAATTTAATTTTTCCCATTTTTCCATGAAAAGTGCCAATACCCCCCCCTTTGGGTTCTAGGTGAAAATCTCACTCAATACAAATCAAACAAAAATGTTTCCATGGTGTGTATTGTTGTTCATTTTCATCCAAATAAACAAAGTAAAACCCAGATTAAATCCTGAAAGATAAGAAATTAGCATAAAAGATGCTTCAGCTCAAGTGTTAAGGTTACTAAAAGAGCCCAAATTTCTGAAAATATTACGAAAAACAACAATCATCTGTTTTAGAGTGAATGTTTGAGGTGCATAGAAGGCATTTATTTCATTTTTAGAAAATGTTATTTTTAACATTTTTCCATGAAAAGTGCCAATACCCCCCCTTTGGGCTCTAGGTGAAAATCTCACTCGACACAAATCAAACAAAAATGTTTCCATGGTGTGTATTGTTGTTCATTTTCATCAAATAAACAAAATAAAACCCACAATAAATACTGAAAGACAAGAAATGAGCATAAAAGATGCTTCAGCGCAAGTTTTAATGTTACTAAGAGAGCCAAAATATCTAAAAATATTGCGAAAAACAACAATTTTCAATTTAAGAGTGAATGTTTGAGGTGTACAGAAGGCATTTATTTCATTTTTAGAAAATTTAATTTTTCACTTTTTTCCATGAGAAGTGCAGATACCTCCCCCTTTGGGTTCTAGGTGAAAATCTCACTCGAACAAATGAAACAAAAATGTTTCCATGGTGTGTATTGTTGTTCACTTTCATCAACTAAAAAAATTAAACCCAGAATAAATCCTGAAAGACAAGAAATGAGCATAAAAGATGCTTCAGCGCAAGTGTTAATGCTACTAACAGAGCCAAAATTTCTAAAAAATAGTGCGAAAAACAACAATTTTCAGTTTAAGAGTGAATGTTTGAGGTGTATAGAAGGCATTTATTTCATTTTTAGAAAATTTAATTTTTCACATTTTTCCATGAAAAGTGCCAATACCCCCCCCTTTGGGTTCTAGGTGAAAATCTCACTCGAAACAAATCAAACAAAAATGTTTCCATGGTGTGTATTGTTGTTCATTTTCATCAAATAAACAAAATAAAACCCACAATAATTCCTGAAAGACAAGAAATGAGCATAAAAGATGCTTCAGCGCAAGTGTTAATGTTATTAAAAGAGCCCAAATTTCTAAAAATATTGCGAAAAACAACAATTTTCAGTTTTAGAAGGAATGTTTGAGGTTTATAGAAGGCATTTATTTCATTTTTAAAAAATTTAATTTTTCCCATTTTTCCATGAAAAGTGCCAATACCCCCCCCTTTGGGTTCTAGGTGAAAATCTCACTCGACACAAATCAAACAAAAATGTTTCCATGATGTGTATTGTTGTTCATTTTCATCAAATAAACAAAATAAATCCCAGAATAAATACTGAAATACAAGCAATGAGCATAAAAGATGCTTCAGCTCAATTGTTAAGGTTAGTAAAAGAGCCCAAATTTCTGAAAATATTACGAAAAACAACAATCTTCCGTTTTAGAGTGAATGTTTGAAGTGCATAGAAGGCATTTATTTCATTTTTAGAAAATGTTATTTTTCACATTTTTCCATGAAAAGTGCCAATACCCCCCCCCCTTTGGGTTCTAGGTGAAAATCTCACGCGACACAAATCAAACAAAAATGTTTCCATGGTGTGTATTGTTGTTCATTTTCATCAATTAAACAAAATAAAACCCAGAATAAATACTGAAAGATAAGAAATGAGCATTAAAGATGCTTCAGCGCAAGTGTTAATGTTACTTAAAGATCCCAAATTTCTAAAAAATATTGCGAAAAACAACAATTTTCAGTTTAAGAATGAATGTTTGAGGTGTAAAGAAGGCATTTATTTTATTTTTAGAAAATTTAATTTTTCACATTTTTCCATGAAAAGTGCCAATTCCCCCCCCTTTGGGTTCTAGGTGAAATTCTCACTCAATACAAATCAAACAAAAATGTTTCCATGGTGTGTATTGTTGTTCACTTTCATCAACTAAAAAATTAAACCCAGATTAAATCCTGAAAGATAAGAAATTAGCATAAAAGATGCTTCAGCTCAAGTGTTAAGGTTACTAAAAGAGCCCAAATTTCTGAAAATATTACGAAAAACAACAATCATCTGTTTTAGAGTGAATGTTTGAGGTGCATAGAAGGCATTTATTTCATTTTTAGAAAATGTTATTTTCAACATTTTTCCATGAAAAGTGCCAATACCCCCCCTTTGGGCTCTAGGTGAAAATCTCACTCGACACAAATCAAACAAAAATTTTTCCATGGTGTGTATTGTTGTTCATTTTCATCAAATAAACAAAATAAAACCCACAATAAATACTGAAAGACAAGAAATGAGCATAAAAGATGCTTCAGCGCAAGTTTTAATGTTACTAAAAGAGCCAAAATATCTAAAAATATTGCGAAAAACAACAATTTTCAATTTAAGAGTGAATGTTTGAGGTGTACAGAAGGCATTTATTTCATTTTTAGAAAATTTAATTTTTCACTTTTTTCCATGAGAAGTGCAGATACCTCCCCCTTTGGGTTCTAGGTGAAAATCTCACTCGAACAAATCAAACAAAAATGTTTCCATGGTGTGTATTGTTGTTCACTTTCATCAACTAAAAAAATTAAACCCAGAATAAATCCTGAAAGACAAGAAATGAGCATAAAAGATGCTTCAGCGCAAGTGTTAATGTTACTAAAAGAGCCAAAATTTCTAAAAAATATTGCGAAAAACAACAATTTTCAGTTTAAGAGTGAATGTTTGAGGTGTATAGAAGGCATTTATTTCATTTTTAGAAAATTTAATTTTTCACATTTTTCCATGAAAAGTGCCAATACCCCCCCCTTTGGGTTCTAGGTGAAAATCTCACTCGAAACAAATCAAACAAAAATGTTTCCATGGTGTGTATTGTTGTTCATTTTCATCAAATAAACAAAATAAAACCCACAATAATTCCTGAAAGACAAGAAATGAGCATAAAAGATGCTTCAGCGCAAGTGTTAATGTTATTAAAAGAGCCCAAATTTCTAAAAATATTGCGAAAAACAACAATTTTCAGTTTTGGAAGGAATGTTTGAGGTTTATAGAAGGCATTTATTTCATTTTTAAGAAATTTAATTTTTCCCATATTTCCATGAAATGTGCCAATCCCCCCCCTTTGGGTTCTAGGTGAAAATCTCACTCAATACAAATCAAACAAAAATGATTCCATGGAGTGTATTGTTGCTCATTTTCATCAAATAAACAAAGTAAAACCCAGAATAAATCCTGAAAGATAAGAAATGAGCATAAAAGATGCTTCAGCTCAATTGTTAAGGTTAGTAAAAGAGCCCAAATTTCTGAAAATATTACGAAAAACAACAATCTTCCGTTTTAGAGTGAATGTTTGAAGTGCATAGAAGGCATTTATTTCATTTTTAGAAAATATTATTTTTCACATTTTTCCATGAAAAGTGCCAATACCCCCCCCTTTGGGTTCTAGGTGAAAATCTCACTCGACACAAATCAAACAAAAATGTTTCCATGGTGTGTATTGTTGTTCATTTTCATCAAATAAACATAATAAAACCCAGAATAAATACTGAAAGATAAGAAATGAGCATAAAAGATGCTTCAGCGCAAGTGTTAATGTTACTAAAAGAGCCAAAATTTCTAAAAAATATTGCGAAAAACAACAATTTTCAGTTTAAGAATGAATGTTTGAGGTGTATAGAAGGCATTTATTTCATTTTTAGAAAATTTAATTTTTCACATTTTTCCATGAAAAGTGCCAATACCCCCCCCTTTGGGTTCTAGGTGAAAATCTCACTCAATACAAATCAAACAAAAATGTTTCCATGGTGTGTATTGTTGTTCATTTTCATCAATTAAAAAAAATAAAACCCAGAATAAATACTGAAACAAGAAATTAGCATAAAAGATGCTTCAGCGCAAGTGTTAATGTTACTAAAAGATCCCAAATTTCTAAAAATATTGCGAAAAACAACAATCTTTGGTTTTAGAGTGAATATGTGAGGTGCATAGAAGGCATTTATTTCATTTTTAGAAAATGTTATTTTTAACATTTTTCCATGAAAAGTGCCAATACCCCCCCTTTGGGTTCTAGGTGAAAATCTCACTCGACACAAATCAAACAAAAATGTTTCCATGGTGTGTATTGTTGTTCATTTTCATCAAATAAACAAAATAAAACCCACAATAAATACTGAAAGACAAGAAATGAGCATAAAAGATGCTTCAGCGCAAGTTTTAATGTTACTAAAAGAGCCAAAATATCTAAAAATATTGCGAAAAACAACAATTTTCAGTTTTAGAGTGAATGTTTGAGGTGTATAGAAGGCATTTATTTCATTTTTAAAAAATTTAATTTTTCCCATTTTGTCATGAAAAGTGCCAATACCCCCCCCCTTTGGGTTCTAGGTGAAAATCTCGCTCAATACAAATCAAACAAAAATGTTTCCATGGGGTGTATTGTTGATCATTTTCATCAATTAAACAAAATAAAACCCAGATTAAATACTGAAACAAGAAATTAGCATAAAAGATGCTTCAGCGCAAGTGTTAATGTTACTAAAAGAGCCCAAATTTCTAAAAATATTGCGAAAAACAACAATTTTCAGTTTAGGAGTGAATGTTTGAGGTGTATAGAAGGCATTTATTTCATTTTTAGAAAATTTAATTTTTCACATTTTTCCATGAAAAGTGCCAATACCCCCCCCTTTGGGTTCTAGGTGAAAATCTCACTCGACACAAATCAAACAAAAATGTTTCCATGGTGTGTATTGTTGTTCATTTTCATCAAATAAACAAAATAAAACCCACAATAATTCCTGAAAGACAAGAAATGAGCATAAAAGATGCTTCAGCGCAAGTGTTAATGTTATTAAAAGAGCCCAAATTTCTAAAAATATTGCGAAAAACAACAATTTTCAGTTTTGGAAGGAATGTTTGAGGTTTATAGAAGGCATTTATTTCATTTTTAAAAAATTTAATTTTTCCCATTTTTCCATGAAATGTGCCAATCCCCCCCCCCCCTTTGGGTTCTAGGTGAAAATCTCACTCCATACAAATCAAACAAAAATGATTCCATGGAGTGTATTGTTGCTCATTTTCATCAAATAAACAAAGTAAAACCCAGAATAAATCCTGAAAGATAAGAAATGAGCATAAAAGATGCTTCAGCTCAATTGTTAAGGTTAGTAAAAGAGCCCAAATTTCTGAAAATATTACGAAAAACAACAATCTTCCGTTTTAGAGTGAATGTTTGAAGTGCATAGAAGGCATTTATTTCATTTTTAGAAAATATTATTTTTCACATTTTTCCATGAAAAGTGCCAATACCCCCCCCTTTGGGTTCTAGGTGAAAATCTCACTCGACACAAATCAAACAAAAATGTTTCCATGGTGTGTATTGTTGTTCATTTTCATCAAATAAACATAATAAAACCCAGAATAAATACTGAAAGATAAGAAATGAGCATAAAAGATGCTTCAGCGCAAGTGTTAATGTTACTAAAAGAGCCAAAATTTCTAAAAAATATAGCGAAAAACAACAATTTTCAGTTTAAGAATGAATGTTTGAGGGGTATAGAAGGCATTTATTTCATTTTTAGAAAATTTAATTTTTCACATTTTTCCATGAAAAGTGCCAATACCCCCCCCTATGGGTTCTAGGTGAAAATCTCACTCAATACAAATCAAACAAAAATGTTTCCATGGTTTGTATTGTTGTTCATTTTCATCAATTAAAAAAAATAAAACCCAGAATAAATACTGAAAAAAGAAATTAGCATAAAAGATGCTTCAGCGCAAGTGTTAATGTTACTAAAAGATCCCAAATTTCTAAAAATATTGCGAAAAACAACAATCTTCGGTTTTAGAGTGAATGTTTGAGGTGCATAGAAGGCATTTATTTCATTTTTAGAAAATGTTATTTTTAACATTTTTCCATGAAAAGTGCCAATACCCCCCCCTTTGGGTTCTAGGTGAAAATCTCACTCGACACAAATCAAACAAAAATGTTTCCATGGTGTGTATTGTTGTTCATTTTCATCAAATAAACAAAATAAAACCCACAATAAATACTGAAAGACAAGAAATGAGCATAAAAGATGCTTCAGCGCAAGTTTTAATGTTACTAAAAGAGCCAAAATATCTAAAAATATTGCGAAAAACAACAATTTTCAGTTTTAGAGTGAATGTTTGAGGTGTATAGAAGGCATTTATTTCATTTTTAGAAAATTTAATTTTTCCCATTTTGTCATGAAAAGTGCCAATACCCCCCCCTTTGGGTTCTAGGTGAAAATCTCGCTCAATACAAATCAAACAAAAATGTTTCCATGGTGTGTATTGTTGTTCACTTTCATCAACTAAAAAAATTAAACCCAGAATAAATCCTGAAAGACAAGAAATGAGCATAAAAGATGCTTCAGCGCAAGTGTTAATGTTACTAAAAGAGCCAAAATTTCTAAAAAATATTGCGAAAAACAACAATTTTCAGTTTAAGAGTGAATGTTTGAGGTGTATAGAAGGCATTTATTTCATTTTTAGAAAATTTAATTTTTCACATTTTTCCATGAAAAGTGCCAATACCCCCCCCTTTGGGTTCTAGGTGAAAATCTCACTCGAAACAAATCAAACAAAAATGTTTCCATGGTGTGTATTGTTGTTCATTTTCATCAAATAAACAAAATAAAACCCACAATAATTCCTGAAAGACAAGAAATGAGCATAAAAGATGCTTCAGCGCAAGTGTTAATGTTATTAAAAGAGCCCAAATTTCTAAAAATATTGCGAAAAACAACAATTTTCAGTTTTGGAAGGAATGTTTGAGGTTTATAGAAGGCATTTATTTCATTTTTAAGAAATTTAATTTTTCCCATATTTCCATGAAATGTGCCAATCCCCCCCCTTTGGGTTCTAGGTGAAAATCTCACTCAATACAAATCAAACAAAAATGATTCCATGGAGTGTATTGTTGCTCATTTTCATCAAATAAACAAAGTAAAACCCAGAATAAATCCTGAAAGATAAGAAATGAGCATAAAAGATGCTTCAGCTCAATTGTTAAGGTTAGTAAAAGAGCCCAAATTTCTGAAAATATTACGAAAAACAACAATCTTCCGTTTTAGAGTGAATGTTTGAAGTGCATAGAAGGCATTTATTTCATTTTTAGAAAATATTATTTTTCACATTTTTCCATGAAAAGTGCCAATACCCCCCCCTTTGGGTTCTAGGTGAAAATCTCACTCGACACAAATCAAACAAAAATGTTTCCATGGTGTGTATTGTTGTTCATTTTCATCAAATAAACATAATAAAACCCAGAATAAATACTGAAAGATAAGAAATGAGCATAAAAGATGCTTCAGCGCAAGTGTTAATGTTACTAAAAGAGCCAAAATTTCTAAAAAATATTGCGAAAAACAACAATTTTCAGTTTAAGAATGAATGTTTGAGGTGTATAGAAGGCATTTATTTCATTTTTAGAAAATTTAATTTTTCACATTTTTCCATGAAAAGTGCCAATACCCCCCCCTTTGGGTTCTAGGTGAAAATCTCACTCAATACAAATCAAACAAAAATGTTTCCATGGTGTGTATTGTTGTTCATTTTCATCAATTAAAAAAAATAAAACCCAGAATAAATACTGAAACAAGAAATTAGCATAAAAGATGCTTCAGCGCAAGTGTTAATGTTACTAAAAGATCCCAAATTTCTAAAAATATTGCGAAAAACAACAATCTTTGGTTTTAGAGTGAATATTTGAGGTGCATAGAAGGCATTTATTTCATTTTTAGAAAATGTTATTTTTAACATTTTTCCATGAAAAGTGCCAATACCCCCCCTTTGGGTTCTAGGTGAAAATCTCACTCGACACAAATCAAACAAAAATGTTTCCATGGTGTGTATTGTTGTTCATTTTCATCAAATAAACAAAATAAAACCCACAATAAATACTGAAAGACAAGAAATGAGCATAAAAGATGCTTCAGCGCAAGTTTTAATGTTACTAAAAGAGCCAAAATATCTAAAAATATTGCGAAAAACAACAATTTTCAGTTTTAGAGTGAATGTTTGAGGTGTATAGAAGGCATTTATTTCATTTTTAAAAAATTTAATTTTTCCCATTTTGTCATGAAAAGTGCCAATACCCCCCCCTTTGGGTTCTAGGTGAAAATCTCGCTCAATACAAATCAAACAAAAATGTTTCCATGGTGTGTATTGTTGTTCATTTTCATCAATTAAACAAAATAAAACCCAGATTAAATACTGAAACAAGAAATGAGCATAAAAGATGCTTCAGCTCAATTGTTAAGGTTAGTAAAAGAGCCCAAATTTCTGAAAATATTACGAAAAACAACAATCTTCCGTTTTAGAGTGAATGTTTGAAGTGCATAGAAGGCATTTATTTCATTTTTAGAAAATATTATTTTTCACATTTTTCCATGAAAAGTGCCAATACCCCCCCCTTTGGGTTCTAGGTGAAAATCTCACTCGACACAAATCAAACAAAAATGTTTCCATGGTGTGTATTGTTGTTCATTTTCATCAAATAAACATAATAAAACCCAGAATAAATACTGAAAGATAAGAAATGAGCATAAAAGATGCTTCAGCGCAAGTGTTAATGTTACTAAAAGAGCCAAAATTTCTAAAAAATATAGCGAAAAACAACAATTTTCAGTTTAAGAATGAATGTTTGAGGGGTATAGAAGGCATTTATTTCATTTTTAGAAAATTTAATTTTTCACATTTTTCCATGAAAAGTGCCAATACCCCCCCCTTTGGGTTCTAGGTGAAAATCTCACTCAATACAAATCAAACAAAAATGTTTCCATGGTGTGTATTGTTGTTCATTTTCATCAATTAAAAAAAATAAAACCCAGAATAAATACTGAAAAAAGAAATTAGCATAAAAGATGCTTCAGCGCAAGTGTTAATGTTACTAAAAGATCCCAAATTTCTAAAAATATTGCGAAAAACAACAATCTTCGGTTTTAGAGTGAATGTTTGAGGTGCATTGAAGGCATTTATTTCATTTTTAGAAAATGTTATTTTTAACATTTTTCAATGAAAAGTGCCAATACCCCCCCCTTTGGGTTCTAGGTGAAAATCTCACTCGACACAAATCAAACAAAAATGTTTCCATGGTGTGTATTGTTGTTCATTTTCATCAAATAAACAAAATAAAACCCACAATAAATACTGAAAGACAAGAAATGAGCATAAAAGATGCTTCAGCGCAAGTTTTAATGTTACTAAAAGAGCCAAAATATCTAAAAATATTGCGAAAAACAACAATTTTCAGTTTTAGAGTGAATGTTTGAGGTGTATAGAAGGCATTTATTTCATTTTTAAAAAATTTAATTTTTCCCATTTTGTCATGAAAAGTGCCAATACCCCCCCCTTTGGGTTCTAGGTGAAAATCTCGCTCAATACAAATCAAACAAAAATGTTTCCATGGTGTGTACTGTTGTTCACTTTCATCAACTAAAAAAAATTAAACCCAGAATAAATCCTGAAAGACAAGAAATGAGCATAAAAGATGCTTCAGCGCAAGTGTTAATGTTACTAAAAGAGCCCAAATTTCTAAAAATATTGCGAAAAACAACAATTTTCAGTTTAAGAGTGAATGTTTGAGGTGTATAGAAGGCATTTATTTCATTTTTAGAAAATTTAATTTTTCCCATTTTTCCATGAAAAGTGCCAATACCCCCCCCTTTGGGTTCTAGGTGAAAATCTCACTCGACACAAATCAAACAAAAATGTTTCCATGGTGTGTATTGTTGTTCATTTTCATCAAATAAACAAAATAAAACCCACAATAATTCCTGAAAGACAAGAAATGAGCATAAAAGATGCTTCAGCGCAAGTGTTAATGTTACTAAAAGAGCCCAAATTTCTGAAAATATTACGAAAAACAACAATCATCTGTTTTAGAGTGAATGTTTGAGGTGCATAGAAGGCATTTATTTCATTTTTAGAAAATGTTATTTTTAACATTTTTCCATGAAAAGTGCCAATACCCCCCCTTTGGGCTCTAGGTGAAAATCTCACTCGACACAAATCAAACAAAAATGTTTCCATGGTGTGTATTGTTGTTCATTTTCATCAAATAAACAAAATAAAACCCACAATAAATACTGAAAGACAAGAAATGAGCATAAAAGATGCTTCAGCGCAAGTTTTAATGTTACTAAAAGAGCCAAAATATCTAAAAATATTGCGAAAAACAACAATTTTCAGTTTTAGAGTGAATGTTTGAGGTGTATAGAAGGCATTTATTTCATTTTTAAAAAATTTAATTTTTCCCATTTTTGGGTTCTAGGTGAAAATCTCACTCAATACAAATCAAACAAAAATGTTTCCATGGTGTGTATTGTTGTTTATTTTCATCCAAATAAACAAAGTAAAACCCAGATTAAATCCTGAAAGATAAGAAATTAGCATTAAAGATGCTTCAGCTCAAGAGTTAAGGTTACTAAAAGAGCCCAAATTTCTGAAAATATTACGAAAAACAACAATCATCTGTTTTAGAGTGAATGTTTGAGGTGCATAGAAGGCATTTATTTCATTTTTAGAAAATGTTATTTTTAACATTTTTCCATGAAAAGTGCCAATACCCCCCCTTTGGGCTCTAGGTGAAAATCTCACTCGACACAAATCAAACAAAAATATTTCCATGGTGTGTATTGTTGTTCATTTTCATCAAATAAACAAAATAAAACCCACAATAAATACTGAAAGACAAGAAATGAGCATAAAAGATGCTTCAGCGCAAGTTTTAATGTTACTAAAAGAGCCAAAATATCTAAAAATATTGCGAAAAACAACAATTTTCAATTTAAGAGTGAATGTTTGAGGTGTACAGAAGGCATTTATTTCATTTTTAGAAAATTTAATTTTTCACTTTTTTCCATGAGAAGTGCAGATACCTCCCCCTTTGGGTTCTAGGTGAAAATCTCACTCGAACAAATCAAACAAAAATGTTTCCATGGTGTGTATTGTTGTTCACTTTCATCAACTAAAAAAATTAAACCCAGAATAAATCCTGAAAGACTAGAAATGAGCATAAAAGATGCTTCAGCGCAAGTGTTAATGTTACTAAAAGAGCCAAAATATCTAAAATATATTGCGAAAAACAACAATTTTCAGTTTAAGAGTTAATGTTTGAGGTGTATAGAAGGCATTTATTTCATTTTTAGAAAATTTAATTTTTCACATTTTTCCATGAAAAGTGCCAATACCCCCCCCTTTGGGTTCTAGGTGAAAATCTCACTCGACACAAATCAAACAAAAATGTTTCCATGGTGTGTATTGTTGTTCATTTTCATCAAATAAACAAAATAAAACCCACAATAAATACTGAAAGACAAGAAATGAGCATAAAAGATGCTTCAGCGCAAGTTTTAATGTTACTAAAAGAGCCAAAATATCTAAAGATATTGCGAAAAACAACAATTTTCAGTTTTAGAGTGAATGTTTGAGGTGTATAGAAGGCATTTATTTCATTTTTAAAAAATTTAATTTTTCCCATTTTGTCATGAAAAGTGCCAATACCCCCCCCTTTGGGTTCTAGGTGAAAATCTCGCTCAATACAAATCAAACAAAAATGTTTCCATGGTGTGTACTGTTGTTCACTTTCATCAACTAAAAAAAATTAAACCCAGAATAAATCCTGAAAGACAAGAAATGAGCATAAAAGATGCTTCAGCGCAAGTGTTAATGTTACTAAAAGAGCCCAAATTTCTAAAAATATTGCGAAAAACAACAATTTTCAGTTTAAGAGTGAATGTTTGAGGTGTATAGAAGGCATTTATTTCATTTTTAGAAAATTTAATTTTTCCCATTTTTCCATGAAAAGTGCCAATACCCCCCCCTTTGGGTTCTAGGTGAAAATCTCACTCGACACAAATCAAACAAAAATGTTTCCATGGTGTGTATTGTTGTTCATTTTCATCAAATAAACAAAATAAAACCCACAATAATTCCTGAAAGACAAGAAATGAGCATAAAAGATGCTTCAGCGCAAGTGTTAATGTTACTAAAAGAGCCCAAATTTCTGAAAATATTACGAAAAACAACAATCATCTGTTTTAGAGTGAATGTTTGAGGTGCATAGAAGGCATTTTTTTCATTTTTAGAAAATTTAATTTTTCACATTTTTCCATGAAAAGTGCCAATACCCCCCCCTTTGGGTTCTAGGTGAAAATCTCACTCGACACAAATCAAACAAAAATGTTTCCATGATGTGTATTGTTGTTCATTTTCATCAAATAAACAAAATAAATCCCAGAATAAATACTGAAATACAAGCAATGAGCATAAAAGATGCTTCAGCTCAATTGTTAAGGTTAGTAAAAGAGCCCAAATTTCTGAAAATATTACGAAAAACAACAATCTTCCGTTTTAGAGTGAATGTTTGAAGTGCATAGAAGGCATTTATTTCATTTTTAGAAAATGTTATTTTTCACATTTTTCCATGAAAAGTGCCAATACCCCCCCTTTGGGCTCTAGGTGAAAATCTCACTCGACACAAATCAAACAAAAATGTTTCCATGGTGTGTATTGTTGTTCATTTTCATCAAATAAACATTATAAAACCCAGAATAAATACTGAAAGATAAGAAATGAGCATAAAAGATGCTTCAGCGCAAGTGTTAATGTTACTAAAAGAGCCAAAATTTCTAAAAAATATTGCGAAAAACAACAATTTTCAGTTTAAGAGTGAATGTTTGAGGTGTACAGAAGGCATTTATTTCATTTTTAGAAAATTTAATTTTTCACTTTTTTCCATGAGAAGTGCAGATACCTCCCCCTTTGGGTTCTAGGTGAAAATCTCACTCGAACAAATCAAACAAAAATGTTTCCATGGTGTGTATTGTTGTTCACTTTCATCAACTAAAAAAATTAAACCCAGAATAAATCCTGAAAGACAAGAAATGAGCATAAAAGATGCTTCAGCGCAAGTGTTAATGTTACTAAAAGAGCCAAAATTTCTAAAAAATATTGCGAAAAACAACAATTTTCAGTTTAAGAGTGAATGTTTGAGGTGTATAGAAGGTATTTATTTCATTTTTAGAAAATGTTATTTTTAACATTTTTCCATGAAAAGTGCCAATACCCCCCCTTTGGGCTCAAGGTGAAAATCTCACTCGACACAAATCAAACAAAAATGTTTCCATGGTGTGTATTGTTGTTCACTTTCATCAACTAAAAAAATTAAACCCAGAATAAATCCTGAAAGACAAGAAATTAGCATAAAAGATGCTTCAGCTCAAGTGTTAAGGTTACTAAAAGAGCCCAAATTTCTGAAAATATTACGAAAAACAACAATCATCTGTTTTAGAGTGAATGTTTGAGGTGCATAGAAGGCATTTATTTCATTTTTAGAAAATGTTATTTTTAACATTTTTCCATGAAAAGTGCCAATACCCCCCCTTTGGGCTCTAGGTGAAAATCTCACTCGACACAAATCAAACAAAAATGTTTCCATGGTGTGTATTGTTGTTCATTTTCATCAAAAAAACAAAATAAAACCCACAATAAATACTGAAAGACAAGAAATGAGCATAAAAGATGCTTCAGCGCAAGTTTTAATGTTACTAAAAGAGCCAAAATATCTAAAAATATTGCGAGAAACAACAATTTTCAATTTAAGAGTGAATGTTTGAGGTGTACAGAAGGCATTTATTTCATTTTTAGAAAATTTAATTTTTCACTTTTTTCCATGAGAAGTGCAGATACCTCCCCCTTTGGGTTCTAGGTGAAAATCTCACTCGAACAAATCAAACAAAAATGTTTCCATGGTGTGTATTGTTGTTCACTTTCATCAACTAAAAAAATTAAACCCAGAATAAATCCTGAAAGACAAGAAATGAGCATAAAAGATGCTTCAGCGCAAGTGTTAATGTTACTAAAAGAGCCAAAATTTCTAAAAAATATTGCGAAAAACAACAATTTTCAGTTTAAGAGTGAATGTTTGAGGTGTATAGAAGGCATTTATTTCATTTTTAGAAAATTTAATTTTTCACATTTTTTCCATGAAAAGTGCCAATATCCCCCCCTTTGGGTTCTAGGTGAAAATCTCACTCGAAACAAATCAAACAAAAATGTTTCCATGGTGTGTATTGTTGTTCATTTTCATCAAATAAACAAAATAAAACCCACAATAATTCCTGAAACACAAGAAATGAGCATAAAAGATGCTTCAGCGCAAGTGTTAATGTTACTAAAAGAGCCCAAATTTCTAAAAATATTGCGAAAAACAACAATTTTCCTTTTAGGAGTGAATGTTTGAGGTGTATAGAAGGCATTTTTTTCATTTTTAGAAAATTTAATTTTTCACATTTTTCCATGAAAAGTGCCAATACCCCCCCCTTTGGGTTCTAGGTGAAAATCTCACTCGACACAAATCAAACAAAAATGTTTCCATGATGTGTATTGTTGTTCATTTTCATCAAATAAACAAAATAAATCCCAGAATAAATACTGAAATACAAGCAATGAGCATAAAAGATGCTTCAGCTCAATTGTTAAGGTTAGTAAAAGAGCCCAAATTTCTGAAAATATTACGAAAAACAACAATCTTCCGTTTTAGAGTGAATGTTTGAAGTGCATAGAAGGCATTTATTTCATTTTTAGAAAATGTTATTTTTCACATTTTTCCATGAAAAGTGCCAATACCCCCCCTTTGGGCTCTAGGTGAAAATCTCACTCGACACAAATCAAACAAAAATGTTTCCATGGTGTGTATTGTTGTTCATTTTCATCAAATAAACATTATAAAACCCAGAATAAATACTGAAAGATAAGAAATGAGCATAAAAGATGCTTCAGCGCAAGTGTTAATGTTACTAAAAGAGCCAAAATTTCTAAAAAATATTGCGAAAAACAACAATTTTCAGTTTAAGAGTGAATGTTTGAGGTGTACAGAAGGCATTTATTTCATTTTTAGAAAATTTAATTTTTCACTTTTTTCCATGAGAAGTGCAGATACCTCCCCCTTTGGGTTCTAGGTGAAAATCTCACTCGAAAAAATCAAACAAAAATGTTTCCATGGTGTGTATTGTTGTTCACTTTCATCAACTAAAAAAATTAAACCCAGAATAAATCCTGAAAGACAAGAAATGAGCATAAAAGATGCTTCAGCGCAAGTGTTAATGTTACTAAAAGAGCCAAAATTTCTAAAAAATATTGCGAAAAACAACAATTTTCAGTTTAAGAGTGAATGTTTGAGGTGTATAGAAGGTATTTATTTCATTTTTAGAAAATGTTATTTTTAACATTTTTCCATGAAAAGTGCCAATACCCCCCCTTTGGGCTCTAGGTGAAAATCTCACTCGACACAAATCAAACAAAAATGTTTCCATGGTGTGTATTGTTGTTCACTTTCATCAACTAAAAAAATTAAACCCAGAATAAATCCTGAAAGACAAGAAATTAGCATAAAAGATGCTTCAGCTCAAGTGTTAAGGTTACTAAAAGAGCCCAAATTTCTGAAAATATTACGAAAAACAACAATCATCTTTTTTAGAGTGAATGTTTGAGGTGCTCAGAAGGCATTTATTTCATTTTTAGAAAATGTTATTTTTAACATTTTTCCATGAAAAGTGCCAATACCCCCCCTTTGGGCTCTAGGTGAAAATCTCACTCGACACAAATCAAACAAAAATGTTTCCATGGTGTGTATTGTTGTTCATTTTCATCAAAAAAACAAAATAAAACCCACAATAAATACTGAAAGACAAGAAATGAGCATAAAAGATGCTTCAGCGCAAGTTTTAATGTTACTAAAAGAGCCAAAATATCTAAAAATATTGCGAAAAACAACAATTTTCAATTTAAGAGTGAATGTTTGAGGTGTACAGAAGGCATTTATTTCATTTTTAGAAAATTTAATTTATCACTTTTTTCCATGAGAAGTGCAGATACCTCCCCCTTTGGGTTCTAGGTGAAAATCTCACTCGAACAAATCAAACAAAAATGTTTCCATGGTGTGTATTGTTGTTCACTTTCATCAACTAAAAAAATTAAACCCAGAATAAATCCTGAAAGACAAGAAATGAGCATAAAAGGTGCTTCAGCGCAAGTGTTAATGTTACTAAAAGAGCCAAAATTTCTAAAAAATATTGCGAAAAACAACAATTTTCAGTTTAAGAGTGAATGTTTGAGGTGTATAGAAGGCATTTATTTCATTTTTAGAAAATTTAATTTTTCACATTTTTTCCATGAAAAGTGCCAATACCCCCCCCTTTGGGTTCTAGGTGAAAATCTCACTCGAAACAAATCAAACAAAAATGTTTCCATGGTGTGTATTGTTGTTCATTTTCATCAAATAAACAAAATAAAACCCACAATAATTCCTGAAAGACAAGAAATGAGCATAAAAGATGCTTCAGCGCAAGTGTTAATGTTACTATAAGAGCCCAAATTTCTAAAAATATTGCGAAAAAACCCCAATTTTCAGTTTAGGAGTGAATGTTTGAGGTGTATAGAAGGCATTTATTTCATTTTTAGAAAATTTAATTTTTCACATTTTTCCATGAAAAGTGCCAATACCCCCCCTTTGGGTTGTAGGTGAAAATCTCACTCAATACAAATAACAAAAATGTTTCCATGGAGTGTATTGTTGCTCATTTTCATCAAATAAAGAAAGTAAAACCCAGAATAAATCCTGAAAGATAAGAAATGAGCATAAAAGATGCTTCAGCTCAATTGTTAAGGTTAGTAAAAGAGCCCAAATTTCTGAAAATATTACGAAAAACAACAATCTTCCGTTTTAGAGTGAATGTTTGAAGTGCATAGAAGGCATTTATTTCATTTTTAGAAAATATTATTTTTCACATTTTTCCATGAAAAGTGCCAATACCCCCCCCTTTGGGTTCTAGGTGAAAATCTCACTCGACACAAATCAAACAAAAATGTTTCCATGGTGTGTATTGTTGTTCATTTTCATCAAATAAACATAATAAAACCCAGAATAAATACTGAAAGATAAGAAATGAGCATAAAAGATACTTCAGCGCAAGTGTTAATGTTACTAAAAGAGCCAAAATTTCTAAAAAATATTGCGAAAAACAACAATTTTCAGTTTAAGAATGAATGTTTGCGGTGTATAGAAGGCATTCATTTCATTTTTAGAAAATTTAATTTTTCACATTTTTCCATGAAAAGTGCCAATACCCCCCCCTTTGGGTTCTAGGTGAAAATCTCACTCAATACAAATCAAACAAAAATGTTTACATGGTGTGTATTGTTGTTCATTTTCATCAATTAAAAAAAATAAAACCCAGAATAAATACTGAAACAAGAAATTAGCATAAAAGATGCTTCAGCGCAAGTGTTAATGTTACTAAAAGATCCCAAATTTCTAAAATATTGCGAAAAACAACAATCTTCGGTTTCAGAGTGAATGTTTGAGGTGTATAGAAGGCATTTATTTCATTTTTAGAAAATTTATTTTTTCTCATTTTTCCATGAAAAGTGCCAATACCCCCCCTTTGGGTTCTAGGTGAAAATCTCACTCAATACAAATCAAACAAAAATGTTTCCATGGAGTGTATTGTTGCTCATTTTCATCCAAATAAACAAAGTAAAACCCAGATTAAATCCTGAAAGATAAGAAATTAGCATAAAAGATGCTTCAGCTCAAGTGTTAAGGTTACTAAAAGAGCCCAAATTTCTGAAAATATTACGAAAAACAACAATCATCTGTTTTAGAGTGAATGTTTGAGGTGCATAGAAGGCATTTATTTCATTTTTAGAAAATGTTATTTTAACATTTTTCCATGAAAAGTGCCAATACACCCCTTTGGGCTCTAGGTGAAAATCTCACTCGACACAAATCAAACAAAAATGTTTCCATGGTGTGTATTGTTGTTCATTTTCATCAAATAAACAAAATAAAACCCACAATAAATACTGAAAGACAAGAAATGAGCATAAAAGATGCTTCAGCGCAAGTTTTAATGTTACTAAAAGAGCCAAAATATCTAAAAATATTGCGAAAAACAACAATTTTCAATTTAAGAGTGAATGTTTGAGGTGTACAGAAGGCATTTATTTCATTTTTAGAAAATTTAATTTTTCACTTTTTTCCATGAGAAGTGCAGATACCCCCCCCTTTGGGTTCTAGGTGAAAATCTCACTCGAACAAATCAAAAAAAAATGTTTCCATGGTGTGTATTGTTGTTCATTTTCATCAAATAAACAAAATAAAACCCACAATAATTCCTGAAAGACAAGAAATGAGCATAAAAGATGCTTCAGCGCAAGTGTTAATGTTACTAAAAGAGCCCAAATTTCTAAAAATATTGCGAAAAACAACAATTTTCAGTTAAGGAGTGAATGTTTGAGGTGTATAGAAGGCATTTATTTCATTTTTAGAAAATTTAATTTTTCACATTTTTCCATGAAAAGTGCCAATACCCCCCCCTTTGGGTTCTAGGTGAAAATCTCACTCGAAACAAATCAAACAAAAATGTTTCCATGGTGTGTATTGTTGTTCATTTTCATCAAATAAACAAAATAAAACCCAGAATAAATCCTGAAAGACAAGAAATGAGCATAAAAGATGCTTCAGCGCAAGTTTTAATGTTACTAAAAGATCCCAAATTTCTAAAAAATATTGCGAAAAACAACAATTTTCAGTTTAAGAATGAATGTTTGAGGTGTATAGAAGGCATTTATTTCATTTTTAGGAAATTTAATTTTTCACATTTTTCCATGAAAAGTGCCAATACCCCCCCGTTTGGGTTCTAGGTGAAAATCTCACTCGAAACAAATCAAACAAAAATGTTTCCATGGTGTGTATTGTTGTTCATTTTCATCAAATAAACAAAATAAAACCCACAATAATTCCTGAAAGACAAGAAATGAGCATAAAAGATGCTTCAGCGCAAGTGTTAATGTTACTAAAAGAGCCAAAATTTCTAAAAATATTGCGAAAAAACCCCAATTTTCAGATTTAGAGTGAATGTTTGAGGTGTATAGAAGGCATTTATTTCATTTTTAGAAAATGTTTTTTTTTTTCACATTTTTCCATGAAAAGTGCCAATACCCCCCCTTTGGGATCTAGGTGAAAATCTCACTCGAACAAATCAAACAAAAATGTTTCCATGGTGTGTATTGTTGTTCATTTTCATCAAATAAACAAAATAAAACCCAGAATAAATACTGAAACAAGAAATGAGCATAAAAGATGCTTCAGCGCAAGTGTTAATGTTACTAAAAGATCCCAAATTTCTAAAAATATTGCGAAAAACAACAATCTTCTGTTTTAGAGTGAATGTTTGAGGTGTATAGAAGGCATTTATTTCATTTTTAGAAAATTTAATTTTTCACATTTTTCCATGAAAAGTGCCAATACCCCCCCCTTTGGGTTCTAGGTGAAAATCTCACTCAAACAAATCAAACAAAAATGTTTCCATGGTATGTATTGTTGTTCATTTTCATCAAATAAACAAAATTAAACCCAGAATAAATCCTGAAAGACAAGAAATGAGCATAAAAGATGCTTCAGCGGGGATGTTAATGTTACTAAAAGAGCCCAAATTTCTAAAAATATTGCGAAAAACAAAAATTTTCAGTTTTAGAGTGAATGTTTGAGGTGTATAGAAGGCATTTATTTCATTTTTAGAAAATTTAATTTTTCACATTTTTCCATGAGAAGTGCCAATACCCCCCGTTTGGGTTCTAGTTGAAAATCTCACTCGACACAAATCAAACAAAAATGTTTCCATGGTGTGTATTGTTGTTTATTTTCATCAAATAAAGAAAATAAAACCCAGAATAAATCCTGAAAGACAAGAAATGAGCATAAAAGATGCTTCAGCACAAGTGTTAATGTTACTAAAAGAGCCCAAATTTCTAAAAATATTGCAAAAAACCACAATTTTCAGATTTAGAGTGAATGTTTGAGGTGTATAGAAGGCATTTATTTCATTTTTAGAAAATTGATTTTTTCTCATTTTTCCATGAAAAGTGCCAATACCCTTTGGGTTCTAGGTAAAATCTCACTCGACACTAATCAAACAAAAATTTCTCAATGGTGTGTATTGTTGTTCATTTTCATCAAATAAGCAAAATAAAACCCACAATAAATCCTGAAAGACAAGAAATGAGCATAAAAGATGCTTCAGCGCAAGTGTTAATGTTACTAAAAGAGCCCAAATTTCTAAAAATATTGCGAAAAACAACAATTTTCAGTTTTAGAAGGAATGTTTGAGGTTTATAGAAGGCATTTATTTCATTTTTAAAAAATTTAATTTTTCCCATTTTTCCATGAAAAGTGCCAATACCCCCCCCTTTGGGTTCTAGGTGAAAATCTCACTCAATACAAATCAAACAAAAATGTCTCCATGGAGTGTATTGTTGCTCATTTTCATCAAATAAACAAAGTAAAACCCAGAATAAATCCTTAAAGATAAGAAATGAGCATAAAAGATGCTTCAGCTCAATTGTTAAGGTTAGTAAAAGAGCCCAAATTTCTGAAAATATTACGAAAAACAACAATCTTCCGTTTTAGAGTGAATGTTAGAAGTGCATAGAAGGCATTTATTTCATTTTTAGAAAATGTTAATTTTTACATTTTTCCATGAAAAGTGCCAATACCCCCCCCTTTGGGTTCTAGGTGAAAATCTCACTCGACACAAATCAAACAAAAATGTTTCCATGGTGTGTATTGTTGTTCATTTTTATCAAATAAACAAAATAAAAACCCAGAATAAATCCTGAAAGACAAGAAATGAGCATAAAAGATGCTTCAGCGAAAGTGTAAATGTTACTTTAAGATCCAAAATTTCTAAAAATATTGCGAAAAACAACAATTTTCAGTTTAAGAGTGAATGTTTGAGGTGTATAGAAGGCATTTATTTCATTTTTAGAAAATTTAATTTTTCACATTTTTCATAAAAAGTGCCAATACCCCCCCCTTTGGGTTCTAGGTGAAAATCTCGCTCGACACAAATCAAAAAAAAATGTTTCCATGGTGTGTATTGTTGTTCATTTTCATCAAATAAACAAAATAAAACCCAGAATAAATCCCGAAAGAAAAGAAATGAGCATAAAAGATGCTTCAGCGCAAGTGTTAAAGTTACTAAAAGAGCCCAAATTTCTAAAAATATTGCAAAAAACAACAATTTTCAGATTTAGAGTGAATGTTTGAGGTGTATAGAAGGCATTTATTTCATTTTTAGAAAATTTAATTTTTCACATTTTTCCATTAAAAGTGCCAATACCCCCCCCTTTGGGTTCTAGGTGATAATCTCACTCGACACATATCAAACAAAAATGTTTCCATGGTGTGTATTTTTGTTCATTTTCATCAAATAAACAAAATAAAACCCTGAATAAATCCTGAAAGACAAGAAATGAGCATAAAAGATGCTTCAGCACAAGTGTTAATGTTACTAAAAGAGCCCAAATTTCTAAAAATATTGCAAAAAACCACAATTTTCAGATTTAGAGTGAATGTTTGAGGTGTATAGAAGGCATTTATTTCATTTTTAGAAAATTGATTTTTTCTCATTTTTCCATGAAAAGTGCCAATACCCTTTGGGTTCTAGGTGAAAATCTCACTCGACACTAATCAAACAAAAATTTCTCAATGGTGTGTATTGTTGTTCATTTTCATCAAATAAGCAAAATAAAACCCACAATAAATCCTGAAAGACAAGAAATGAGCATAAAAGATGCTTCAGCGCAAGTGTTAATGTTACTAAAAGAGCCCAAATTTCTAAAAATATTGCGAAAAACAACAATTTTCAGTTTTAGAAGGAATGTTTGAGGTTTATAGAAGGCATTTATTTCATTTTTAAAAAATTTAATTTTTCCCATTTTTCCATGAAAAGTGCCAATACCCCCCCTTTGGGTTCTAGGTGAAAATCTCACTCAATACAAATCAAACAAAAATGTCTCCATGGAGTGTATTGTTGCTCATTTTCATCAAATAAACAAAGTAAAACCCAGAATAAATCCTTAAAGATAAGAAATGAGCATAAAAGATGCTTCAGCTCAATTGTTAAGGTTAGTAAAAGAGCCAAAATTTCTGAAAATATTACGAAAAACAACAATCTTCCGTTTTAGAGTGAATGTAAGAAGTGCATAGAAGGCATTTATTTCATTTTTAGAAAATTTATTTTTTCTCATTTTTCCGTGAAAAGTGCCAAAACCCCCACTTTGGGTTCTAGGTGAAAATCTCACTCGACACAAATCAAACAAAAATGTTTCCATGGTGTGTATTGTTGTTCATTTTCATCAAATAAACAAAATAAAATCCAGATTAAATCCTGAAAGACAAGAAATGAGCATAAAAGATGCTTCAGCGCAAGTGTTAATGTTACTAAAAGAGCCCAAATTTCTAAAAATATTGCGAAAAACAACAATTTTCAGATTTAGAGGGAATGTTTGAGGTGTATAGAAGGCATTTATTTCATTTTTAGAAAATTTAATTTTTCACATTTTTCATAAAAAGTGCCAATACCCCCCCCTTTGGGTTCTAGGTGAAAATCTCGCTCGACACAAATCAAAAAAAAATGTTTCCATGGTGTGTATTGTTGTTCATTTTCATCAAATAAACAAAATAAAACCCAGAATAAATCCCGAAAGAAAAGAAATGAGCATAAAAGATGCTTCAGCGCAAGTGTTAAAGTTACTAAAAGAGCCCAAATTTCTAAAAATATTGCAAAAAACAACAATTTTCAGATTTAGAGTGAATGTTTGAGGTGTATAGAAGGCATTTATTTCATTTTTAGAAAATTTAATTTTTCACATTTTTCCATTAAAAGTGCCAATACCCCCCCCTTTGGGTTCTAGGTGATAATCTCACTCGACACATATCAAACAAAAATGTTTCCATGGTGTGTATTTTTGTTCATTTTCATCAAATAAACAAAATAAAACCCTGAATAAATCCTGAAAGACAAGAAATGAGCATAAAAGATGCTTCAGCGCAAGTGTTAATGTTACTAAAAGAGCCCAAATTTCTAAAAATATTGCGAAAAACAACAATTTTCAGTTTTAGAGTGAATGTTTGAGGTGTATAGAAGGAATTTATTTCATTTTTAGAAAATGTTATTTTTAACATTTTTCCATGAAAAGTGCCAATACCCCCCCTTTGGGCTCTAGGTGAAAATCTCACTCGACACAAATCAAACAAAAATGTTTCCATGGTGTGTATTGTTGTTCATTTTCATCAAAAAAACAAAATAAAACCCACAATAAATACTGAAAGACAAGAAATGAGCATAAAAGATGCTTCAGCGCAAGTTTTAATGTTACTAAAAGAGCCAAAATATCTAAAAATATTGCGAAAAACAACAATTTTCAATTTAAGAGTGAATGTTTGAGGTGTACAGAAGGCATTTATTTCATTTTTAGAAAATTTAATTTTTCACATTTTTCCATGAAAAGTGCCAATACCCCCCCCTTTGGGTTCTAGGTGAAAATCTCACTCGAAACAAATCAAACAAAAATGTTTCCATGGTGTGTATTGCTGTTCATTTTCATCAAATAAACAAAATAAAACCCACAATAATTCCTGAAAGACAAGAAATGAGCATAAAAGATGCTTCAGCGCAAGTGTTAATGTTACTAAAAGAGCCCAAATTTCTAAAAATATTGCGAAAAAACCCCAATTTTCAGTTTAGGAGTGAATGTTTGAGGGGTATAGAAGGCATTTATTTCATTTTTAGAAAATTTAATTTTTCACTTTTTTCCATGAGAAGTGCAGATACCTCCCCCTTTGGGTTCTAGGTGAAAATCTCATTCGAACAAATCAAACAAAAATGTTTCCATGGTGTGTATTGTTGTTCACTTTCATCAACTAAAAAAATTAAACCCAGAATAAATCCTGAAAGACAAGAAATGAGCATAAAAGATGCTTCAGCGCAAGTGTTAATGTTACTAAAAGAGCCAAAATTTCTAAAAAATATTGCGAAAAACAACAATTTTCAGTTTAAGAGTGAATGTTTGAGGTGTATAGAAGGCATTTATTTCATTTTTAGAAAATTTAATTTTTCACATTTTTCCATGAAAAGTGCCAATACCCCCCCCTTTGGGTTCTAGGTGAAAATCTCACTCGAAACAAATCAAACAAAAATGTTTCCATGGTGTGTATTGTTGTTCATTTTCATCAAATAAACAAAATAAAACCCACAATAATTCCTGAAAGACAAGAAATGAGCATAAAAGATGCTTCAGCGCAAGTGTTAATGTTACTAAAAGAGCCCAAATTTCTAAAAATATTGCGAAAAAACCCCAATTTTCAGTTTAGGAGTGAATGTTTGAGGGGTATAGAAGGCATTTATTTCATTTTTAGAAAATTTAATTTTTCACATTTTTCCATGAAAAGTGCCAATACCCCCCCTTTGGGTTCTAGGTGAAAATCTCACTCAATACAAATAACAAAAATGTTTCCATGGAGTGTATTGTTGCTCATTTTCATCAAATAAACAAAGTAAAACCCAGAATAAATCCTGAAAGATAAGAAATGAGCATAAAAGATGCTTCAGCTCAATTGTTAAGGTTAGTAAAAGAGCCCAAATTTCTGAAAATATTACGAAAAACAACAATCTTCCGTTTTAGAGTGAATGTTTGAAGTGCATAGAAGGCATTTATTTCATTTTTAGAAAATGTTATTTTTCACATTTTTCCATGAAAAGTGCCAATACCCCCCCCTTTGGGTTCTAGGTGAAAATCTCACTCGACACAAATCAAACAAAAATGTTTCCATGGTGTGTATTGTTGTTCATTTTCATCAAATAAACATAATAAAACCCAGAATAAATACTGAAAGATAAGAAATGAGCATAAAAGATGCTTCAGCGCAAGTGTTAATGTTACTAAAAGAGCCAAAATTTCTAAAAAATATTGCGAAAAACAACAATTTTCAGTTTAAGAATGAATGTTTGAGGTGTATAGAAGGCATTTATTTCATTTTTAGAAAATTTAATTTTTCACATTTTTCCATGAAAAGTGCCAATACCCCCCACTTTGGGTTCTAGGTGAAAATCTCACTCAATACAAATCAAACAAAAATGTTTACATGGTGTGTATTGTTGTTCATTTTCATCAATTAAAAAAAATAAAACCCAGAATAAATACTGAAACAAGAAATTAGCATAAAAGATGCTTCAGCGCAAGTGATAATGTTACTAAAAGATCCCAAATTTCTAAAAATATTGCGAAAAACAACAATCTTCGGTTTCAGAGTGAATGTTTGAGGTGTATAGAAGGCATTTATTTCATTTTTAGAATATTTATTTTTTCTCATTTTTCCATGAAAAGTGCCAATACCCCCCCTTTGGGTTCTAGGTGAAAATCTCACTCAATACAAATCAAACAAAAATGTTTCCTTGGAGTGTATTGTTGCTCATTTTCATCCAAATAAACAAAGTAAAACCCAGATTAAATCCTGAAAGATAAGAAATTAGCATAAAAGATGCTTCAGCTCAAGTGTTAAGGTTACTAAAAGAGCCCAAATTTCTGAAAATATTACGAAAAACAACAATCATCTGTTTTAGAGTGAATGTTTGAGGTGCATAGAAGGCATTTTTTTCATTTTTAGAAAATGTTATTTTTAACATTTTTCCATGAAAAGTGCCAATACACCCCTTTGGGCTCTAGGTGAAAATCTCACTCGAAACAAATCAAACAAAAATGTTTCCATGGTGTGTATTGTTGTTCATTTTCATCAAATAAACAAAATAAAACCCACAATAAATACTGAAAGACAAGAAATGAGCATAAAAGATGCTTCAGCGCAAGTTTTAATGTTACTAAAAGAGCCAAAATATGTAAAAATATTGCGAAAAACAACAATTTTCAATTTAAGAGTGAATGTTTGAGGTGTACAGAAGGCATTTATTTCATTTTTAGAAAATTTAATTTTTCACTTTTTTCCATGAGAAGTGCAGATACCTCCCCCTTTGGGTTCTAGGTGAAAATCTCACTCGAACAAATCAAACAAAAATGTTTCCATGGTGTGTATTGTTGTTCATTTTCATCAAATAAACAAAATAAAACCCACAATAATTCCTGAAAGACAAGAAATGAGCATAAAAGATGCTTCAGCGCAAGTGTTAATGTTACTAAAAGAGCCCAAATTTCTAAAAATATTGCGAAAAACAACTATTTTCAGTTAAGGAGTGAATGTTTGAGGTGTATAGAAGGCATTTATTTCATTTTTAGAAAATTTAATTTTTCACATTTTTCCATGAAAAGTTCCAATACCCCCCCCTTTGGGTTCTAGGTGAAAATCTCACTCGAAACAAATCAAACAAAAATGTTTCCATGGTGTGTATTGTTGTTCATTTTCATCAAATAAACAAAATAAAACCCAGAATAAATCCTGAAAGACAAGAAATGAGCATAAAAGATGCTTCAGCGCAAGTTTTAATGTTACTAAAAGATTCCAAATTTCTAAAAAATATTGCGAAAAAACAACAATTTTCAGTTTAAGAATGAATGTTTGAGGTGTATAGAAGGCATTTATTTCATTTTTAGAAAATTTAATTTTTCACATTTTTCCATGAAAAGTGCCAATACCCCCCCCTTTGGGTTCTAGGTGAAAATCTCACTCGAAACAAATCAAACAAAAATGTTTCCATGGTGTGTATTGTTGTTCATTTTCATCAAATAAACAAAATAAAACCCACAATAATTCCTGAAAGACAAGAAATGAGCATTAAAGATGCTTCAGCGCAAGTGTTAATGTTACTAAAAGAGCCAAAATTTCTAAAAATATTGCGAAAAAACCCCAATTTTCAGTTTAGGAGTGAATGTTTGAGGTGTATAGAAGGCATTTATTTCATTTTTTGAAAATTTAATTTTTCACATTTTTCCATGAAAAGTGCCAATACCCCCCCTTTGGGTTCTAGGTGAAAATCTCACTCAATACAAATCAAACAAAAATGTTTCCATGGAGTGTATTGTTGCTCATTTTCATCAAATAAACAAATTAAAACCCAGAACAAATCCTGAAAGATAAGAAATGAGCATAAAAGATGCTTCAGCTCAATTGTTAAGGTTAGTAAAAGAGCCCAAATTTCTGAAAATATTACGAAAAACAACAATTTTCAGATTTAGAGTGAATGTTTGAGGTGTATAGAAGGCATTTATTTCATTTTTAGAAAATGTTTTTTTTTCACATTTTTCCATGAAAAGTGCCAATACCCCCCCTTTGGGTTCTAGGTGAAAATCTCACTCGAACAAATCAAACAAAAATGTTTCCATGGTGTGTATTGTTGTTCATTTTCATCAAATAAACAAAATAAAACCCACAATAAATACTGAAAGACAAGAAATGAGCATAAAAGATGCTTCAGCGCAAGTTTTAATGTTACTAAAAGAGCCAAAATATGTAAAAATATTGCGAAAAACAACAATTTTCAATTTAAGAGTGAATGTTTGAGGTGTACAGAAGGCATTTATTTCATTTTTAGAAAATTTAATTTTTCACTTTTTTCCATGAGAAGTGCAGATACCTCCCCCTTTGGGTTCTAGGTGAAAATCTCACTCGAACAAATCAAACAAAAATGTTTCCATGGTGTGTATTGTTGTTCATTTTCATCAAATAAACAAAATAAAACCCACAATAATTCCTGAAAGACAAGAAATGAGCATAAAAGATGCTTCAGCGCAAGTGTTAATGTTACTAAAAGAGCCCAAATTTCTAAAAATATTGCGAAAAACAACTATTTTCAGTTAAGGAGTGAATGTTTGAGGTGTATAGAAGGCATTTATTTCATTTTTAGAAAATTTAATTTTTCACATTTTTCCATGAAAAGTTCCAATACCCCCCCCCTTTGGGTTCTAGGTGAAAATCTCACTCGAAACAAATCAAACAAAAATGTTTCCATGGTGTGTATTGTTGTTCATTTTCATCAAATAAACAAAATAAAACCCAGAATAAATCCTGAAAGACAAGAAATGAGCATAAAAGATGCTTCAGCGCAAGTTTTAATGTTACTAAAAGATTCCAAATTTCTAAAAAATATTGCGAAAAACAACAATTTTCAGTTTAAGAATGAATGTTTGAGGTGTATAGAAGGCATTTATTTCATTTTTAGAAAATTTAATTTTTCACATTTTTCCATGAAAAGTGCCAATACCCCCCCCTTTGGGTTCTAGGTGAAAATCTCACTCGAAACAAATCAAACAAAAATGTTTCCATGGTGTGTATTGTTGTTCATTTTCATCAAATAAACAAAATAAAACCCACAATAATTCCTGAAAGACAAGAAATGAGCATTAAAGATGCTTCAGCGCAAGTGTTAATGTTACTAAAAGAGCCAAAATTTCTAAAAATATTGCGAAAAAACCCCAATTTTCAGTTTAGGAGTGAATGTTTGAGGTGTATAGAAGGCATTTATTTCATTTTTTGAAAATTTAATTTTTCACATTTTTCCATGAAAAGTGCCAATACCCCCCCTTTGGGTTCTAGGTGAAAATCTCACTCAATACAAATCAAACAAAAATGTTTCCATGGAGTGTATTGTTGCTCATTTTCATCAAATAAACAAATTAAAACCCAGAACAAATCCTGAAAGATAAGAAATGAGCATAAAAGATGCTTCAGCTCAATTGTTAAGGTTAGTAAAAGAGCCCAAATTTCTGAAAATATTACGAAAAACAACAATTTTCAGATTTAGAGTGAATGTTTGAGGTGTATAGAAGGCATTTATTTCATTTTTAGAAAATGTTTTTTTTTCACATTTTTCCATGAAAAGTGCCAATACCCCCCCTTTGGGTTCTAGGTGAAAATCTCACTCGAACAAATCAAACAAAAATGTTTCCATGGTGTGTATTGTTGTTCATTTTCATCAAATAAACAAAATAAAACCCAGAATAAATACTGAAACAAGAAATGAGCATAAAAGATGCTTCAGCGCAAGTGTTAATGTTACTAAAAGATCCCAAATTTCTAAAAATATTGCGAAAAACAACAATCTTCTGTTTTAGAGTGAATGTTTGAGGTGTATAGAAGGCATTTATTTCATTTTTAGAAAATTTAATTTTTCACATTTTTCCATGAAAAGTGCCAATACCCCCCCCTTTGGGTTCTAGGTGAAAATCTCACTCAAACAAATCAAACAAAAATGTTTCCATGGTATGTATTGTTGTTCATTTTCATCAAATAAACAAAATTAAACCCAGAGTAAATCCTGAAAGACAAGAAATGAGCATAAAAGATGCTTCAGCGGGGATGTTAATGTTACTAAAAGAGCCCAAATTTCTAAAAATATTGCGAAAAACAAAAATTTTCAGTTTTAGAGTGAATGTTTGAGGTGTATAGAAGGCATTTATTTCATTTTTAGAAAATTTAATTTTTCACATTTTTCCATGAGAAGTGCCAATACCCCCCGTTTGGGTTCTAGTTGAAAATCTCACTCGACACAAATCAAACAAAAATGTTTCCATGGTGTGTATTGTTGTTTATTTTCATCAAATAAAGAAAATAAAACCCAGAATAAATCCTGAAAGACAAGAAATGAGCATAAAAGATGCTTCAGCACAAGTGTTAATGTTACTAAAAGAGCCCAAATTTCTAAAAATATTGCAAAAAACCACAATTTTCAGATTTAGAGTGAATGTTTGAGGTGTATAGAAGGCATTTATTTCATTTTTAGAAAATTGATTTTTTCTCATTTTTCCATGAAAAGTGCCAATACCCTTTGGGTTCTAGGTGAAAATCTCACTCGACACTATTCAAAAAAAAATTTCTCAAAGGTGTGTATTGTTGTTCATTTTCATCAAATAAGCAAAATAAAACCCACAATAAATCCTGAAAGACAAGAAATGAGCATAAAAGATGCTTCAGCGCAAGTGTTAATGTTACTAAAAGAGCCCAAATTTCTAAAAATATTGCGAAAAACAACAATTTTCAGTTTTAGAAGGAATGTTTGAGGTTTATAGAAGGCATTTATTTCATTTTTAAAAAATTTAATTTTTCCCATTTTTCCATGAAAAGTGCCAATACCCCCCCCTTTGGGTTCTAGGTGAAAATCTCACTCAATACAAATCAAACAAAAATGTCTCCATGGAGTGTATTGTTGCTCATTTTCATCAAATAAACAAAGTTAAACCCAGAATAAATCCTTAAAGATAAGAAATGAGCATAAAAGATGCTTCAGCTCAATTGTTAAGGTTAGTAAAAGAGCCCAAATTTCTGAAAATATTACGAAAAACAACAATCTTCCGTTTTAGAGTGAATGTTAGAAGTGCATAGAAGGCATTTATTTCATTTTTAGAAAATGTTATTTTTTACATTTTTCCATGAAAAGTGCCAATACCCCCCCCTTTGGGTTCTAGGTGAAAATATCGCTCGACACAAATAAAAAAAAATGTTTCCATGGTGTGTATTGTTGTTCATTTTCATCAAATAAACAAAATAAAACCCAGAATAAATCCCGAAAGAAAAGAAATGAGCATAAAAGATGCTTCAGCGCAAGTGTTAAAGTTACTAAAAGAGCCCAAATTTCTAAAAATATTGCAAAAAACAACAATTTTCAGATTTAGAGTGAATGTTTGAGGTGTATAGAAGGCATTTATTTCATTTTTAGAAAATTTAATTTTTCACATTTTTCCATTAAAAGTGCCAATACCCCCCCCTTTGGGTTCTAGGTGATAATCTCACTCGACACATATCAAACAAAAATGTTTCCATGGTGTGTATTTTTGTTCATTTTCATCAAATAAACAAAATAAAACCCTGAATAAATCCTGAAAGACAAGAAATGAGCATAAAAGATGCTTCAGCGCAAGTGTTAATGTTACTAAAAGAGCCCAAATTTCTAAAAATATTGCGAAAAACAACAATTTTCAGTTTTAGAGTGAATGTTTGAGGTGTATAGAAGGCATTTATTTCATTTTTAGAAAATTTAATATTTCACATTTTTCCATGAAAAGGGCCGATACCCCCCCCTTTTGGTTCTAGGTGAAAACCTCACTCGACAAAAATCAAACAAAAATGTTTCCATGGTGTGTATTGTTGTTCATTTTCATCAAATAAACAAAATTAAACCCAGAATAAATCCTGAAAGACAAGAAATGAGCATAAAAATTGCTTCAGCGCAAGTGTTAATGTTACTAAAAGAGCCAAAATATCTAAAAATATTGCGAAAAACAACAATTTTCAGTTTAAGAGTGAATGTTTGAGGTGTATAGAAGGCATTTATTTCATTTTTAGAAAATTTAATTTTTACATTTTTCCATGAGAAGTGCAGATACCTCCCCCTTTGGGTCCTAGGTGAAAATCTCACTCGAACAAATCAAACAAAAATGTTTCCATGGTGTGTACTGTTGTTCACTTTCATCAACTAAAAAAAATTAAACCCAGAATAAATCCTGAAAGACAAGAAATGAGCATAAAAGATGCTTCAGCGCAAGTGTTAATGTTACTAAAAGAGCCCAAATTTCTAAAAATATTGCGAAAAACAACAATTTTCAGTTTAAGAGTGAATGTTTGAGGTGTATAGAAGGAATTTATTTCATTTTGAGAAAATTTAATTTTTCACATTTTTCCATGAAAAGGGCCAATACCCCCCCCTTTGGGTTCTAGGTGAAAATCTAACTCGACACAAATCAAGCAAAAATGTCTCCATGGTGTGTATTGTTGTTCATTTTCATCAAATAAAAAAAATAAAACCCATAATAAATCCTGAAAGACAAGAAATGAGCATAAAAGATGCTTCAGCGCAAGTGTTAATGTTACTAAAAGAGCCCAAATTTCTAAAAATATTGCGAAAAACAACAATTTTCAGTTTTAGAGTGAATGTTTGAGGTGTATAGAAGGCATTTATTTCATTTTTAGAATATTTAATTTTTCACATTTTTCCATGAAAAGTGCCAAGTGCCCCTTTGGGTTCTAGAAGAAAATCTCGCTCGACACAAATCAAAAATAAATGTTTCCATGGTGTGTAATGTTGTTCATTTTCATCAAATAAACAAAATAAAACCCAGAATAAATCCTGAAAGACAAGAAATGAGCATAAAAGATGCTTCAGCGCAAGTGTTAATGTTACTAAAAGAGCCCAAATTTCTAAAAATATTGCGAAAAAACACAATTTTCAGTTTTAGAGTGAATGTTTGAGGTGTATAGAAGGCATTTATTTCATTTTTAGAATATTTATTTTTTCACATTTTTCCATGAAAAGTGCCAAGTGCCCCTTTGGGTTCTAGAAGAAAATCTCGCTCGACACAAATCAAAAATAAATGTTTCCATGGTGTGTATTGTTGTTCATTTTCATCAATTAAACAAAATAAAACCCAGAATAAATCCTGAAAGACAAGAAATGAGCATAAAAGATGCTTCAGCGCAAGTGTTAATGTTACTAAAAGAGCCAAAATTTCTAAAAAATATTGCGAAAAACAACAATTTTCAGTTTTAGAGTGAATGTTTGAGGTGTATAGAAGGCATTTATTTCATTTTTAGAAAATTTAATTTTTCACATTTTTCCATGAAAAGTGCCAATACCCCCCCCTTTGGGTTCTAGTAGAAAATCTCACTCGACAAAAATCAAACAAAAATGTTTCCATGGTGTGTATTTTTGTTCATTTTCATCAAATAAACAAAATAAAACCCAGAATAAATCCTTAAAGATAAGAAATGAGCATAAAAGACGCTTCAGCTCAATTGTTAAGGTTGATAAAAGAGCCCAAATTTCTGAAAATATTACGAAAAACAACAATCTTCCGTTTTAGAGTGAATGTTAGAAGTGCATAGAAGGCATTTATTTCATTTTTAGAAAATGTTATTTTTTACATTTTTCCATGAAAAGTGCCAATACCCCCCCCTTTGGGTTCTAGGTGAAAATCTCACTCAAACAAATCAAACAAAAATGTTTCCATGGTATGTATTGTTGTTCATTTTCATCAAATAAACAAAATTAAACCCAGAATAAATCCTGAAAGACAAGAAATGAGCATAAAAGATGCTTCAGCGCAAGTGTTAATGTTACTAAAAGAGCCCAAATTTCTAAAAATATTGCGAAAAACAAAAATTTTCAGTTTTAGAGTGAATGTTTGAGGTGTATAGAAGGCATTTATTTCATTTTTAGAAAATTTAATTTTTCACATTTTTCCATGAGAAGTGCCAATACCCCCCGTTTGGGTTCTAGTTGAAAATCTCACTCGACACAAATCAAACAAAAATGTTTCCATGGTGTGTATTGTTGTTTATTTTCATCAAATAAAGAAAATAAAACCCAGAATAAATCCTGAAAGACAAGAAATGAGCATAAAAGATGCTTCAGCGCAAGTGTTAATGTTACTAAAAGAGCCCAAATTTCTAAAAATATTGCAAAAAACCACAATTTTCATATTTAGAGTGAATGTTTGAGGTGTATAGAAGGCATTTATTTCATTTTTAGAAAATTTATTTTTTCTCATTTTTCCATGAAAAGTGCCAATACCCTTTGGGTTCTAGGTGAAAATCTCACTCGACACTAATCAAACAAAAATTTCTCATTGGTGTGTATTGTTGTTCATTTTCATCAAATAAACGAAATAAAACCCAGAATAAATCATGAAAGACTAGAAATGAGCATAAAAGATGCTTCAGCGCAAGTGTTAATGTTACTAAAAGAGCCGAAATTTCTAAAAATATTGCGAAAAACCACAATTTTCAGATTTAGAGTGAATGTTTGAGGTGTATAGAAGGCATTTATTTCATTTTTAGAAAATTTAATTTTTCACATTTTTCCATGAAAAGTGCCAATACCCCCCCCTTTGGGTTCTAGGTGAAAATCTCACTCGAAACAAATCAAACAAAAATGTTTCCATGGTGTGTATTGTTGTTCATTTTCATCAAATAAACAAAATAAAACCCACAATAATTCCTGAAAGACAAGAAATGAGCATTAAAGATGCTTCAGCGCAAGTGTTAATGTTACTAAAAGAGCCAAAATTTCTAAAAATATTGCGAAAAAACCCCAATTTTCAGTTTAGGAGTGAATGTTTGAGGTGTATAGAAGGCATTTATTTCATTTTTTGAAAATTTAATTTTTCACATTTTTCCATGAAAAGTGCCAATACCCCCCCTTTGGGTTCTAGGTGAAAATCTCACTCAATACAAATCAAACAAAAATGTTTCCATGGAGTGTATTGTTGCTCATTTTCATCAAATAAACAAATTAAAACCCAGAACAAATCCTGAAAGATAAGAAATGAGCATAAAAGATGCTTCAGCTCAATTGTTAAGGTTAGTAAAAGAGCCCAAATTTCTGAAAATATTACGAAAAACAACAATTTTCAGATTTAGAGTGAATGTTTGAGGTGTATAGAAGGCATTTATTTCATTTTTAGAAAATGTTTTTTTTTCACATTTTTCCATGAAAAGTGCCAATACCCCCCCTTTGGGTTCTAGGTGAAAATCTCACTCGAACAAATCAAACAAAAATGTTTCCATGGTGTGTATTGTTGTTCATTTTCATCAAATAAACAAAATAAAACCCAGAATAAATACTGAAACAAGAAATGAGCATAAAAGATGCTTCAGCGCAAGTGTTAATGTTACTAAAAGATCCCAAATTTCTAAAAATATTGCGAAAAACAACAATCTTCTGTTTTAGAGTGAATGTTTGAGGTGTATAGAAGGCATTTATTTCATTTTTAGAAAATTTAATTTTTCACATTTTTCCATGAAAAGTGCCAATACCCCCCCCTTTGGGTTCTAGGTGAAAATCTCACTCAAACAAATCAAACAAAAATGTTTCCATGGTATGTATTGTTGTTCATTTTCATCAAATAAACAAAATTAAACCCAGAGTAAATCCTGAAAGACAAGAAATGAGCATAAAAGATGCTTCAGCGGGGATGTTAATGTTACTAAAAGAGCCCAAATTTCTAAAAATATTGCGAAAAACAAAAATTTTCAGTTTTAGAGTGAATGTTTGAGGTGTATAGAAGGCATTTATTTCATTTTTAGAAAATTTAATTTTTCACATTTTTCCATGAGAAGTGCCAATACCCCCCGTTTGGGTTCTAGTTGAAAATCTCACTCGACACAAATCAAACAAAAATGTTTCCATGGTGTGTATTGTTGTTTATTTTCATCAAATAAAGAAAATAAAACCCAGAATAAATCCTGAAAGACAAGAAATGAGCATAAAAGATGCTTCAGCACAAGTGTTAATGTTACTAAAAGAGCCCAAATTTCTAAAAATATTGCAAAAAACCACAATTTTCAGATTTAGAGTGAATGTTTGAGGTGTATAGAAGGCATTTATTTCATTTTTAGAAAATTGATTTTTTCTCATTTTTCCATGAAAAGTGCCAATACCCTTTGGGTTCTAGGTGAAAATCTCACTCGACACTATTCAAAAAAAAATTTCTCAAAGGTGTGTATTGTTGTTCATTTTCATCAAATAAGCAAAATAAAACCCACAATAAATCCTGAAAGACAAGAAATGAGCATAAAAGATGCTTCAGCGCAAGTGTTAATGTTACTAAAAGAGCCCAAATTTCTAAAAATATTGCGAAAAACAACAATTTTCAGTTTTAGAAGGAATGTTTGAGGTTTATAGAAGGCATTTATTTCATTTTTAAAAAATTTAATTTTTCCCATTTTTCCATGAAAAGTGCCAATACCCCCCCCTTTGGGTTCTAGGTGAAAATCTCACTCAATACAAATCAAACAAAAATGTCTCCATGGAGTGTATTGTTGCTCATTTTCATCAAATAAACAAAGTTAAACCCAGAATAAATCCTTAAAGATAAGAAATGAGCATAAAAGATGCTTCAGCTCAATTGTTAAGGTTAGTAAAAGAGCCCAAATTTCTGAAAATATTACGAAAAACAACAATCTTCCGTTTTAGAGTGAATGTTAGAAGTGCATAGAAGGCATTTGTTTCATTTTTAGAAAATGTTATTTTTTACATTTTTCCATGAAAAGTGCCAATACCCCCCCCTTTGGGTTCTAGGTGAAAATATCGCTCGACACAAATAAAAAAAAATGTTTCCATGGTGTGTATTGTTGTTCATTTTCATCAAATAAACAAAATAAAACCCAGAATAAATCCCGAAAGAAAAGAAATGAGCATAAAAGATGCTTCAGCGCAAGTGTTAAAGTTACTAAAAGAACCCAAATTTCTAAAAATATTGCAAAAAACAACAATTTTCAGATTTAGAGTGAATGTTTGAGGTGTATAGAAGGCATTTATTTCATTTTTAGAAAATTTAATTTTTCACATTTTTCCATTAAAAGTGCCAATACCCCCCCCTTTGGGTTCTAGGTGATAATCTCACTCGACACATATCAAACAAAAATGTTTCCATGGTGTGTATTTTTGTTCATTTTCATCAAATAAACAAAATAAAACCCTGAATAAATCCTGAAAGACAAGAAATGAGCATAAAAGATGCTTCAGCGCAAGTGTTAATGTTACTAAAAGAGCCCAAATTTCTAAAAATATTGCGAAAAACAACAATTTTCAGTTTTAGAGTGAATGTTTGAGGTGTATAGAAGGCATTTATTTCATTTTTAGAAAATTTAATATTTCACATTTTTCCATGAAAAGGGCCGATACCCCCCCCTTTTGGTTCTAGGTGAAAACCTCACTCGACAAAAATCAAACAAAAATGTTTCCATGGTGTGTATTGTTGTTCATTTTCATCAAATAAACAAAATTAAACCCAGAATAAATCCTGAAAGACAAGAAATGAGCATAAAAATTGCTTCAGCGCAAGTGTTAATGTTACTAAAAGAGCCAAAATATCTAAAAATATTGCGAAAAACAACAATTTTCAGTTTAAGAGTGAATGTTTGAGGTGTATAGAAGGCATTTATTTCATTTTTAGAAAATTTAATTTTTACATTTTTCCATGAGAAGTGCAGATACCTCCCCCTTTGGGTCCTAGGTGAAAATCTCACTCGAACAAATCAAACAAAAATGTTTCCATGGTGTGTACTGTTGTTCACTTTCATCAACTAAAAAAAATTAAACCCAGAATAAATCCTGAAAGACAAGAAATGAGCATAAAAGATGCTTCAGCGCAAGTGTTAATGTTACTAAAAGAGCCCAAATTTCTAAAAATATTGCGAAAAACAACAATTTTCAGTTTAAGAGTGAATGTTTGAGGTGTATAGAAGGAATTTATTTCATTTTGAGAAAATTTAATTTTTCACATTTTTCCATGAAAAGGGCCAATACCCCCCCCTTTGGGTTCTAGGTGAAAATCTAACTCGACACAAATCAAGCAAAAATGTCTCCATGGTGTGTATTGTTGTTCATTTTCATCAAATAAAAAAAATAAAACCCATAATAAATCCTGAAAGACAAGAAATGAGCATAAAAGATGCTTCAGCGCAAGTGTTAATGTTACTAAAAGAGCCCAAATTTCTAAAAATATTGCGAAAAACAACAATTTTCAGTTTTAGAGTGAATGTTTGAGGTGTATAGAAGGCATTTATTTCATTTTTAGAATATTTAATTTTTCACATTTTTCCATGAAAAGTGCCAAGTGCCCCTTTGGGTTCTAGAAGAAAATCTCGCTCGACACAAATCAAAAATAAATGTTTCCATGGTGTGTAATGTTGTTCATTTTCATCAAATAAACAAAATAAAACCCAGAATAAATCCTGAAAGACAAGAAATGAGCATAAAAGATGCTTCAGCGCAAGTGTTAATGTTACTAAAAGAGCCCAAATTTCTAAAAATATTGCGAAAAAACACAATTTTCAGTTTTAGAGTGAATGTTTGAGGTGTATAGAAGGCATTTATTTCATTTTTAGAATATTTATTTTTTCACATTTTTCCATGAAAAGTGCCAAGTGCCCCTTTGGGTTCTAGAAGAAAATCTCGCTCGACACAAATCAAAAATAAATGTTTCCATGGTGTGTATTGTTGTTCATTTTCATCAATTAAACAAAATAAAACCCAGAATAAATCCTGAAAGACAAGAAATGAGCATAAAAGATGCTTCAGCGCAAGTGTTAATGTTACTAAAAGAGCCAAAATTTCTAAAAAATATTGCGAAAAACAACAATTTTCAGTTTTAGAGTGAATGTTTGAGGTGTATAGAAGGCATTTATTTCATTTTTAGAAAATTTAATTTTTCACATTTTTCCATGAAAAGTGCCAATACCCCCCCCTTTGGGTTCTAGTAGAAAATCTCACTCGACAAAAATCAAACAAAAATGTTTCCATGGTGTGTATTTTTGTTCATTTTCATCAAATAAACAAAATAAAACCCAGAATAAATCCTTAAAGATAAGAAATGAGCATAAAAGACGCTTCAGCTCAATTGTTAAGGTTGATAAAAGAGCCCAAATTTCTGAAAATATTACGAAAAACAACAATCTTCCGTTTTAGAGTGAATGTTAGAAGTGCATAGAAGGCATTTATTTCATTTTTAGAAAATGTTATTTTTTACATTTTTCCATGAAAAGTGCCAATACCCCCCCCTTTGGGTTCTAGGTGAAAATCTCACTCAAACAAATCAAACAAAAATGTTTCCATGGTATGTATTGTTGTTCATTTTCATCAAATAAACAAAATTAAACCCAGAATAAATCCTGAAAGACAAGAAATGAGCATAAAAGATGCTTCAGCGCAAGTGTTAATGTTACTAAAAGAGCCCAAATTTCTAAAAATATTGCGAAAAACAAAAATTTTCAGTTTTAGAGTGAATGTTTGAGGTGTATAGAAGGCATTTATTTCATTTTTAGAAAATTTAATTTTTCACATTTTTCCATGAGAAGTGCCAATACCCCCCGTTTGGGTTCTAGTTGAAAATCTCACTCGACACAAATCAAACAAAAATGTTTCCATGGTGTGTATTGTTGTTTATTTTCATCAAATAAAGAAAATAAAACCCAGAATAAATCCTGAAAGACAAGAAATGAGCATAAAAGATGCTTCAGCGCAAGTGTTAATGTTACTAAAAGAGCCCAAATTTCTAAAAATATTGCAAAAAACCACAATTTTCATATTTAGAGTGAATGTTTGAGGTGTATAGAAGGCATTTATTTCATTTTTAGAAAATTTATTTTTTCTCATTTTTCCATGAAAAGTGCCAATACCCTTTGGGTTCTAGGTGAAAATCTCACTCGACACTAATTAAACAAAAATTTCTCATTGGTGTGTATTGTTGTTCATTTTCATCAAATAAACGAAATAAAACCCAGAATAAATCATGAAAGACTAGAAATGAGCATAAAAGATGCTTCAGCGCAAGTGTTAATGTTACTAAAAGAGCCGAAATTTCTAAAAATATTGCGAAAAACAACAATTTTCAGTTTTAGAGTGAATGTTTGAGGTGTATAGAGTGCATTTATTTCATTTTTAGAATATTTAATTTTTCACATTTTTCCATGAAAAGTGCCAAGTGCCCCTTTGGGTTCTAGAAGAAAATCTCGCTCGACACAAATCAAAAATAAATGTTTCCATGGTGTGTAATGTTGTTCATTTTCATCAAATAAACAAAATTAAACCCAGAATAAATCCTGAAAGACAAGAAATGAGCATAAAAATTGCTTCAGCGCAAGTGTTAATGTTACTAAAAGAGCCAAAATTTCTAAAAAATATTGGGAAAAACAACAATTTTCAGTTTAAGAGTGAATGTTTGAGGGGTATAGAAGGCATTTATTTCATTTTTAGAAAATTTAATTTTTCACATTTTTCCATGAAAAGTGCCAATACCCCCCCCTTTGGGTTCTAGGTGAAAATCTCACTCGAAACAGATCAAACAAAAATGTTTCCATGGTGTGTATTGTTGTTCATTTTCATCAAATAAGCAAAATAAAACCCACAATAAATCCTGAAAGACAAGAAATGAGCATAAAAGATGCTTCAGCGCAAGTGTTAATGTTACTAAAAGAGCCCAAATTTCTAAAAATATTGCGAAAAACAACAATTTACAGTTTTAGAAGGAATGTTTGAGGTTTATAGAAGGCATTTATTTCATTTTTAAAAAATTTAATTTTTCCCATTTTTCCATGAAAAGTGCCAATACTCCCCCCTTTGGGTTCTAGAAGAAAATCTCGCTCGACACAAATCAAAAATAAATGTTTCCATGGTGTGTATTGTTGTTCATTTTCATCAAATAAACAAAATAAAACCCAGAATAAATCCTGAAAGACAAGAAATGAGCATAAAAGATGCTTCAGCGCAAGTGTTAATGTTACTAAAAGAGCCAAAATATCTAAAAATATTGCGAAAAACAACAATTTTCAGTTTAAGAGTGAATGTTTTAGGTGTATAGAAGGCATTTATTTCATTTTTAGAAAATTTAATTTTTCACATTTTTCCATGAGAAGTGCAGATACCTCCCCCTTTGGGTTCTAGGTGAAAATATCGCTCGACACAAATAAAAAAAAATGTTTCCATGGTGTGTATTGTTGTTCATTTTCATCAAATAAACAAAATAAAACCCAGAATAAATCCCGAAAGAAAAGAAATGAGCATAAAAGATGCTTCAGCGCAAGTGTTAAAGTTACTAAAAGAGCCCAAATTTCTAAAAATATTGCAAAAAACAACAATTTTCAGATTTAGAGTGAATGTTTGAGGTGTATAGAAGGCATTTATTTCATTTTTAGAAAATTTAATTTTTCACATTTTTCCATTAAAAGTGCCAATACCCCCCCCTTTGGGTTCTAGGTGATAATCTCACTCGACACATATCAAACAAAAATGTTTCCATGGTGTGTATTTTTGTTCATTTTCATCAAATAAACAAAATAAAACCCTGAATAAATCCTGAAAGACAAGAAATGAGCATAAAAGATGCTTCAGCGCAAGTGTTTATGTTACTAAAAGAGCCCAAATTTCTAAAAATATTGCGAAAAACAACAATTTTCAGTTTTAGAGTGAATGTTTGAGGTGTATAGAAGGCATTTATTTCATTTTTAGAAAATTTAATATTTCACATTTTTCCATGAAAAGGGCCGATACCCCCCCCTTTTGGTTCTAGGTGAAAACCTCACTCGACAAAAATCAAACAAAAATGTTTCCATGGTGTGTATTGTTGTTCATTTTCATCAAATAAACAAAATTAAACCCAGAATAAATCCTGAAAGACAAGAAATGAGCATAAAAATTGCTTCAGCGCAAGTGTTAATGTTACTAAAAGAGCCAAAATATCTAAAAATATTGCGAAAAACAACAATTTTCAGTTTAAGAGTGAATGTTTGAGGTGTATAGAAGGCATTTATTTCATTTTTAGAAAATTTAATTTTTCACATTTTTCCATGAGAAGTGCAGATACCTCCCCCTTTGGGTCCTAGGTGAAAATCTCACTCGAACAAATCAAACAAAAATGTTTCCATGGTGTGTACTGTTGTTCACTTTCATCAACTAAAAAAAATTAAACCCAGAATAAATCCTGAAAGACAAGAAATGAGCATAAAAGATGCTTCAGCGCAAGTGTTAATGTTACTAAAAGAGCCCAAATTTCTAAAAATATTGCGAAAAACAACAATTTTCAGTTTAAGAGTGAATGTTTGAGGTGTATAGAAGGAATTTATTTCATTTTGAGAAAATTTAATTTTTCACATTTTTCCATGAAAAGGGCCAATACCCCCCCCTTTGGGTTCTAGGTGAAAATCTAACTCGACACAAATCAAGCAAAAATGTCTCCATGGTGTGTATTGTTGTTCATTTTCATCAAATAAAAAAAATAAAACCCATAATAAATCCTGAAAGACAAGAAATGAGCATAAAAGATGCTTCAGCGCAAGTGTTAATGTTACTAAAAGAGCCCAAATTTCTAAAAATATTGCGAAAAACAACAATTTTCAGTTTTAGAGTGAATGTTTGAGGTGTATAGAAGGCATTTATTTCATTTTTAGAATATTTAATTTTTCACATTTTTCCATGAAAAGTGCCAAGTGCCCCTTTGGGTTCTAGAAGAAAATCTCGCTCGACACAAATCAAAAATAAATGTTTCCATGGTGTGTAATGTTGTTCATTTTCATCAAATAAACAAAATAAAACCCAGAATAAATCCTGAAAGACAAGAAATGAGCATAAAAGATGCTTCAGCGCAAGTGTTAATGTTACTAAAAGAGCCCAAATTTCTAAAAATATTGCGAAAAAACACAATTTTCAGTTTTAGAGTGAATGTTTGAGGTGTATAGAAGGCATTTATTTCATTTTTAGAATATTTATTTTTTCACATTTTTCCATGAAAAGTGCCAAGTGCCCCTTTGGGTTCTAGAAGAAAATCTCGCTCGACACAAATCAAAAATAAATGTTTCCATGGTGTGTATTGTTGTTCATTTTCATCAAATAAACAAAATAAAACCCAGAATAAATCCTGAAAGACAAGAAATGAGCATAAAAGATGCTTCAGCGCAAGTGTTAATGTTACTAAAAGAGCCAAAATTTCTAAAAAATATTGCGAAAAACAACAATTTTCAGTTTAAGAGTGAATGTTTTAGGTGTATAGAAGGCATTTATTTCATTTTTAGAAAATTTAATTTTTCACATTTTTCCATGAAAAGTGCCAATACCCCCCCCTTTGGGTTCTAGTAGAAAATCTCACTCGACAAAAATCAAACAAAAATGTTTCCATGGTGTGTATTTTTGTTCATTTTCATCAAATAAACAAAATAAAACCCAGAATAAATCCTTAAAGATAAGAAATGAGCATAAAAGATGCTTCAGCTCAATTGTTAAGGTTGATAAAAGAGCCCAAATTTCTGAAAATATTACGAAAAACAACAATCTTCCGTTTTAGAGTGAATGTTAGAAGTGCATAGAAGGCATTTATTTCATTTTTAGAAAATGTTATTTTTTACATTTTTCCATGAAAAGTGCCAATACCCCCCCCTTTGGGTTCTAGGTGAAAATCTCACTCAAACAAATCAAACAAAAATGTTTCCATGGTATGTATTGTTGTTCATTTTCATCAAATAAACAAAATTAAACCCAGAATAAATCCTGAAAGACAAGAAATGAGCATAAAAGATGCTTCAGCGCAAGTGTTAATGTTACTAAAAGAGCCCAAATTTCTAAAAATATTGCGAAAAACAAAAATTTTCAGTTTTAGAGTGAATGTTTGAGGTGTATAGAAGGCATTTATTTCATTTTTAGAAAATTTAATTTTTCACATTTTTCCATGAGAAGTGCCAATACCCCCCGTTTGGGTTCTAGTTGAAAATCTCACTCGACACAAATCAAACAAAAATGTTTCCATGGTGTGTATTGTTGTTTATTTTCATCAAATAAAGAAAATAAAACCCAGAATAAATCCTGAAAGACAAGAAATGAGCATAAAAGATGCTTCAGCGCAAGTGTTAATGTTACTAAAAGAGCCCAAATTTCTAAAAATATTGCAAAAAACCACAATTTTCATATTTAGAGTGAATGTTTGAGGTGTATAGAAGGCATTTATTTCATTTTTAGAAAATTTATTTTTTCTCATTTTTCCATGAAAAGTGCCAATACCCTTTGGGTTCTAGGTGAAAATCTCACTCGACACTAATCAAACAAAAATTTCTCATTGGTGTGTATTGTTGTTCATTTTCATCAAATAAACGAAATAAAACCCAGAATAAATCATGAAAGACTAGAAATGAGCATAAAAGATGCTTCAGCGCAAGTGTTAATGTTACTAAAAGAGCCGAAATTTCTAAAAATATTGCGAAAAACAACAATTTTCAGTTTTAGAGTGAATGTTTGAGGTGTATAGAGTGCATTTATTTCATTTTTAGAATATTTAATTTTTCACATTTTTCCATGAAAAGTGCCAAGTGCCCCTTTGGGTTCTAGAAGAAAATCTCGCTCGACACAAATCAAAAATAAATGTTTCCATGGTGTGTAATGTTGTTCATTTTCATCAAATAAACAAAATAAAACCCTGAATAAATCCTGAAAGACAAGAAATGAGCATAAAAATTGCTTCAGCGCAAGTGTTAATGTTACTAAAAGAGCCAAAATTTCTAAAAAATATTGGGAAAAACAACAATTTTCAGTTTAAGAGTGAATGTTTGAGGGGTATAGAAGGCATTTATTTCATTTTTAGAAAATTTAATTTTTCACATTTTTCCATGAAAAGTGCCAATACCCCCCCTTTGGGTTCTAGGTGAAAATCTCACTCGAAACAGATCAAAAAAATGTTTCCATGGTGTGTATTGTTGTTCATTTTCATCAAATAAGCAAAATAAAACCCACAATAAATCCTGAAAGACAAGAAATGAGCATAAAAGATGCTTCAGCGCAAGTGTTAATGTTACTAAAAGAGCCCAAATTTCTAAAAATATTGCGAAAAACAACAATTTACAGTTTTAGAAGGAATGTTTGAGGTTTATAGAAGGCATTTATTTCATTTTTAAAAAATTTAATTTTTCCCATTTTTCCATGAAAAGTGCCAATACTCCCCCCTTTGGGTTCTAGGTGAAAATCTCACTCAATACAAATCAAACAAAAATGTTTCCATGGAGTGTATTGTTGCTCATTTTCATCAAATAAACAAAGTAAAACCCAGAATAAATCCTGAAAGAAAAGAAATGAGCATAAAAGATGCTTCAGCTCAATTGTTAAGGTTAGTAAAAGAGCCCAAATTTCTGAAAATATTACGAAAAACAACAATCTTCCGTTTTAGAGTGAATGTTTGAAGTGCATAGAAGGCATTTATTTCATTTTTAGAAAATGTTATTTTTTACATTTTTCCATGAAAAGTGCCAATACCCCCCCCTTTGGGTTCTAGGTGAAAATCTCACTCGACACAAATCAAACAAAAATGTTTCCATGGTGTGTATTGTTGTTCATTTTTATCAAATAAACAAAATAAAAACCCAGAATAAATCCTGAAAGACAAGAAATGAGCATAAAAGATGCTTCAGCGCAAGTGTAAATGCTACTTAAAGATCCAAAATTTCTAAAAATATTGCGAAAAACAACAATTTTCAGTTTAAGAGTGAATGTTTGAGGTGTATAGAAGGCATTTATTTCATTTTTAGAAAATTTAATTTTTCACATTTTTCATAAAAAGTGCCAATACCCCCCCTTTGGGTTCTAGGTGAAAATCTCGCTCGACACAAATCAAAAAAAAATGTTTCCATGGTGTGTATTGTTGTTCATTTTCATCAAATAAACAAAATAAAACCCAGAATAAATCCCGAAAGAAAAGAAATGAGCATAAAAGATGCTTCAGCGCAAGTGTTAAAGTTACTAAAAGAGCCAAAATTTCTAAAAATATTGCAAAAAACCATAATTTTCAGATTTAGAGTGAATGTTAGAAGTGCATAGAAGGCATTTATTTCATTTTTAGAAAATGTTATTTTTTACATTTTTCCATGAAAAGTGCCAATACCCCCCCCTTTGGGTTCTAGGTGAAAATCTCACTCAAACAAATCAAACAAAAATGTTTCCATGGTATGTATTGTTGTTCATTTTCATCAAATAAACAAAATTAAACCCAGAATAAATCCTGAAAGACAAGAAATGAGCATAAAAGATGCTTCAGCGCAAGTGTTAATGTTACTAAAAGAGCCCAAATTTCTAAAAATATTGCGAAAAACAAAAATTTTCAGTTTTAGAGTGAATGTTTGAGGTGTATAGAAGGCATTTATTTCATTTTTAGAAAATTTAATTTTTCACATTTTTCCATGAGAAGTGCCAATACCCCCCGTTTGGGTTCTAGTTGAAAATCTCACTCGACACAAATCAAACAAAAATGTTTCCATGGTGTGTATTGTTGTTTATTTTCATCAAATAAAGAAAATAAAACCCAGAATAAATCCTGAAAGACAAGAAATGAGCATAAAAGATGCTTCAGCGCAAGTGTTAATGTTACTAAAAGAGCCCAAATTTCTAAAAATATTGCAAAAAACCACAATTTTCATATTTAGAGTGAATGTTTGAGGTGTATAGAAGGCATTTATTTCATTTTTAGAAAATTTATTTTTTCTCATTTTTCCATGAAAAGTGCCAATACCCTTTGGGTTCTAGGTGAAAATCTCACTCGACACTAATCAAACAAAAATTTCTCATTGGTGTGTATTGTTGTTCATTTTCATCAAATAAACGAAATAAAACCCAGAATAAATCATGAAAGACTAGAAATGAGCATAAAAGATGCTTCAGCGCAAGTGTTAATGTTACTAAAAGAGCCGAAATTTCTAAAAATATTGCGAAAAACAACAATTTTCAGTTTTAGAGTGAATGTTTGAGGTGTATAGAGTGCATTTATTTCATTTTTAGAATATTTAATTTTTCACATTTTTCCATGAAAAGTGCCAAGTGCCCCTTTGGGTTCTAGAAGAAAATCTCGCTCGACACAAATCAAAAATAAATGTTTCCATGGTGTGTAATGTTGTTCATTTTCATCAAATAAACAAAATAAAACCCTGAATAAATCCTGAAAGACAAGAAATGAGCATAAAAATTGCTTCAGCGCAAGTGTTAATGTTACTAAAAGAGCCCAAATTTCTAAAAATATTGCGAAAAACAACAATTTTCAGTTTTAGAGTGAATGTTTGAGGTGTATAGAAGGCATTTAAATCATTTTTAGAAAATTTAATTTTTCACATTTTTCCATGAAAAGTGCCAATACGTGCCAATAAGTGTCCCCCCCCTTTGGGTTTTAGGTGAAAATCTCACTCGACACAAATCAAACAAAAATGTTTCCATGGTGTGTATTGTTGTTCATTTTCATCAAATAAACAAAATAAAACCCAGAATAAATCCTGAACGACAAGAAATTAGCATAAAAGATGCTTCAGCGCAAGTGTTAATGTTACTAAAAGAGCCAAAATATCTAAAAATATTGCGAAAAACAACAATTTTCAGTTTAAGAGTGAATGTTTGAGGTGTATTGAAGGCATTTATTTCATTTTTAGAAAATTTAATTTTTCACATTTTTCCATGAAAAGTGCCAATACCCCCCCCTTTGGGTTCTAGGTGAAAATCTCGCTCGACACAAATCAAACAAAAATGTTTCCATGGTGTGTATTGTTGTTCATTTTCATCAAATAAACAAAATAAAACCCAGAATAAATCCCGAAAGAAAAGAAATGAGCATAAAAGATGCTTCAGCGCAAGTGTTAATGTTACTTAAAGAGCCCAAATTTCTAAAAATATTGCAAAAAACAACAATTTTCAGATTTTGAGTGAATGTTTGAGGTGTATAGAAGGCATTTATTTCATTTTTAGAAAATTTAATTTTTCACATTTTTCCATTAAAAGTGCCAATACCCCCCCCCTTTGGGTTCTAGGTGATAATCTCACTCGACACATATCAAACAAAAATGTTTCCATGGTGTGTATTATTGTTCATTTTCATCAAATAAACAAAATAAAACCCTGAATAAATCCTGAAAGACAAGAAATGAGCATAAAAGATGCTTCAGCGCAAGTGTTTATGTTACTAAAAGAGCCCAAATTTCTAAAAATATTGCGAAAAACAACAATTTTCAGTTTTAGAGTGAATGTTTGGAAGTATAGAAGGCATTTATTTCATTTTTAGAAAATTTAATTTTTCTCATTTTTCCATGAAAAGTGCCAATACCCTTTGGGTTCTAGGTGAAAATCTCACTCGACACTAATCAAACAAAAATTTCTCAATGGTGTGTATTGTTGTTCATTTTCATCAAATAAACGAAATAAAACCCTGAATAAATCATGAAAGACAAGAAATGAGCATAAAAGATGCTTCAGCGCAAGTGTTAATGTTACTAAAAGAGCCGAAATTTCTAAAAATATTGCGAAAAACAACAATTTTCAGTTTTAGAGTGAATGTTTGAGGTGTATAGAGTGCATTTATTTCATTTTTAGAATATTTAATTTTTCACATTTTTCCATGAAAAGTGCCAAGTGCCCCTTTGGGTTCTAGAAGAAAATCTCGCTCGACACAAATCAAAAATAAATGTTTCCATGGTGTGTAATGTTGTTCATTTTCATCAAATAAACAAAATTAAACCCAGAATAAATCCTGAACGACAAGAAATGAGCATAAAAGATGCTTCAGCGCAAGTGTTAATGTTACTAAAAGAGCCAAAATATCTAAAAATATTGCGAAAAACAACAATTTTCAGTTTAAGAGTGAATGTTTTAGGTGTATAGAAGGCATTTATTTCATTTTTAGAAAATTTAATTTTTCACATTTTTCCATGAGAAGTGCCAATACCCCCCGTTTGGGTTCTAGTTGAAAATCTCACTCGACACAAATCAAACAAAAATGTTTCCATGGTGTGTATTGTTGTTTATTTTCATCAAATAAAGAAAATAAAACCCAGAATAAATCCTGAAAGACAAGAAATGAGCATAAAAGATGCTTCAGCGCAAGTGTTAATGTTACTAAAAGAGCCCAAATTTCTAAAAATATTGCAAAAAACCACAATTTTCAGATTTAGAGTGAATGTTTGAGGTGTATAGAAGGCATTTATTTCATTTTTAGAAAATTTATTTTTTCTCATTTTTCCATGAAAAGTGCCAATACCCTTTGGGTTCTAGGTGAAAATCTCACTCGACACTAATCAAACAAAAATTTCTCAATGGTGTGTATTGTTGTTCATTTTCATCAAATAAACGAAATAAAACCCTGAATAAATCATGAAAGACAAGAAATGAGCATAAAAGATGCTTCAGCGCAAGTGTTAATGTTACTAAAAGAGCCGAAATTTCTAAAAATATTGCGAAAAACAACAATTTTCAGTTTTAGAGTGAATGTTTGAGGTGTATAGAGTGCATTTATTTCATTTTTAGAATATTTAATTTTTCACATTTTTCCATGAAAAGTGCCAAGTGCCCCTTTGGGTTCTAGAAGAAAATCTCGCTCGACACAAATCAAAAATAAATGTTTCCATGGTGTGTAATGTTGTTCATTTTCATCAAATAAACAAAATTAAACCCAGAATAAATCCTGAAAGACAAGAAATGAGCATAAAAATTGCTTCAGCGCAAGTGTTAATGTTACTAAAAGAGCCAAAATTTCTAAAAAATATTGGGAAAAACAACAATTTTCAGTTTAAGAGTGAATGTTTGAGGTGTATAGAAGGCATTTATTTCATTTTTAGAAAATTTAATTTTTCACATTTTTCCATGAAAAGTGCCAATACCCCCCCCTTTGGGTTCTAGGTGAAAATCTCACTCGAAACAGATCAAACAAAAATGTTTCCATGGTGTGTATTGTTGTTCATTTTTATCAAATAAACAAAATAAAAACCCAGAATAAATCCTGAAAGACAAGAAATGAGCATAAAAGATGCTTCAGCGCAAGTGTTAATGTTACTAAAAGAGCCCAAATTTCTAAAAATATTGCGAAAAACAAAAATTTTCAGTTTTAGAGTGAATGTTTGTGGTGTATAGAAGGCATTTATTTCATTTTTAGAAAATTTAATTTTTCACATTTTTCCATGAGAAGTGCCAATACCCCCCGTTTGGGTTCTAGTTGAAAATCTCACTCGACACAAATCAAACAAAAATGTTTCCATGGTGTGTATTGTTGTTTATTTTCATCAAATAAAGAAAATAAAACCCAGAATAAATCCTGAAAGACAAGAAATGAGCATAAAAGATGCTTCAGCGCAAGTGTTAATGTTACTAAAAGAGCCCAAATTTCTAAAAATATTGCAAAAAACCACAATTTTCATATTTAGAGTGAATGTTTGAGGTGTATAGAAGGCATTTATTTCATTTTTAGAAAATTTATTTTTTCTCATTTTTCCATGAAAAGTGCCAATACCCTTTGGGTTCTAGGTGAAAATCTCACTCGACACTAATCAAACAAAAATTTCTCATTGGTGTGTATTGTTGTTCATTTTCATCAAATAAACGAAATAAAACCCAGAATAAATCATGAAAGACTAGAAATGAGCATAAAAGATGCTTCAGCGCAAGTGTTAATGTTACTAAAAGAGCCGAAATTTCTAAAAATATTGCGAAAAACAACAATTTTCAGTTTTAGAGTGAATGTTTGAGGTGTATAGAGTGCATTTATTTCATTTTTAGAATATTTAATTTTTCACATTTTTCCATGAAAAGTGCCAAGTGCCCCTTTGGGTTCTAGAAGAAAATCTCGCTCGACACAAATCAAAAATAAATGTTTCCATGGTGTGTAATGTTGTTCATTTTCATCAAATAAACAAAATAAAACCCTGAATAAATCCTGAAAGACAAGAAATGAGCATAAAAATTGCTTCAGCGCAAGTGTTAATGTTACTAAAAGAGCCAAAATTTCTAAAAAATATTGGGAAAAACAACAATTTTCAGTTTAAGAGTGAATGTTTGAGGGGTATAGAAGGCATTTATTTCATTTTTAGAAAATTTAATTTTTCACATTTTTCCATGAAAAGTGCCAATACCCCCCCCTTTGGGTTCTAGGTGAAAATCTCACTCGAAACAGATCAAAAAAATGTTTCCATGGTGTGTATTGTTGTTCATTTTCATCAAATAAGCAAAATAAAACCCACAATAAATCCTGAAAGACAAGAAATGAGCATAAAAGATGCTTCAGCGCAAGTGTTAATGTTACTAAAAGAGCCCAAATTTCTAAAAATATTGCGAAAAACAACAATTTACAGTTTTAGAAGGAATGTTTGAGGTTTATAGAAGGCATTTATTTCATTTTTAAAAAATTTAATTTTTCCCATTTTTCCATGAAAAGTGCCAATACTCCCCCCTTTGGGTTCTAGGTGAAAATCTCACTCAATACAAATCAAACAAAAATGTTTCCATGGAGTGTATTGTTGCTCATTTTCATCAAATAAACAAAGTAAAACCCAGAATAAATCCTGAAAGAAAAGAAATGAGCATAAAAGATGCTTCAGCTCAATTGTTAAGGTTAGTAAAAGAGCCCAAATTTCTGAAAATATTACGAAAAACAACAATCTTCCGTTTTAGAGTGAATGTTTGAAGTGCATAGAAGGCATTTATTTCATTTTTAGAAAATGTTATTTTTTACATTTTTCCATGAAAAGTGCCAATACCCCCCCCTTTGGGTTCTAGGTGAAAATCTCACTCGACACAAATCAAACAAAAATGTTTCCATGGTGTGTATTGTTGTTCATTTTTATCAAATAAACAAAATAAAAACCCAGAATAAATCCTGAAAGACAAGAAATGAGCATAAAAGATGCTTCAGCGCAAGTGTAAATGCTACTTAAAGATCCAAAATTTCTAAAAATATTGCGAAAAACAACAATTTTCAGTTTAAGAGTGAATGTTTGAGGTGTATAGAAGGCATTTATTTCATTTTTAGAAAATTTAATTTTTCACATTTTTCATAAAAAGTGCCAATACCCCCCCTTTGGGTTCTAGGTGAAAATCTCGCTCGACACAAATCAAAAAAAAATGTTTCCATGGTGTGTATTGTTGTTCATTTTCATCAAATAAACAAAATAAAACCCAGAATAAATCCCGAAAGAAAAGAAATGAGCATAAAAGATGCTTCAGCGCAAGTGTTAAAGTTACTAAAAGAGCCAAAATTTCTAAAAATATTGCAAAAAACCATAATTTTCAGATTTAGAGTGAATGTTAGAAGTGCATAGAAGGCATTTATTTCATTTTTAGAAAATGTTATTTTTTACATTTTTCCATGAAAAGTGCCAATACCCCCCCCTTTGGGTTCTAGGTGAAAATCTCACTCAAACAAATCAAACAAAAATGTTTCCATGGTATGTATTGTTGTTCATTTTCATCAAATAAACAAAATTAAACCCAGAATAAATCCTGAAAGACAAGAAATGAGCATAAAAGATGCTTCAGCGCAAGTGTTAATGTTACTAAAAGAGCCCAAATTTCTAAAAATATTGCGAAAAACAAAAATTTTCAGTTTTAGAGTGAATGTTTGAGGTGTATAGAAGGCATTTATTTCATTTTTAGAAAATTTAATTTTTCACATTTTTCCATGAGAAGTGCCAATACCCCCCGTTTGGGTTCTAGTTGAAAATCTCACTCGACACAAATCAAACAAAAATGTTTCCATGGTGTGTATTGTTGTTTATTTTCATCAAATAAAGAAAATAAAACCCAGAATAAATCCTGAAAGACAAGAAATGAGCATAAAAGATGCTTCAGCGCAAGTGTTAATGTTACTAAAAGAGCCCAAATTTCTAAAAATATTGCAAAAAACCACAATTTTCATATTTAGAGTGAATGTTTGAGGTGTATAGAAGGCATTTATTTCATTTTTAGAAAATTTATTTTTTCTCATTTTTCCATGAAAAGTGCCAATACCTTTTGGGTTCTAGGTGAAAATCTCACTCGACACTAATCAAACAAAAATTTCTCATTGGTGTGTATTGTTGTTCATTTTCATCAAATAAACGAAATAAAACCCAGAATAAATCATGAAAGACTAGAAATGAGCATAAAAGATGCTTCAGCGCAAGTGTTAATGTTACTAAAAGAGCCGAAATTTCTAAAAATATTGCGAAAAACAACAATTTTCAGTTTTAGAGTGAATGTTTGAGGTGTATAGAGTGCATTTATTTCATTTTTAGAATATTTAATATTTCACATTTTTCCATGAAAAGTGCCAAGTGCCCCTTTGGGTTCTAGAAGAAAATCTCGCTCGACACAAATCAAAAATAAATGTTTCCATGGTGTGTAATGTTGTTCATTTTCATCAAATAAACAAAATAAAACCCTGAATAAATCCTGAAAGACAAGAAATGAGCATAAAAATTGCTTCAGCGCTAGTGTTAATGTTACTAAAAGAGCCCAAATTTCTAAAAATATTGCGAAAAACAACAATTTTCAGTTTTAGAGTGAATGTTTGAGGTGTATAGAAGGCATTTAAATCATTTTTGAAAATTTAATTTTTCACATTTTTCCATGAAAAGTGCCAATACGTGCCAATAAGTGTCCCCCCCCTTTGGGTTTTAGGTGAAAATCTCACTCGACACAAATCAAACAAAAATGTTTCCATGGTGTGTATTGTTGTTCATTTTCATCAAATAAACAAAATAAAACCCAGAATAAATCCTGAACGACAAGAAATTAGCATAAAAGATGCTTCAGCGCAAGTGTTAATGTTACTAAAAGAGCCAAAATATCTAAAAATATTGCGAAAAACAACAATTTTCAGTTTAAGAGTGAATGTTTGAGGTGTATAGAAGGCATTTATTTCATTTTTAGAAAATTTAATTTTTCACATTTTTCCATGAAAAGTGCCAATACCCCCCCCTTTGGGTTCTAGGTGAAAATCTCGCTCGACACAAATCAAACAAAAATGTTTCCGTGGTGTGTATTGTTGTTCATTTTCATCAAATAAACAAAATAAAACCCAGAATAAATCCCGAAAGAAAAGAAATGAGCATAAAAGATGCTTCAGCGCAAGTGTTAATGTTACTTAAAGAGCCCAAATTTCTAAAAATATTGCAAAAAACAACAATTTTCAGATTTTGAGTGAATGTTTGAGGTGTATAGAAGGCATTTATTTCATTTTTAGAAAATTTAATTTTTCACATTTTTCCATTAAAAGTGCCAATACCCCCCCCCTTTGGGTTCTAGGTGATAATCTCACTCGACACATATCAAACAAAAATGTTTCCATGGTGTGTATTATTGTTCATTTTCATCAAATAAACAAAATATAACCCTGAATAAATCCTGAAAGACAAGAAATGAGCATAAAAGATGCTTCAGCGCAAGTGTTTATGTTACTAAAAGAGCCCAAATTTCTAAAAATATTGCGAAAAACAACAATTTTCAGTTTTAGAGTGAATGTTTGGAAGTATAGAAGGCATTTATTTCATTTTTAGAAAATTTAATTTTTCACATTTTTCCATGAAAAGTGCCAATACCCCCCCCTTTGGGTTCTAGGTGAAAATCTCACTCGACACAAATCAAACAAAAATGTTTCCATGGTGTGTATTGTTGTTCATTTTCATTAAATAAACAAAATAAAACCCAGAATAAATCCTGAACGACAAGAAATGAGCATAAAAGATGCTTCAGCGCAAGTGTTAATGTTACTAAAAGAGCCAAAATATCTAAAAATATTGCGAAAAACAACAATTTTCAGTTTAAGAGTGAATGTTTTAGGTGTATAGAAGGCATTTATTTCATTTTTAGAAAATTTAATTTTTCACATTTTTCCATGAGAAGTGCCAATACCCCCCGTTTGGGTTCTAGTTGAAAATCTCACTCGACACAAATCAAACAAAAATGTTTCCATGGTGTGTATTGTTGTTTATTTTCATCAAATAAAGAAAATAAAACCCAGAATAAATCCTGAAAGACAAGAAATGAGCATAAAAGATGCTTCAGCGCAAGTGTTAATGTTACTAAAAGAGCCCAAATTTCTAAAAATATTGCAAAAAACCACAATTTTCAGATTTAGAGTGAATGTTTGAGGTGTATAGAAGGCATTTATTTCATTTTTAGAAAATTTATTTTTTCTCATTTTTCCATGAAAAGTGCCAATACCCTTTGGGTTCTAGGTGAAAATCTCACTCGACACTAATCAAACAAAAATTTCTCAATGGTGTGTATTGTTGTTCATTTTCATCAAATAAACGAAATAAAACCCTGAATAAATCATGAAAGACAAGAAATGAGCATAAAAGATGCTTCAGCGCAAGTGTTAATGTTACTAAAAGAGCCGAAATTTCTAAAAATATTGCGAAAAACAACAATTTTCAGTTTTAGAGTGAATGTTTGAGGTGTATAGAGTGCATTTATTTCATTTTTAGAATATTTAATTTTTCACATTTTTCCATGAAAAGTGCCAAGTGCCCCTTTGGGTTCTAGAAGAAAATCTCGCTCGACACAAATCAAAAATAAATGTTTCCATGGTGTGTAATGTTGTTCATTTTCATCAAATAAACAAAATTAAACCCAGAATAAATCCTGAAAGACAAGAAATGAGCATAAAAATTGCTTCAGCGCAAGTGTTAATGTTACTAAAAGAGCCAAAATTTCTAAAAAATATTGGGAAAAACAACAATTTTCAGTTTAAGAGTGAATGTTTGAGGTGTATAGAAGGCATTTATTTCATTTTTAGAAAATTTAATTTTTCACATTTTTCCATGAAAAGTGCCAATACCCCCCCCTTTGGGTTCTAGGTGAAAATCTCACTCGAAACAGATCAAACAAAAATGTTTCCATGGTGTGTATTGTTGTTCATTTTTATCAAATAAACAAAATAAAAACCCAGAATAAATCCTGAAAGACAAGAAATGAGCATAAAAGATGCTTCAGCGCAAGTGTAAATGTTACTTAAAGATCCAAAATTTCTGAAAAATTGCGAAAAACAACAATTTTCAGTTTAAGAGTGAATGTTTGAGGTGTATAGAAGGCATTTATTTCATTTTTAGAAAATTTAATTTTTCACATTTTTCATAAAAAGTGCCAATACCCCCCCTTTGGGTTCTTGGTGAAAATCTCGCTCGACACAAATCAAAAAAAAATGTTTCCATGGAGTGTATTGTTGCTCATTTTCATCAAATAAACAAAGTAAAACCCAGAATAAATCCTGAAAGAAAAGAAATGAGCATAAAAGATGCTTCAGCTCAATTGTTAAGGTTAGTAAAAGAGCCCAAATTTCTGAAAATATTACGAAAAACAACAATCTTCCGTTTTAGAGTGAATGTTTGAAGTGCATAGAAGGCATTTATTTCATTTTTAGAAAATGTTATTTTTTACATTTTTTCATGAAAAGTGCCAATACCCCCCCCTTTGGGTTCTAGGTGAAAATCTCACTCGACACAAATCAAACAAAAATGTTTCCATGGTGTGTATTGTTGTTCATTTTTATCAAATAAACAAAATAAAAACCCAGAATAAATCCTGAAAGACAAGAAATGAGCATAAAAGATGCTTCAGCGCAAGTGTAAATGTTACTTAAAGATCCAAAATTTCTGAAAAATTGCGAAAAACAACAATTTTCAGTTTAAGAGTGAATGTTTGAGGTGTATAGAAGGCATTTATTTCATTTTTAGAAAATTTAATTTTTCACATTTTTCATAAAAAGTGCCAATACCCCCCCTTTGGGTTCTTGGTGAAAATCTCGCTCGACACAAATCAAAAAAAAATGTTTCCATGGTGTGTATTGTTGTTCATTTTCATCAAATAAACAAAATAAAACCCAGAATAAATCCCGAAAGAAAAGAAATGAGCATAAAAGATGCTTCAGCGCAAGTGTTAAAGTTACTAAAAGAGCCAAAATTTCTAAAAATATTGCAAAAAACCATAATTTTCAGATTTAGTGTGAATGTTTGAGGTGTATAGAAGGCATTTATTTCATTTTTAGAAAATTTAATTTTTCACATTTTTCCATTAAAAGTGCCAAAACCCCCCCCTTTGGGTTCTAGGTGAAAATCTCACTCGACACAAATCAAACAAAAATGTTTCCATGGTGTGTATTGTTGTTCATTTTCATCAAATAAACAAAATAAAACCCATAATAAATCCTGAACGACAAGAAATGAGCATAAAAGATACTTCAGCGCAAGTGTCAATGTTATAAAAAGAGCCAAAATATCTAAAAATATTGCGAAAAACAACAATTTTCAGTTTAAGAGTGAATTTTTGAGGTGTATAGAAGGAATTTATTTCATTTTTAGAAAATTTAATTTTTCACATTTTTCCATGAAAAGTGCCAATCCCCCCCCCCTTTGGGTTCTAGGTGAAAATCTAACTCGAAACAAATCAAACAAAAATGTCTCCATGGTGTGTATTGTTGTTCATTTTCATCAAATAAAAAAAATAAAACCCATAATAAATCCTGAAAGACAAGAAATGAGCATAAAAGAAGCTTCAGCGCTAGTGTTAATGCTACTAAAAGAGCCCAAATTTCTAAAAATATTGCGAAAAACAACAATTTTCAGTTTTAGAGTGAATGTTTGAGGTGTATAGAAGGCATTTATTTCATTTTTAGAAAATTTAATTTTTCACATTTTTCCATGAAAAGTGCCAATACGTGCCAATAAGTGTCCCCCCCCTTTGGGTTCTAGGTGAAAATCTCACTCGACACAAATCAAACAAAAATGTTTCCATGGTGTGTATTGTTGTTCATTTTCATCAAATAAACAAAATAAAACCCAGAATAAATCCTGAACGACAAGAAATTAGCATAAAAGATGCTTCAGCGCAAGTGTTAATGTTACTAAAAGAGCCAAAATATCTAAAAATATTGCGAAAAACAACAATTTTCAGTTTAAGAGTGAATGTTTGAGGTGTATAGAAGGCATTTATTTCATTTTTAGAAAATTTAATTTTTCACATTTTTCCATGAAAAGTGCCAATACCCCCCCCTTTGGGTTCTAGGTGAAAATCTCGCCCGACACAAATCAAACAAAAATGTTTCCATGGTGTGTATTTTGTTCATTTTCATCAAATAAACAAAATAAAACCCAGAATAAATCCCGAAAGAAAAGAAATGAGCATAAAAGATGCTTCAGCGCAAGTGTTAATGTTACTAAAAGAGCCCAAATTTCTAAAAATATTGCAAAAAACAACAATTTTCAGATTTAGAGTGAATGTTTGAGGTGTATAGAAGGCATTTATTTCATTTTTAGAAAATTTAATTTTTCACATTTTTCCATTAAAAGTGCCAATACCCCCCCCTTTGGGTTCTAGGTGATAATCTCACTCGACACATATCAAACAAAAATGTTTCCATGGTGTGTATTGTTGTTCATTTTCATCAAATAAACAAAATAAAACCCTGAATAAATCCTGAAAGACAAGAAATGAGCATAAAAGATGCTTCAGCGCAAGTGTTTATGTTACTAAAAGAGCCCAAATTTCTAAAAATATTGCGAAAAACAACAATTTTCAGTTTTAGAGTGAATGTTTGAGGTGTATAGAAGGCATTTATTTCATTTTTAGAAAATTTAATTTTTCACATTTTTCCATGAAAAGTGCCAATACCCCCCCCTTTGGGTTCTAGGTGAAAATCTCACTCGACACAAATCAAACAAAAATGTTTCCATGGTGTGTATTGTTGTTCATTTTCATTAAATAAACAAAATAAAACCCAGAATAAATCCTGAACGACAAGAAATGAGCATAAAAGATGCTTCAGCGCAAGTGTTAATGTTACTAAAAGAGCCAAAATATCTAAAAATATTGCGAAAAACAACAATTTTCAGTTTAAGAGTGAATGTTTTAGGTGTATAGAAGGCATTTATTTCATTTTTAGAAAATTTAATTTTTCACATTTTTCCATGAGAAGTGCAGATACCTCCCCCTTTGGGTCCTAGGTGAAAATCTCACTCGAACAAATCAAACAAAAATGTTTCCATGGTGTGTAATGTTGTTCACTTTCATCAACTAAAAAAAATTAAACCCAGAATAAATCCTGAAAGACAAGAAATGAGCATAAAAGATGCTTCAGCGCAAGTGTTTATGTTACTAAAAGAGCCCAAATTTCTAAAAATATTGCGAAAAACAACAATTTTCAGTTTAAGAGTGAATGTTTGAGGTGTATAGAAGGAATTTATTTCATTTTTAGAAAATTTAATTTTTCACATTTTTCCATGAAAAGTGCCAATACCCCCCCCTTTGGGTTCTAGGTGAAAATCTAACTCGACACAAATCAAACAAAAATGTCTCCATGGTGTGTATTGTTGTTCATTTTCATCAAATAAACAAAATAAAACCCATAATAAATCCTGAAAGACAAGAAATGAGCATAAAAGATGCTTCAGCGCAAGTGTTTATGTTACTAAAAGAGCCAAAATTTCTAAAAATATTGCGAAAAACAACAATTTTCAGTTTTAGAGTGAATGTTTGAGGTGTATAGAAGGCATTTATTTCATTTTTAGAATATTTAATTTTTCACATTTTTCCATGAAAAGTGCCAAGTGCCCCTTTGGGTTCTAGAAGAAAATCTCGCTCGACACAAATCATAAATAAATGTTTCCATGGTGTGTATTGTTGTTCATTTTCATCAAATAAACAAAATAAAACCCAGAATAAATCCTGAAAGACAAGAAATGAGCATAAAAGATGCTTCAGCGCAAGTGTTAATGTTACTAAAAGAGCCAAAATTTCTAAAAAATATTGCGAAAAACAACAATTTTCAGTTTTAGAGTGAATGTTTGAGGTGTATAGAAGGCATTTATTTCATTTTTAGAATATTTAATTTTTCACATTTTTCCATGAAAAGTGCCAAGTGCCGCCTTTGGGTTCTAAGTGAAAATCTCACTCGACACAAATAAAACAAAAATGTTTCCATGGTGTGTATTGTTGTTCATTTTCATCAAATAAACAAAATAAAACCCATAATAAATCCTGAAAGACAAGAAATGAGCATAAAAGATGCTTCAGCGCAAGTGTTAATGTTACTAAAAGAGCCCAAATTTCTAAAAAATATTGCGAAAAACAACAATTTTCAGTTTTAGAGTGAATGTTTGAGGTGTATAGAAGGCATTTATTTCATTTTTAGAAAATTTAATTTTTCACATTTTTCCATGAAAAGTGCGTATACCCCCCCCTTTGGGTTCTAGGTGAAAATCTCGCTCGACACAAATCAAACAAAAATGTTTCCATGGTGTGTATTGTTGTTCATTTTCATCAAATAAACAAAATAAAACCCAGAATAAATCCCGAAAGAAAAGAAATGAGCATAAAAGATGCTTCAGCGCAAGTGTTAATGTTACTAAAAGAGCCCAAATTTCTAAAAATATTGCAAAAAACAACAATTTTCAGATTTAGAGTGAATGTTTGAGGTGTATAGAAGGCATTTATTTCATTTTTAGAAAATTTAATTTTTCACATTTTTCCATTAAAAGTGCCAATACCCCCCCCTTTGGGTTCTAGGTGATAATCTCACTCGACACATATCAAACAAAAATGTTTCCATGGTGTGTATTGTTGTTCATTTTCATCAAATAAACAAAATAAAACCCTGAATAAATCCTGAAAGACAAGAAATGAGCATAAAAGATGCTTCAGCGCAAGTGTTTATGTTACTAAAAGAGCCCAAATTTCTAAAAATATTGCGAAAAACAACAATTTTCAGTTTTAGAGTGAATGTTTGAGGTGTATAGAAGGCATTTATTTCATTTTTAGAAAATTTAATTTTTCACATTTTTCCATGAAAAGTGCCAATACCCCACCCTTTGGGTTCTAGGTGAAAATCTCACTAGACACAAATCAAACAAAAATGTTTCCATGGTGTGTATTGTTGTTCATTTTCTTTAAATAAACAAAATAAAACCCAGAATAAATCCTGAACGACAAGAAATGAGCATAAAAGATGCTTCAGCGCAAGTGTTAATGTTACTAAAAGAGCCAAAATATCTAAAAATATTGCGAAAAACAACAATTTTCAGTTTAAGAGTGAATGTTTTAGGTGTATAGAAGGCATTTATTTCATTTTTAGAAAATTTAATTTTTCACATTTTTCCATGAGAAGTGCAGATACCTCCCCCTTTGGGTCCTAGGTGAAAATCTCACTCGAACAAATCAAACAAAAATGTTTCCATGGTGTGTAATGTTGTTCACTTTCATCAACTAAAAAAAATTAAACCCAGAATAAATCCTGAAAGACAAGAAATGAGCATAAAAGATGCTTCAGCGCAAGTGTTTATGTTACTAAAAGAGCCAAAATATCTAAAAATATTGCGAAAAACAACAATTTTCAGTTTAAGAGTGAATGTTTTAGGTGTATAGAAGGCATTTATTTCATTTTTAGAAAATTTAATTTTTCACATTTTTCCATGAGAAGTGCAGATACCTCCCCCTTTGGGTCCTAGGTGAAAATCTCACTCGAACAAATCAAACAAAAATGTTTCCATGGTGTGTAATGTTGTTCACTTTCATCAACTAAAAAAAATTAAACCCAGAATAAATCCTGAAAGACAAGAAATGAGCATAAAAGATGCTTCAGCGCAAGTGTTTATGTTACTAAAAGAGCCCAAATTTCTAAAAATATTGCGAAAAACAACAATTTTCAGTTTAAGAGTGAATGTTTGAGGTGTATAGAAGGAATTTATTTCATTTTTAGAAAATTTAATTTTTCACATTTTTCCATGAAAAGTGCCAATACCCCCCCCTTTGGGTTCTAGGTGAAAATCTAACTCGACACAAATCAAACAAAAATGTCTCCATGGTGTGTATTGTTGTTCATTTTCATCAAATAAACAAAATAAAACCCATAATAAATCCTGAAAGACAAGAAATGAGCATAAAAGATGCTTCAGCGCAAGTGTTTATGTTACTAAAAGAGCCCAAATTTCTAAAAATATTGCGAAAAACAACAATTTTCAGTTTTAGAGTGAATGTTTGAGGTGTATAGAAGGCATTTATTTCATTTTTAGAATATTTAATTTTTCACATTTTTCCATGAAAAGTGCCAAGTGCCCCTTTGGGTTCTAGAAGAAAATCTCGCTCGACACAAATCATAAATAAATGTTTCCATGGTGTGTATTGTTGTTCATTTTCATCAAATAAACAAAATAAAACCCAGAATAAATCCTGAAAGACAAGAAATGAGCATAAAAGATTCTTCAGCGCAAGTGTTAATGTTACTAAAAGAGCCAAAATTTCTAAAAAATATTGCGAAAAACAACAATTTTCAGTTTTAGAGTGAATGTTTAAGGTGTATAGAAGGCATTTATTTCATTTTTAGAATATTTAATTTTTCACATTTTTCCATGAAAAGTGCCAAGTGCCGCCTTTGGGTTCTAAGTGAAAATCTCACTCGACACAAATAAAACAAAAATGTTTCCATGGTGTGTATTGTTGTTCATTTTCATCAAATAAACAAAATAAAACCCATAATAAATCCTGAAAGACAAGAAATGAGCATAAAAGATGCTTCAGCGCAAGTGTTAATGTTACTAAAAGAGCAAAAAATTTCTAAAAATATTGCGAAAAACAACAATTTTCAGTTTTAGAGTGAATGTTTGAGGTGTATAGAAGGCATTTATTTCATTTTTAGAAAATTTAATTTTTCACATTTTTCCATGAAAAGTGCGTATACCCCCCCCTTTGGGTTCTAGGTGAAAATCTCACTCGACACAAATCAAACAAAAATGTTTCCGTGGTGTGTATTGTTGTTCATTTTCATCAAATAAACAAAATAAAACCCAGAATAAATCCTGAACGACAAGAAATGAGCATAAAAGATGCTCAGCGCAAGTGTTAATGTTACTAAAAGAGCCAAATTTTCTAAAAATATTGCGAAAAACAATAATTTTCAGATTAAGAGTGAATGTTTGAGGTGTATAGAAGGCATTTATTTCATTTTTAGAAAATTTAATTTTTCACATTTTTCCATGAAAAGTGCCAATACCCCCCCTTTGGGTTCTAGTTGAAAATCTCACGCGACACAAATCAAACAAAAATGTTTCAATGGTGTTTATTGTGTATCATTTTCATCAAATAAACAAAATAAAACCCAGAATAAATACTGAAAGACAAGAAATGATTATAAAAATGCTTCAGCGCAAGTGTTAATGTTACTAAAAGAGCCAACATATCTAAAAATATTGCGAAAAACAACAATTTTCAGTTTAAGAGTGAATGTTTGAGGTGTATAGAAGGCATTTATTTCATTTTTAGAAATTTAATTTTTCACATTTTTCCATGAGAAGTGCAGATACCTCCCCCTTTGGGTCCTAGGTGAAAATCTCACTCGAACAAATCAAACAAAAATGTTTCCATGGTGTGTATTGTTGTGCACTTTCATCAACTAAACAAAATTAAACCCAGAATAAATCCTGAAAGACAAGAAATGAGCATAAAAGATGCTTCAGCGCAAGTGTTAATGTTACTAAAAGAGCCAAAATTTCTAAAAAATATTGTGAAAAACAACAATTTTCAGTTTAAGAGTGAATGTCTGTGGTGTATAGAAGGAATTTATTTCATTTTTAGAAAATGTTTTTTTTTACATTTTTCCATGAAAAGTGCCAATACCCCCCCCTTTGGGTTCTAGGAGAAAATCTCACTTGACACAAAACAAACAAAAATGTTTCCATGATGTGTATTGTTGTTCATTTTCATCAAATAAACAAAATTAAACCCATAATAAATCCTGAAAGGCAAGAAATGAGCATAAAAGATCCTTAAGCGCAAGTGTTAATGTTACTAAAAGAGCCAAAATTTCTAAAAATATTGCGAAAAACAACAATTTTCAGTTTAAGAGTGAATGTTTGAGGTGTATAGAAGGCATTTATTTCATTTTTAGAAAATTTTATTTTTCACATTTTTCCATGAAAAATGCCAATACCCCCCCTTTGGGATCTAGGTGAAAATCTCACTCGACACAAATCAAACAAAAATGTTTCCATGGTGTGTATTGTTGTTCGTTTTCATCAAATAAACAAAATAAAACCCACAATAAATACTGGAAGACAAGAAATGAGCATAAAAGATGCTTCAGCGCAAGTATTAATGTTACTAAAACTGCCCAATTTTCTAAAAATATTGCGAAAAACAACAATTTTCAGATTTAGAGTGAATGTTTGAGGTGTATAGAAGGCATTTATTTCATTTTTAGAAAATTTAATTTTTCACATTTTTCCATGAAAAGTGCCAATACCCCCCCCTTTTTGTGATCTAGGTGAAAATCTCACTTGACACAAAACAAACAAAAATGTTTCCATGATGTGTATTGTTGTTCATTTTCATCAAATAAACAAAATTAAACCCATAATAAATCCTGAAAGGCGAGAAATAGGCATAAAAGATCCTTAAGCGAAAGTGTTAATGTTACTAAAAGAGCCCAAATTTATAAAAATATTGCGAAAAACAACAATTTTCAGTTTAAGAGTGAATGTTTGAGGTGTATAGAAGGCATTTATTTCATTTTTAGAAAATTTATTTTTTCTCATTTTTCCATGAAAAGTGCCAATATCCCCCTTTGGGTTCTAGGTTAAAATCTCACTCGACACAAATCAAACAAAAATGTTTCCTTGGTGTGTATTGTTGTTCATTTTCATCAAATAAACAAAATAAAACCCAGAATAAATACTGAAAGACAAGAAATGAGCATAAAAGATGCTTCAGCGCAAGTGTTAATGTTACTAAAAGAGCCCCAATTTCTAAAAATATTCAGAAAAACAACAATTTTCAGTTTAAGAGTGAATGTTTGAGGTGTATAGAAGGCATTTATTTCATTTTTAGAATATTTAATTTTTCACATTTTTCCATGAAAAGTGCCAATACCCCCCCTTTGGGTTCTAGGTGAAAATCTCGCTCGACACAAATCAAACAAAAATGTTTCCATGGTGTGTATTGTTGTTCATTTTTATCAAATAAACAAAATAAAAACCCAGAATAAATCCTGAAATACAAGAAATGAGCATAAAAGATGCTTCAGCGCAAGTGTTAATGTTACTAAAAGAGCCCAAATTTCTAAAAAATATTGCGAAAAACAACAATTTTCAGTTTTAGAGTGAATGTTTGAGGTGTATAGAAGGCATTTATTTCATTTTTAGAAAATTTAATTTTTCACATTTTTCCATGAAAAGTGCCAATACTCCCCCCTTTGGGTTCTAGGTGAAAATCTCACTCGACACATATCAAACAAAAATTTTTCCATGGTGTGTATTGTTGTTCATTTTCATCAAATAAACAAAATAAAACCCATAATAAATCCTGAAAGACAAGAAATGAGCATAAAAGATGCTTCAGCGCAAGTGTTAATGTTACTAAAAGAGCCCCAATTTCTAAAAATATTCAGAAAAACAACAATTTCAGATTTAGAGTGAATGTTTGAGGTGTATAGAAGGCATTTATTTCATTTTAAGAAAATTTAATTTTTCACATTTTTCCATGAAAAGTGCCAATACCCCCTTTGGGTTCTAGGTGAAAATCCCACTCGAACAAATCAAACAAAAATGTTTCCATGTTGTGTATTGTTGTTCATTTTCATCAAATAAACAAAATAAAACCCAGAATAAATCCTGAAAGACCAGAAATGAGCATAAAAGATGCTTCAGCGCAAGTGTTAATGTTACTAAAAGACCCAAAATTTCTAAAAAATATTGCGAAAAACAACAATTTTCAGTTTAAGAGTGAATGTTTGAGGTGTATAGAAGGCATTTATTTCATTTTTAGAAAATTTAATTTTTCACATTTTTCCATGAAAAGTGCCAATACTCCCCCCTTTGGGTTCTAGGTGAAAATCTCACTCGACACAAATCAAAGAAAAATGTTTCCATGATGTGTATTCTTGTTCAATTTCATCAAATAAACAAAATAAAACCCAGAATAAACCCTGAAAGACAAGAAATGAGCATAAAAGATGCTTCAGCGCAAGTGTTAATGTTACTAAAAGAGCCCAAATTTCTAAAAAATATTCAGAAAAACAACAATTTTCAGTTTAAGAGTGAATGTTTGAGGTGTATAGAAGGCATTTATTTCATTTTTAGAAAATTTAACTTTTCACATTTTTCCATGAGAAGTGCAGATACCTCCCCCTTTGGGTCCTAGGTGAAAATCTCACTCGAACAAATCAAACAAAAATGTTTCCATGGTGTGTACTGTTGTTCACTTTCATCAACTAAAAAAAATTAAACCCAGAATAAATCCTGAAAGACAAGAAATGAGCATAAAAGATGCTTCAGCGCAAGTGTTAATGTTACTAAAAGAGCCCAAATTTCTAAAAATATTGCGAAAAACAACAATTTTCAGTTTAAGAGTGAATGTTTGAGGTGTATAGAAGGCATTTATTTCATTTTTAGAAAATTTAATTTTTCACATTTTTCCATGAAAAGTGCCAATACCCCCCCCCTTTGGGATCTAGGTGAAAATCTCACTTGACACAAAACAAACAAAAATGTTTCCATGATGTGTATTGTTGTTCATTTTCATCAAATAAACAAAATTAAACCCATAATAAATCCTGAAAGGCAAGAAATGAGCATAAAAGATCCTTAAGCGAAAGTGTTAATGTTACTAAAAGAGCCCAAATTTCTAAAAATATTGCGAAAAACAACAATTTTCAGTTTTAGAGTGAATGTTTGAGGTGTATAGAAGGCATTTATTTCATTTTTAGAAAATTTAATTTTTCACATTTTTCCATGAAAAGTGCCAATACCCCCCCTTTGGGTTCTAGTTGAAAATCTCACGCGACACAAATCAAACAAAAATGTTTCAATGGTGTTTATTGTGTATCATTTTCATCAAATAAACAAAATAAAACCCAGAATAAATACTGAAAGACAAGAAATGATTATAAAAATGCTTCAGCGCAAGTGTTAATGTTACTAAAAGAGCCAAAATATCTAAAAATATTGCGAAAAACAACAATTTTCAGTTTAAGAGTGAATGTTTGAGGTGTATAGAAGGCATTTATTTCATTTTTAGAAAATTTAATTTTTCACATTTTTCCATGAGAAGTGCAGATACCTCCCCCTTTGGGTCCTAGGTGAAAATCTCACTCGAACAAATCAAACAAAAATGTTTCCATGGTGTGTATTGTTGTGCACTTTCATCAACTAAAAAAAATTAAACCCAGAATAAATCCTGAAAGACAAGAAATGAGCATAAAAGATGCTTCAGCGCAAGTGTTAATGTTACTAAAAGAGCCAAAATTTCTAAAAAATATTGTGAAAAACAACAATTTTCAGTTTAAGAGTGAATGTCTGTGGTGTATAGAAGGAATTTATTTCATTTTTAGAAAATGTTTTTTTTTACATTTTTCCATGAAAAGTGCCAATACCCCCCCCTTTGGGTTCTAGGAGAAAATCTCACTTGACACAAAACAACCAAAAATGTTTCCATGATGTGTATTGTTGTTCATTTTCATCAAATAAACAAAATTAAACCCATAATAAATCCTGAAAGGCAAGAAATGAGCATAAAAGATCCTTAAGCGCAAGTGTTAATGTTACTAAAAGAGCCAAAATTTCTAAAAATATTGCGAAAAACAACAATTTTCAGTTTAAGAGTGAATGTTTGAGGTGTATAGAAGGCATTTATTTCATTTTTAGAAAATTTTATTTTTCACATTTTTCCATGAAAAATGCCAATACCCCCCCTTTGGGATCTAGGTGAAAATCTCACTCGACACAAATCAAACAAAAATGTTTCCATGGTGTGTATTGTTGTTCGTTTTCATCAAATAAACAAAATTAAACCCACAATAAATACTGGAAGACAAGAAATGAGCATAAAAGATGCTTCAGCGCAAGTATTAATGTTACTAAAACTGCCCAAATTTCTAAAAATATTGCGAAAAACAACAATTTTCAGATTTAGAGTGAATGTTTGAGGTGTATAGAAGGCATTTATTTCATTTTTAGAAAATTTAATTTTTCACATTTTTCCATGAAAAGTGCCAATACCCCCCCCTTTTTGTGATCTAGGTGAAAATCTCACTTGACACAAAACAAACAAAAATGTTTCCATGATGTGTATTGTTGTTCATTTTCATCAAATAAACAAAATTAAACCCATAATAAATCCTGAAAGGCGAGAAATAGGCATAAAAGATCCTTAAGCGAAAGTGTTAATGTTACTAAAAGAGCCCAAATTTCTAAAAATATTGCGAAAAACAACAATTTTCAGTTTAAGAGTGAATGTTTGAGGTGTATAGAAGGCATTTATTTCATTTTTAGAAAATTTATTTTTTCTCATTTTTCCATGAAAAGTGCCAATATCCCCCTTTGGGTTCTAGGTTAAAATCTCACTCGACACAAATCAAACAAAAATGTTTCCTTGGTGTGTATTGTTGTTCATTTTCATCAAATAAACAAAATAAAACCCAGAATAAATACTGAAAGACAAGAAATGAGCATAAAAGATGCTTCAGCGCAAGTGTTAATGTTACTAAAAGAGCCCCAATTTCTAAAAATATTCAGAAAAACAACAATTTTCAGTTTAAGAGTGAATGTTTGAGGTGTATAGAAGGCATTTATTTCATTTTTAGAAAATTTAATTTTTCACATTTTTCCATGAAAAGTGCCAATACCCCCCCTTTGGGTTCTAGGTGAAAATCTCGCTCGACACAAATCAAACAAAAATGTTTCCATGGTGTGTATTGTTGTTCATTTTCATCAAATAAACAAAATAAAACCCATAATAAATCCTGAAAGACAAGAAATGAGCATAAAAGATGCTTCAGCGCAAGTGTTAATGTTACTAAAAGAGCCCCAATTTCTAAAAATATTCAGAAAAACAACAACTTCAGATTTAGAGTGAATGTTTGAGGTGTATAGAAGGCATTTATTTCATTTTAAGAAAATTTAATTTTTCACATTTTTCCATGAAAAGTGCCAATACCCCCTTTGGGTTCTAGGTGAAAATCCCACTCGAACAAATCAAACAAAAATGTTTCCATGTTGTGTATTGTTGTTCATTTTCATCAAATAAACAAAATAAAACCCAGAATAAATCCTGAAAGACCAGAAATGAGCATAAAAGATGCTTCAGCGCAAGTGTTAATGTTACTAAAAGACCCAAAATTTCTAAAAAATATTGCGAAAAACAACAATTTTCAGTTTAAGAGTGAATGTTTGAGGTGTATAGAAGGCATTTATTTCATTTTTAGAAAATTTAATTTTTCACATTTTTCCATGAAAAGTGCCAATACTCCCCCCTTTGGGTTCTAGGTGAAAATCTCACTCGACACAAATCAAAGAAAAATGTTTCCATGGTGTGTATTCTTGTTCAATTTCATCAAATAAACAAAATAAAACCCAGAATAAACCATGAAAGACAAGAAATGAGCATAAAAGATGCTTCAGCGCAAGTGTTAATGTTACTAAAAGAGCCCAAATTTCTAAAAAATATTCAGAAAAACAACAATTTTCAGTTTAAGAGTGAATGTTTGAGGTGTATAGAAGGCATTTATTTCATTTTTAGAAAATTTAACTTTTCACATTTTTCCATGAGAAGTGCAGATACCTCCCCCTTTGGGTCCTAGGTGAAAATCTCACTCGAACAAATCAAACAAAAATGTTTCCATGGTGTGTACTGTTGTTCACTTTCATCAACTAAAAAAAATTAAACCCAGAATAAATCCTGAAAGACAAGAAATGAGCATAAAAGATGCTTCAGCGCAAGTGTTAATGTTACTAAAAGAGCCCAAATTTCTAAAAATATTGCGAAAAACAACAATTTTCAGTTTAAGAGTGAATGTTTGAGGTGTATAGAAGGCATTTATTTCATTTTTAGAAAATTTAATTTTTCACATTTTTCCCCCCCCTTTGGGATCTAGGTGAAAATCTCACTTGACACAAAACAAACAAAAATGTTTCCATGATGTGTATTGTTGTTCATTTTCATCAAATAAACAAAATTAAACCCATAATAAATCCTGAAAGGCAAGAAATGAGCATAAAAGATCCTTAAGCGAAAGTGTTAATGTTACTAAAAGAGCCCAAATTTCTAAAAATATTGCGAAAAACAACAATTTTCAGTTTTAGAGTGAATGTTTGAGGTGTATAGAAGGCATTTATTTCATTTTTAGAAAATTTATTTTTTCTCATTTTTCCATGAAAAGTGCCAATATCCCCCTTTGGGTTCTACGTTAAAATCTCACTCGACACAAATCAAACAAAAATGTTTCCTTGGTGTGTATTGTTGTTCATTTTCATCAAATAAACAAAATAAAACCCAGAATAAATACTGAAAGACAAGAAATGAGCATAAAAGATGCTTCAGCGCAAGTGTTAATGTTACTAAAAGAGCCCCAATTTCTAAAAATATTCAGAAAAACAACAATTTTCAGTTTAAGAGTGAATGTTTGAGGTGTATAGAAGGCATTTATTTCATTTTTAGAATATTTAATTTTTCACATTTTTCCATGAAAAGTGCCAATACCCCCCCTTTGGGTTCTAGGTGAAAATCTCGCTCGACACAAATCAAACAAAAATGTTTCCATGGTGTGTATTGTTGTTCATTTTTATCAAATAAACAAAATAAAACCCAGAATAAATCCTGAAATACAAGAAATGAGCATAAAAGATGCTTCAGCGCAAGTGTTAATGTTACTAAAAGAGCCCAAATTTCTAAAAAATATTGCGAAAAACAACAATTTTCAGTTTTAGAGTGAATGTTTGAGGTGTATAGAAGGCATTTATTTCATTTTTAGAAAATTTAATTTTTCACATTTTTCCATGAAAAGTGCCAATACTCCCCCCTTTGGGTTCTAGGTGAAAATCTCACTCGACACATATCAAACAAAAATTTTTCCATGGTGTGTATTGTTGTTCATTTTCATCAAATAAACAAAATAAAACCCATAATAAATCCTGAAAGACAAGAAATGAGCATAAAAGATGCTTCAGCGCAAGTGTTAATGTTACTAAAAGAGCCCCAATTTCTAAAAATATTCAGAAAAACAACAATTTCAGATTTAGAGTGAATGTTTGAGGTGTATAGAAGGCATTTATTTCATTTTTAGAAAATTTAATTTTTCACATTTTTCCATGAAAAGTGCCAATACCCCCCCCCTTTGGTTTCTAGGTGAAAATCTCACTCGAACAAATCAAACAAAAATGTTTCCATGGTGTGTATTGTTGTTCATTTTCATCAAATAAACAAAATAAAACCCAGAATAAATCCTGAAAGACCAGAAATGAGCATAAAAGATGCTTCAGCGCAAGTGTTAACGTTACTAAAAGAGCCAAAATTTCTAAAAAATATTGCGAAAAACAACAATTTTCAGTTTAAGAGTGAATGTTTGAGGTGTATAGAAGGCATTTATTTCATTTTTAGAAAATTTAATTTTTCACATTTTTCCATGAAAAGTGCCAATACTCCCCCCTTTGGGTTCTAGGTGAAAATCTCACTCGACACAAATCAAAGAGAAATGTTTCCATGGTGTGTATTCTTGTTCAATTTCATCAAATAAACAAAATAAAACCCAGAATAAACCCTGAAAGACAAGAAATGAGCATAAAAGATGCTTCAGCGCAAGTGTTAATGTTACTAAAAGAGCCCAAATTTCTAAAAAATATTCAGAAAAACAACAATTTTCAGTTTAAGAGTGAATTTTTGAGGTGTATAGAAGGCATTTATTTCATTTTTAGAAAATTTAATTTTTCACATTTTTCCATGAGAAGTGCAGATACCTCCCCCTTTGGGTCCTAGGTGAAAATCTCACTCGAACAAATCAAACAAAAATGTTTCCATGGTGTGTACTGTTGTTCACTTTCATCAACTAAAAAAAATTAAACCCAGAATAAATCCTGAAAGACAAGAAATGAGCATAAAAGATGCTTCAGCGCAAGTGTTAATGTTACTAAAAGAGCCCAAATTTCTAAAAATATTGCGAAAAACAACAATTTTCAGTTTAAGAGTGAATGTTTGAGGTGTATAGAAGGAATTTATTTCATTTTTAGAAAATTTAATTTTTCACATTTTTCCATGAAAAGTGCCAATACCCCCCCCTTTGGGTTCTAGGTGAAAATCTAACTCGACACAAATCAAACAAAAATGTCTCCATGGTGTGTATTGTTGTTCATTTTCATCAAATAAAAAAATAAAACCCATAATAAATCCTGAAAGACAAGAAATGAGCATAAAAGATGCTTCAGCGCAAGTGTTAATGTTACTAAAAGAGCCAAAATTTCTAAAAATATTGCGAAAAACAACAATTTTCAGTTTTAGAGTGAATGTTTGAGGTGTATAGAAGGCATTTATTTCATTTTTAGAATATTTAATTTTTCACATTTTTCCATGAAAAGTGCCAAGTGCCCCTTTGGGTTCTAGAAGAAAATCTCGCTCGACACAAATCAAAAATAAATGTTTCCATGGTGTGTAATGTTGTTCATTTTCATCAAATAAACAAAATAAAACCCAGAATAAATCCTGAAAGACAAGAAATGAGCATAAAAGATGCTTCAGCGCAAGTGTTAATGTTACTAAAAGAGCCGAAATTTCTAAAAATATTGCGAAAAACAACAATTTTCAGTTTTAGAGTGAATGTTTGAGGTGTATAGAGTGCATTTATTTCATTTTTAGAATATTTAATTTTTCACATTTTTCCATGAAAAGTGCCAAGTGCCCCTTTGGGTTCTAGAAGAAAATCTCGCTCGACACAAATCAAAAATAAATGTTTCCATGGTGTGTAATGTTGTTCATTTTCATCAAATAAACAATATTAAACCCAGAATAAATCCTGTAAGACAAGAAATGAGCATAAAAATTGCTTCAGCGCAAGTGTTAATGTTACTAAAAGAGCCAAAATTTCTAAAAAATATTGGGAAAAACAACAATTTTCAGTTTAAGAGTGAATGTTTGAGGTGTATAGAAGGCATTTATTTCATTTTTAGAAAATTTAATTTTTCACATTTTTCCATGAAAAGTGCCAATACCCCCCCCCTTTGGGTTCTAGGTGAAAATCTCACTCGAAACAGATCAAACAAAAATGTTTCCATGGTGTGTATTGTTGTTCATTTTCATCAAATAAGCAAAATAAAACCCACAATAAATCCTGAAAGACAAGAAATGAGCATAAAAGATGCTTCAGCGCAAGTGTTAATGTTACTAAAAGAGCCCAAATTTCTAAAAATATTGCGAAAAACAACAATTTTCAGTTTTAGAAGGAATGTTTGAGGTTTATAGAAGGAATTTATTTCATTTTTAAAAAATTTAATTTTTCCCATTTTTCCATGAAAAGTGCCAATACTCCCCCCTTTGGGTTCTAGGTGAAAATCTCACTCAATACAAATCAAACAAAAATGTTTCCATGGAGTGTATTGTTGCTCATTTTCATCAAATAAACAAAGTAAAACCCAGAATAAATCCTGAAAGAAAAGAAATGAGCATAAAAGATGCTTCAGCTCAATTGTTAAGGTTAGTAAAAGAGCCCAAATTTCTGAAAATATTACGAAAAACAACAATCTTCCGTTTTAGAGTGAATGTTTGAAGTGCATAGAAGGCATTTATTTCATTTTTAGAAAATGTTATTTTTTACATTTTTCCATGAAAAGTGCCAATACCCCCCCCTTTGGGTTCTAGGTGAAAATCTCACTCGACACAAATCAAACAAAAATGTTTCCATGGTGTGTATTGTTGTTCATTTTTATCAAATAAACAAAATAAAAACCCAGAATAAATCCTGAAAGACAAGAAATGAGCATAAAAGATGCTTCAGCGCAAGTGTAAATGTTACTTAAAGATCCAAAATTTCTAAAAATATTGCGAAAAACAACAATTTTCAGTTTAAGAGTGAATGTTTGAGGTGTATAGAAGGCATTTATTTCATTTTTAGAAAATTTAATTTTTCACATTTTTCATAAAAAGTGCCAATACCCCCCCTTTGGGTTCTAGGTGAAAATCTCGCTCGACACAAATCAAAAAAAAATGTTTCCATGGTGTGTATTGTTGTTCATTTTCATCAAATAAACAAAATAAAACCCAGAATAAATCCCGAAAGAAAAGAAATGAGCATAAAAGATGCTTCAGCCCAAGTGTTAAAGTTACTAAAAGAGCCAAAATTTCTAAAAATATTGCAAAAAACCATAATTTTCAGATTTAGAGTGAATGTTTGAGGTGTATAGAAGGCATTTATTTCATTTTTAGAAAATTTAATTTTTCACATTTTTCCATTAAAAGTGCCAATACCCCCCCCTTTGGGTTCTAGGTGAAAATCTCACTCGAACAAATCAAACAAAAATGTTTCCATGGTGTGTACTGTTGTTCACTTTCATCAACTAAAAAAAATTAAACCCAGAATAAATCCTGAAAGACAAGAAATGAGCATAAAAGATGCTTCAGCGCAAGTGTTAATGTTACTAAAAGAGCCCAAATTTCTAAAAATATTGCGAAAAACAACAATTTTCAGTTTAAGAGTGAATGTTTGAGGTGTATAGAAGGAATTTATTTCATTTTTAGAAAATTTAATTTTTCACATTTTTCCATGAAAAGTGCCAATACCCCCCCCTTTGGGTTCTAGGTGAAAATCTAACTCGACACAAATCAAACAAAAATGTCTCCATGGTGTGTATTGTTGTTCATTTTCATCAAATAAAAAAAATAAAACCCATAATAAATCCTGAAAGACAAGAAATGAGCATAAAAGATGCTTCAGCGCAAGTGTTAATGTTACTAAAAGAGCCAAAATTTCTAAAAATATTGCGAAAAACAACAATTTTCAGTTTTAGAGTGAATGTTTGAGGTGTATAGAAGGCATTTATTTCATTTTTAGAATATTTAATTTTTCACATTTTTCCATGAAAAGTGCCAAGTGCCCCTTTGGGTTCTAGAAGAAAATCTCGCTCGACACAAATCAAAAATAAATGTTTCCATGGTGTGTAATGTTGTTCATTTTCATCAAATAAACAAAATAAAACCCAGAATAAATCCTGAAAGACAAGAAATGAGCATAAAAGATGCTTCAGCGCAAGTGTTAATGTTACTAAAAGAGCCGAAATTTCTAAAAATATTGCGAAAAACAACAATTTTCAGTTTTAGAGTGAATGTTTGAGGTGTATAGAGTGCATTTATTTCATTTTTAGAATATTTAATTTTTCACATTTTTCCATGAAAAGTGCCAAGTGCCCCTTTGGGTTCTAGAAGAAAATCTCGCTCGACACAAATCAAAAATAAATGTTTCCATGGTGTGTAATGTTGTTCATTTTCATCAAATAAACAATATTAAACCCAGAATAAATCCTGTAAGACAAGAAATGAGCATAAAAATTGCTTCAGCGCAAGTGTTAATGTTACTAAAAGAGCCAAAATTTCTAAAAAATATTGGGAAAAACAACAATTTTCAGTTTAAGAGTGAATGTTTGAGGTGTATAGAAGGCATTTATTTCATTTTTAGAAAATTTAATTTTTCACATTTTTCCATGAAAAGTGCCAATACCCCCCCCTTTGGGTTCTAGGTGAAAATCTCACTCGAAACAGATCAAACAAAAATGTTTCCATGGTGTGTATTGTTGTTCATTTTCATCAAATAAGCAAAATAAAACCCACAATAAATCCTGAAAGACAAGAAATGAGCATAAAAGATGCTTCAGCGCAAGTGTTAATGTTACTAAAAGAGCCCAAATTTCTAAAAATATTGCGAAAAACAACAATTTTCAGTTTTAGAGTGAATGTTTGAAGTGCATAGAAGGCATTTATTTCATTTTTAGAAAATGTTATTTTTTACATTTTTCCATGAAAAGTGCCAATACCCCCCCCTTTGGGTTCTAGGTGAAAATCTCACTCGACACAAATCAAACAAAAATGTTTCCATGGTGTGTATTGTTGTTCATTTTTATCAAATAAACAAAATAAAAACCCAGAATAAATCCTGAAAGACAAGAAATGAGCATAAAAGATGCTTCAGCGCAAGTGTAAATGTTACTTAAAGATCCAAAATTTCTAAAAATATTGCGAAAAACAACAATTTTCAGTTTAAGAGTGAATGTTTGAGGTGTATAGAAGGCATTTATTTCATTTTTAGAAAATTTAATTTTTCACATTTTTCATAAAAAGTGCCAATACCCCCCCTTTGGGTTCTAGGTGAAAATCTCGCTCGACACAAATCAAAAAAAAATGTTTCCATGGTGTGTATTGTTGTTCATTTTCATCAAATAAACAAAATAAAACCCAGAATAAATCCCGAAAGAAAAGAAATGAGCATAAAAGATGCTTCAGCCCAAGTGTTAAAGTTACTAAAAGAGCCAAAATTTCTAAAAATATTGCAAAAAACCATAATTTTCAGATTTAGAGTGAATGTTTGAGGTGTATAGAAGGCATTTATTTCATTTTTAGAAAATTTAATTTTTCACATTTTTCCATTAAAAGTGCCAATACCCCCCCCTTTGGGTTCTAGGTGAAAATCTCACTCGAACAAATCAAACAAAAATGTTTCCATGGTGTGTACTGTTGTTCACTTTCATCAACTAAAAAAAATTAAACCCAGAATAAATCCTGAAAGACAAGAAATGAGCATAAAAGATGCTTCAGCGCAAGTGTTAATGTTACTAAAAGAGCCCAAATTTCTAAAAATATTGCGAAAAACAACAATTTTCAGTTTAAGAGTGAATGTTTGAGGTGTATAGAAGGACTTTATTTCATTTTTAGAAAATTTAATTTTTCACATTTTTCCATGAAAAGTGCCAATCCCCCCCCCCTTTGGGTTCTAGGTGAAAATCTAACTCGAAACAAATCAAACAAAAATGTCTCCATGGTGTGTATTGTTGTTCATTTTCATCAAATAAAAAAAATAAAACCCATAATAAATCCTGAAAGACAAGAAATGAGCATAAAAGATGCTTCAGCGCAAGTGTTAATGTTACTAAAAGAGCCCAAAATTCTAAAAATATTGCGAAAAAACACAATTTTCAGTTTTAGAGTGAATGTTTGAGGTGTATAGAAGGCATTTATTTCATTTTTAGAATATTTATTTTTTCACATTTTTCCATGAAAAGTGCCAAGTGCCCCTTTGGGTTCTAGAAGAAAATCTCGCTCGACACAAATCAAAAATAAATGTTTCCATGGTGTGTATTGTTGTTCATTTTCATCAAATAAACAAAATAAAACCCAGAATAAATCCTGAAAGACAAGAAATGAGCATAAAAGATGCTTCAGCGCAAGTGTTAATGTTACTAAAAGAGCCAAAATTTCTAAAAAATATTGCGAAAAACAACAATTTTCAGTTTTAGATTGAATGTTTGAGGTGTATAGAAGGCATTTATTTCATTTTTAGAATATTTAATTTTTCACATTTTTCCATGAAAAGTGCCAAGTGCCGCCTTTGGGTTCTAAGTGAAAATCTCACTCGACACAAATCAAACAAAAATGTTTCCATGGTGTGTATTGTTGTTCATTTTCATCAAATAAACAAAATAAAACGTATAATAAATCCTGAAAGACAAGAAATGAGCATAAAAGATGCTTCAGCGCAAGTGTTAATGTTACTAAAAGAGCCCAAATTTCTAAAAATATTGCGAAAAACAACAATTTTCAGTTTTAGAGTGAATGTTTGAGGTGTATAGAAGGCATTTATTTCATTTTTAGAAAATTTAATTTTTCACATTTTTCCATGAAAAGTGCCAATACGTGCCAATAAGTGTCCCCCCCCTTTGGGTTCTAGGTGAAAATCTCACTCGACACAAATCAAACAAAAATGTTTCCATGGTGTGTATTGTTGTTCATTTTCATCAAATAAACAAAATAAAACCCAGAATAAATCCTGAACGACAAGAAATTAGCATAAAAGATGCTTCAGCGCAAGTGTTAATGTTACTAAAAGAGCCAAAATATCTAAAAATATTGCGAAAAACAACAATTTTCAGTTTAAGAGTGAATGTTTGAGGTGTATAGAAGGCATTTATTTCATTTTTAGAAAATTTAATTTTTCACATTTTTCCATTAAAAGTGCCAATACCCCCCCCTTTGGGTTCTAGGTGATAATCTCACTCGACACATATCAAACAAAAATGTTTCCATGGTGTGTATTGTTGTTCATTTTCATCAAATAAACAAAATAAAACCCTGAATAAATCCTGAAAGACAAGAAATGAGCATAAAAGATGCTTCAGCGCAAGTGTTTATGTTACTAAAAGAGCCCAAATTTCTAAAAATATTGCGAAAAACAACAATTTTCAGTTTTAGAGTGAATGTTTGAGGTGTATAGAAGGCATTTATTTCATTTTTAGAAAATTTAATTTTTCACATTTTTCCATGAAAAGTGCCAATACCCCCCCCTTTGGGTTCTAGGTGAAAATCTCACTCGACACAAATCAAACAAAAACGTTTCCATGGTGTGTATTGTTGTTCTAAAACCCAGAATAAATCCTGAACGACAAGAAATGAGCATAAAAGATGCTTCAGCGCAAGTGTTAATGTTACTAAAAGAGCCAAAATATCTAAAAATATTGCGAAAAACAACAATTTTCAGTTTAAGAGTGAATGTTTTAGGTGTATAGAAGGCATTTATTTCATTTTTAGAAAATATAATTTTTCACATTTTTCCATGAGAAGTGCAGATACCTCCCCCTTTGGGTCCTAGGTGAAAATCTCACTCGAACAAATCAAACAAAAATGTTTCCATGGTGTGTAATGTTGTTCACTTTCATCAACTAAAAAAAATTAAACCCAGAATAAATCCTGAAAGACAAGAAATGAGCATAAAAGATGCTTCAGCGCAAGTGTTTATGTTACTAAAAGAGCCCAAATTTCTAAAAATATTGCGAAAAACAACAATTTTCAGTTTAAGAGTGAATGTTTGAGGTGTATAGAAGGAATTTATTTCATTTTTAGAAAATTTAATTTTTCACATTTTTCCATGAAAAGTGCCAATACCCCCCCCTTTGGGTTCTAGGTGAAAATCTAACTCGACACAAATCAAACAAAAATGTCCCCATGGTGTGTATTGTTGTTCATTTTCATCAAATAAACAAAATAAAACCCAGAATAAATCCTGAAAGACAAGAAATGAGCATAAAAGATGCTTCAGCGCAAGTGTTTATGTTACTAAAAGAGCCCAAATTTCTAAAAATATTGCGAAAAACAACAATTTTCAGTTTTAGAGTGAATGTTTGAGGTGTATAGAAGGCATTTATTTCATTTTTAGAATATTTAATTTTTCACATTTTTCCATTAAAAGTGCCAAGTGCCCCTTTGGGTTCTAGAAGAAAATCTCGCTCGACACAAATCATAAATAAATGTTTCCATGGTGTGTATTGTTGTTCATTTTCATCAAATAAACAAAATAAAACCCAGAATAAATCCTGAAAGACAAGAAATGAGCATAAAAGATGCTTCAGCGCAAGTGTTAATGTTACTAAAAGAGCCAAAATTTCTAAAAAATATTGCGAAAAAACACAATTTTCAGTTTTAGAGTGAATGTTTGAGGTGTATAGAAGGCATTTATTTCATTTTTAGAATATTTAATTTTTCACATTTTTCCATGAAAAGTGCCAAGTGCCGCCTTTGGGTTCTAAGTGAAAATCTCACTCGACACAAATAAAACAAAAATGTTTCCATGGTGTGTATTGTTGTTCATTTTCATCAAATAAACAAAATAAAACCCATAATAAATCCTGAAAGACAAGAAATGAGCATAAAACATGCTTCAGCGCAAGTGTTAATGTTACTAAAAGAGCCCAAATTTCTAAAAATATTGCGAAAAACAACAATTTTCAGTTTTAGAGTGAATGTTTGAGGTTTATAGAAGGCATTTATTTCATTTTTAGAAAATTTAATTTTTCACATTTTTCCATGAAAAGTGCGTATACCCCCCCCTTTGGGTTCTAGGTGAAAATCTAACTCGACACAAATCAAACAAAAATGTCTCCATGGTGTGTTTTGTTGTTCATTTTCATCAAATAAAAAAAATAAAACCCATAATAAATCCTGAAAGACAAGAAATGAGCATAAAAGATGCTTCAGCGCAAGTGTTAATGTATTTAAAGAGCCAAAATTTCTAAAAATATTGCGAAAAACAACAATTTTCAGTTTTAGAGTGAATGTTTGAGGTGTATAGAAGGCATTTATTTCATTTTTAGAATATTTAATTTTTCACATTTTTCCATGAAAAGTGCCAAGTGCCCCTTTGGGTTCTAGAAGAAAATCTCGCTCGACACAAATCAAAAATAAATGTTTCCATGGTGTGTAATGTTGTTCATTTTCATCAAATAAACAAAATAAAACCCAGAATAAATCTTGAAAGACAAGAAATGAGCATAAAAGATGCTTCAGCGCAAGTGTTAATGTTACTAAAAGAGCCAAAATTTCTAAAAAATATTGCGAAAAACAACAATTTTCAGTTTTAGATTGAATGTTTGAGGTGTATAGAAGGCATTTATTTCATTTTTAGAATATTTAATTTTTCACATTTTTCCATGAAAAGTGCCAAGTGCCGCCTTTGGGTTCTAAGTGAAAATCTCACTCGACACAAATCAAACAAAAATGTTTCCATGGTGTGTATTGTTGTTCATTTTCATCAAATAAACAAAATAAAACCCAGAATAAATACTGAAACAAGAAATGAGCATAAAAGATGCTTCAGCGCAAGTGTTAATGTTACTAAAAGATCCCGAATTTCTAAAAATATTGCGAAAAAACAACAATCTTCTGTTTTAGAGTGAATGTTTGAGGTGTATAGAAGGCATTTATTTCATTTTTAGAAAATTTAATTTTTCACATTTTTCCATGAAAAGTGCCAATACCCCCCCTTTGGGTTCTAGGTGAAAATCTCACTCAAACAAATCAAACAAAAATGTTTCCATGGTATGTATTTGTTGTTCATTTTCATCAAATAAACAAAATTAAACCCAGAATAAATCCTGAAAGACAAGAAATGAGCATAAAAGATGCTTCAGCGCAAGTGTTTAATGTTACTAAAAGAGCCAAAATTTCTAAAATTATTGCAAAAAAACAAAAATTTTCAGTTTTAGAGTGAATGTTTGAGGTGTATAGAAGGCATTTATTTCATTTTTAGAAAATTTAATTTTTCACATTTTTCCATGAGAAGTGCCAATACCCCCCGTTTGGGTTCTAGTTGAAAATCTCACTCGACACAAATCAAACAAAAATGTTTCCATGGTGTGTATTGTTGTTTATTTTCATCAAATTAAAGAAAATAAAACCCAGAATAAATCCTGAAAGACAAGAAATGAGCATAAAAGGTGCTTCAGCGCAAGTGTTAATGTTACTAAAAGAGCCCAAATTTCTAAAAATATTGCAAAAAACCACAATTTTCAGATTTAGAGTGAATGTTTGAGGTGTATAGAAGGCATTTATTTCATTTTTAGAAAATTTATTTTTTTCTCATTTTTCCATGAAAAAGTGCCAATACCCTTTGGGTTCTAGGTGAAAATCTCACTCGACACTAATCAAACAAAAATTTCTCAATGGTGTGTATTGTTGTTCATTTTCATCAAATAAACGAAATAAAAACCCAGAATAAATCATGAAAGACAAGAAATGAGCATAAAAGATGCTTCAGCGCAAGTGTTAATGTTACTAAAAGAGCCGAAATTTCTAAAAATATTGCGAAAAAACAACAATTTTCAGTTTTAGAGTGAATGTTTGAGGTGTATAGAATGCATTTATTTCATTTTTAGAAAATTTAATTTTTCACATTTTTCCATGAAAAGGGCCGATACCCCCCCCCTTTGGGTTCTAGGTGAAAACCTCACTCGACAAAAATCAAACAAAAATGTTTCCATGGTGTGTATTGTTGTTCATTTTCATCAAATAAACAAAATTAAACCCAGAATAAATCCTGAAAGACAAGAAATGAGCATAAAAATTGCTTCAGCGCAAGTGTTAATGTTACTAAAAGAGCCAAAATTTCTAAAAAATATTGGGAAAAAACAACAATTTTCAGTTTAAGAGTGAATGTTTGAGGTGTATAGAAGGCATTTATTTCATTTTTAGAAAATTTAATTTTTCACATTTTTCCATGAAAACTGCCAATACCCCCCCCTTTGGGTTCTAGGTGAAAATCTCACTCGAAACAGATCAAACAAAAATGTTTCCATGGTGTGTATTGTTGTTCATTTTCATCAAATAAGCAAAATAAAACCCACAATAAATCCTGAAAGACAAGAAATGAGCATAAAAGATGCTTCAGCGCAAGTGTTAATGTTACTAAAAGAGCCCAAATTTCTAAAAATATTGCGAAAAACAACAATTTTCAGTTTTAGAAGGAATGTTTGAGGTTTATAGAAGGCATTTATTTCATTTTTAAAAAATTTAATTTTTCCCATTTTTCCATGAAAAGTGCCAATACCCCCCCCCTTTGGGTTCTAGGTGAAAATCTCACTCAATACAAATCAAACAAAAATGTTTCCATGGAGTGTATTGTTGCTCATTTTCATCAAATAAACAAAGTAAAACCCAGAATAAATCCTGAAAGAAAAGAAATGAGCATAAAAGATGCTTCAGCTCAATTGTTAAGGTTAGTAAAAGAGCCCAAATTTCTGAAAATATTACGAAAAACAACAATCTTCCGTTTTAGAGTGAATGTTTGAAGTGCATAGAAGGCATTTATTTCATTTTTAGAAAATGTTATTTTTTACATTTTTCCATGAAAAGTGCCAATACCCCCCCCTTTGGGTTCTAGGTGAAAATCTCACTCGACACAAATCAAACAAAAATGTTTCCATGGTGTGTACTGTTGTTCATTTTTATCAAATAAACAAAATAAAAACCCAGAATAAATCCTGAAAGACAAGAAATGAGCATAAAAGATGCTTCAGCGCAGGTGTAAATGTTACTAAAGGAGCCCAAATTTCTAAAATATTGCGAAAAACAACAATTTTCAGATTAAGAGTGAATGTTTGAGGTGTATAGAAGGCATTTATTTCATTTTTAGAATATTTATTTTTTCTCATTTTTCCATGAAAAGTGCCAATACCCCCCCCTTTGGGTTCTAGATGAAAATCTCACTCGAAACATATTAAACAAAAATGTTTCCATGGTGTGTATTGTTGTTCATTTTCATCAAATAAACAAAATAAAACCCAGAATAAATCCTGAAAGACAAGAAATGAGCATAAAAAGATGCTTCAGCGCAAGTGTTAATGTTACTTAAGGAGCCCAAATTTCTAAAAATATTGCGAAAAACAACAATTTTCAGTTTAAGAGTAAATGTTTGAGGTGTATAGAAGGAATTTATTTCATTTTTAGAAAATTTAATTTTTCACATTTTTCCATGAAAAATGCCAATACCCCCCCTTTGGGTTCTAGGTGAAAATCTCACTCGAACAAATCAAACAAAAATGTTTCCATGGTGTGTATTGTAGTTCATTTTCATCAAACAAATAAAATAAAACCCATAATAAATCCTGAAAGACAAGAAATGAGCATAAAAGATGCTTCAGCGCAAGTATTAATGTTATTAAAGAGCCAAAATTTCTAAAAAATATTGTGAAAAAACAACAATTTTCAGTTTAAGAGTTAATGTTTGTGGTGTATAGAAGGAATTTATTTCATTTTTAGAAAATGTTTTTTTTTTCACAACTTTCCATGAAAAGTGCCAATACCCCCCCCTTTGGGTTCTAGGTGAAAATCTCACTTGACACAAAACAAACAAAAATGTTTCCATGATGTGTATTGTTGTTCATTTTCATCAAATAAACAAAATTAAACCCATAATAAATCCTGAAAGGCAAGAAATGAGCATAAAAGATCCTTAAGCGCAAGTGTTAATGTTACTAAAAGAGCCAAAATTTCTAAAAATATTGCGAAAAACAACAATTTTCAGTTTAAGAGTGAATGTTTGAGGTGTATAGAAGGCATTTATTTCATTTTTAGAATATTTAATTTTTCACATTTTTCCATGAAAAGTGCCAAGTGCCGCCTTTGGGTTCTAAGTGAAAATCTCACTCGACACAAATCAAACAAAAATGTTTCCATGGTGTGTATTGTTGTTCATTTTCATCAAATAAACAAAATAAAACCCAGAATAAATCCTGAAAGACAAGAAATGAGCATAAAAGAAGCTTCAGCGCAAGTGTTAATGCTACTAAAAGAACCCAAATTTCTAAAAATATTGCGAAAAAACAACAATTTTCAGATTTAGAGTGAATGTTTGAGGTGTATAGAAGGCATTTATTTCATTTTTAGAAAATGTTTTTTTTCACATTTTTCCATGAAAAGTGCCAATACCCCCCCTTTGGGTTCTAGGTGAAAATCTCACCCGACACAAAGCAAACAAAAATGTTTCCATGATGTGTATTGTTGTTCATTTTCATCAAACAAACAAAATAAAACCCATAATAAATCCTGAACGACAAGAAATGAGCATAAAAGATGCTTCAGCGCAAGTGTTAATGTTACTAAAAGAGCCCAAATTTCTAAAAATATTGCGAAAAACAACAATTTTCAGTTTTAGAGTGAATGTTTGAGGTGTATAGAAGGCATTTATTTCATTTTTAGAAAATTTAATTTTTCACATTTTTCCATGAAAAGTGCCAATACCCCCCCCTTTGGGTTCTAGGTGAAAATCTCACTCGACACAAATCAAACAAAAATGTTTCTATTGTGTGTATTGTTGTTCATTTTCATCAAATAAACAAAATAAAACCCAGAATAAATCCTGAACGACAAGAAATTAGCATAAAAGATGCTTCAGCGCAAGTGTTAATGTTACTAAAAGAGCCAAAATATCTAAAAATATTGCGAAAAACAACAATTTTCAGTTTAAGAGTGAATGTTTGAGGTGTATAGAAGGCATTTATTTCATTTTTAGAAAATTTAATTTTTCACATTTTTCCATGAAAAGTGCCAATACCCCCCCCTTTGGGTTCTAGGTGAAATCTCGCTCGACACAAATCAAACAAAAATGTTTCCATGGTGTGTATTGTTGTTCATTTTCATCAAATAAACAAACTAAAACCCAGAATAAATCCCGAAAGAAAAGAAATGAGCATAAAAGAAGCTTCAGCGCAAGTGTTAATGCTACTAAAAGAACCCAAATTTCTAAAAATATTGCGAAAAACAACAATTTTCAGATTTAGAGTGAATGTTTGAGGTGTATAGAAGGCATTTATTTCATTTTTAGAAAATGTTTTTTTTTCACATTTTTCCATGAAAAGTGCCAATACCCCCCCTTTGGGTTCTAGGTGAAAATCTCACTCGAACAAATCAAACAAAAATGTTTCCATGGTGTGTATTGTTGTTCATTTTCATCAAATAAACAAAATAAAACCCAGAATAAATCCTGAAAGACCAGAAATGAGCATAAAAGATGCTTCAGCGCAAGTGTTAATGTTACTAAAAGAGCCAAAATTTCTAAAAAATATTGCGAAAAACAACAATTTTCAGTTTAAGAGTGAATGTTTGAGGTGTATAGAAGGCATTTATTTCATTTTTAGAAAATTTAATTTTTCACATTTTTCCATGAAAAGTGCCAATACTCCCCCCTTTGGGTTCTAGGTGAAAATCTCACTCGACACAAATCAAAGAAAAATGTTTCCATGGTGTGTATTCTTGTTCAATTTCATCAAATAAACAAAATAAAACCCAGAATAAACCCCGAAAGACAAGAAATGAGCATAAAAGATGCTTCAGCGCAAGTGTTAATGTTACTAAAAGAGCCCAAATTTCTAAAAAATATTCAGAAAAAACTACAATTTTCAGTTTAAGAGTGAATGTTTGAGGTGTATAGAAGGCATTTATTTCATTTTTAGAAAATTTAATTTTTCACATTTTTCCATGAAAAGTGCCAATACTCCCCCCTTTGGGTTCTAGGTGAAAATCTCACTCGACACATATCAAACAAAAATGTTTCCATGGTGTGTATTGTTGTTAATTTTCATCAAATAAACAAAATAAAACCCATAATAAATCCTGAAAGACAAGAAATGAGCATAAAAGATGCTTCAGTGCAAGTGTTAATGTTACTAAAAGAGCCAAAAGTTCTAAAAATATTGGGAAAACAACAATTTTCAGTTTAAGAGTGAATGTTTGAGGTGTATTGAAGGCATTTATTTCATTTTTAGAATATTTATTTTTTCTCATTTTTCTATGAAAAGTGCCAATACCCCCCCTTTGGGTTCTAGGTGAAAATCTCACTCGAACCAAATTAAAGAAAAATGTTTCCATGGTGTGTATTGTTGTTCATTTTCATCAAATAAAAAAAAATAAAACCCACAATAAATCCTGAAAGACAAGAAATGAGCATAAAAGATGCTTCAGCTCAATTGTTAAGGTTAGTAAAAGAGCCCAAATTTCTGAAAATATTACGAAAAACAACAATCTTCCGTTTTAGAGTGAATGTTTTAAGTGCATAGAAGGCATTTATTTCATTTTTAGAAAATGTTATTTTTTTACATTTTTCCATGAAAAGTGCCAATTCCCCCCCTTTGGGTTCTAGGTGAAAATCTCACTCGACACAAAACAAACAAAAATGTTTCCATGGTGTGTATTGTTGTTCATTTTTATCAAATAAACAAAATAAAAACCCAGAAATAAATCCTGAAAGACAAGAAATGAGCGTAAAAGATTCTTCAGCGCAAGTGTAAATGTTACTTAAAGATCAAAAATTTCTAAAAATATTGCGAAAAACAACAATTTTTCAGTTTAAGAGTGAATGTTTGAGGTGTATAGAAGGCATTTATTTCATTTTTAGAAAATTTAATTTTTCACATTTTTCATAAAAAGTGCCAATACCCCCCCTTTGGGTTCTAGGTGAAAATCTCGCTCGACACAAATCAAAAAAAAATGTTTCCATGGTGTGTATTGTTGTTCATTTTCATCAAATAAACAAAATAAAACCCAGAATAAATCCCGAAAGAAAAGAAATGAGCATAAAAGATGCTTCAGCGCAAGTGTTAAAGTTACTAAAAGAGCCAAAATTTCTAAAAATATTGCAAAAAACAATAATTTTCAGATTTAGAGTGAATGTTTGAGGTGTATAGAAGGCATTTATTTCATTTTTAGAAAATTTAATTTTTCACATTTTTCCATGAGAAGTGCAGATACCTCCCCCTTTGGGTCCTAGGTGAAAATCTCACTCGAACAAATCAAACAAAAATGTTTCCATGGTGTGTACTGTTGTTCACTTTCATCAACTAAAAAAAATTAAACCCAGAAAAAATCCTGAAAGACAAGAAATGAGCATAAAAGATGCTTTAGCGCAAGTGTTAATGTTACTAAAAGAGCCCAAATTTCTAAAAATATTGCAAAAAACAACAATTTTCAGTTTAAGAGTGAATGTTTGAGGTGTATAGAAGGAATTTATTTCATTTTTAGAAAATTTAATTTTTCACATTTTTCCATGAAAAGTGCCAATCCCCCCCCCCTTTGGGTTCTAGGTGAAAATCTAACTCGAAACAAATCAAACAAAAATGTCTCCATGGTGTGTATTGTTGTTCATTTTCATCAAATAAAAAAAATAAAACCCATAATAAATCCTGAAAGACAAGAAATGAGCATAAAAGATGCTTCAGCGCAAGTGTTAATGTTACTAAAAGAGCCCAAATTTCTAAAAATATTGCGAAAAAACACAATTTTCAGTTTTAGAGTGAATGTTTGAGGTGTATAGAAGGCATTTATTTCATTTTTAGAATATTTATTTTTTCACATTTTTCCATGAAAAGTGCCAAGTGCCCCTTTGGGTTCTAGAAGAAAATCTCGCTCGACACAAATCAAAAATAAATGTTTCCATGGTGTGTATTGTTGTTCATTTTCATCAAATAAACAAAATAAAACCCAGAATAAATCCTGAAAGACAAGAAATGAGCATAAAAGATGCTTCAGCGCAAGTGTTAATGTTACTAAAAGAGCCAAAATTTCTAAAAAATATTGCGAAAAACAACAATTTTCAGTTTTAGATTGAATGTTTGAGGTGTATAGAAGGCATTTATTTCATTTTTAGAATATTTAATTTTTCACATTTTTCCATGAAAAGTGCCAAGTGCCGCCTTTGGGTTCTAAGTGAAAATCTCACTCGACACAAATCAAACAAAAATGTTTCCATGGTGTGTATTGTTGTTCATTTTCATCAAATAAACAAAATAAAACCCAGAATAAATCCTGAAAGACAAGAAATGAGCATAAAAGAAGCTTCAGCGCAAGTGTTAATGCTACTAAAAGAACCCAAATTTCTAAAAATATTGCGAAAAACAACAATTTTCAGATTTAGAGTGAATGTTTGAGGTGTATAGAAGGCATTTATTTCATTTTTAGAAAATGTTTTTTTTCACATTTTTCCATGAAAAGTGCCAATACCCCCCCTTTGGGTTCTAGGTGATAATCTCACCCGACACAAAACAAACAAAAATGTTTCCATGATATGTATTGTTGTTCATTTTCATCAAACAAACAAAATAAAACCCATAATAAATCCTGAAAGACAAGAAATGAGCATAAAAGATGCTTCAGCGCAAGTGTTAATGTTACTAAAAGAGCCCAAATTTCTAAAAATATTGCGAAAAACAACAATTTTCAGTTTTAGAGTGAATGTTTGAGGTGTATAGAAGGCATTTATTTCATTTTTAGAAAATTTAATTTTTCACATTTTCCATGAAAAGTGCCAATACCCCCCCCTTTGGGTTCTAGGTGAAAATCTCACTCGACACAAATCAAACAAAAATGTTTCCATGGTGTGTACTGTTGTTCACTTTCATCAACTAAAAAAAATTAAACCCAGAAAAAATCCTGAAAGACAAGAAATGAGCATAAAAGATGCTTCAGCGCAAGTGTTAAAGTTACTAAAAGAGCCAAAATTTCTAAAAATATTGCAAAAAACAATAATTTTCAGATTTAGAGTGAATGTTTGAGGTGTATAGAAGGCATTTATTTCATTTTTAGAAAATTTAATTTTTCACATTTTTCCATGAGAAGTGCAGATACCTCCCCCTTTGGGTCCTAGGTGAAAATCTCACTCGAACAAATCAAACAAAAATGTTTCCATGGTGTGTACTGTTGTTCACTTTCATCAACTAAAAAAAATTAAACCCAGAAAAAATCCTGAAAGACAAGAAATGAGCATAAAAGATGCTTTAGCGCAAGTGTTAATGTTACTAAAAGAGCCCAAATTTCTAAAAATATTGCAAAAAACAACAATTTTCAGTTTAAGAGTGAATGTTTGAGGTGTATAGAAGGAATTTATTTCATTTTTAGAAAATTTAATTTTTCACATTTTTCCATGAAAAGTGCCAATCCCCCCCCCCTTTGGGTTCTAGGTGAAAATCTAACTCGAAACAAATCAAACAAAAATGTCTCCATGGTGTGTATTGTTGTTCATTTTCATCAAATAAAAAAAATAAAACCCATAATAAATCCTGAAAGACAAGAAATGAGCATAAAAGATGCTTCAGCGCAAGTGTTAATGTTACTAAAAGAGCCCAAATTTCTAAAAATATTGCGAAAAAAACACAATTTTCAGTTTTAGAGTGAATGTTTGAGGTGTATAGAAGGCATTTATTTCATTTTTAGAATATTTATTTTTTCACATTTTTCCATGAAAAGTGCCAAGTGCCCCTTTGGGTTCTAGAAGAAAATCTCGCTCGACACAAATCAAAAATAAATGTTTCCATGGTGTGTATTGTTGTTCATTTTCATCAAATAAACAAAATAAAACCCAGAATAAATCCTGAAAGACAAGAAATGAGCATAAAAGATGCTTCAGCGCAAGTGTTAATGTTACTAAAAGAGCCAAAATTTCTAAAAAATATTGCGAAAAACAACAATTTTCAGTTTTAGATTGAATGTTTGAGGTGTATAGAAGGCATTTATTTCATTTTTAGAATATTTAATTTTTCACATTTTTCCATGAAAAGTGCCAAGTGCCGCCTTTGGGTTCTAAGTGAAAATCTCACTCGACACAAATCAAACAAAAATGTTTCCATGGTGTGTATTGTTGTTCATTTTCATCAAATAAACAAAATAAAACCCAGAATAAATCCTGAAAGACAAGAAATGAGCATAAAAGAAGCTTCAGCGCAAGTGTTAATGCTACTAAAAGAACCCAAATTTCTAAAAATATTGCGAAAAACAACAATTTTCAGATTTAGAGTGAATGTTTGAGGTGTATAGAAGGCATTTATTTCATTTTTAGAAAATGTTTTTTTTCACATTTTTCCATGAAAAGTGCCAATACCCCCCCTTTGGGTTCTAGGTGAAAATCTCACCCGACACAAAACAAACAAAAATGTTTCCATGATATGTATTGTTGTTCATTTTCATCAAACAAACAAAATAAAACCCATAATAAATCCTGAAAGACAAGAAATGAGCATAAAAGATGCTTCAGCGCAAGTGTTAATGTTACTAAAAGAGCCCAAATTTCTAAAAATATTGCGAAAAACAACAATTTTCAGTTTTAGAGTGAATGTTTGAGGTGTATAGAAGGCATTTATTTCATTTTTAGAAAATTTAATTTTTCACATTTTCCATGAAAAGTGCCAATACCCCCCCCTTTGGGTTCTAGGTGAAAATCTCACTCGACACAAATCAAACAAAAATGTTTCCATGGTGTGTATTGTTGTTCATTTTCATCAAATAAACAAAATAAAACCCAGAATAAATCCTGAACGACAAGAAATTAGCATAAAAGATGCTTCAGCGCAAGTGTTAATGTTACTAAAAGAGCCAAAATATCTAAAAATATTGCGAAAAACAACAATTTTCAGTTTAAGAGTGAATGTTTGAGGTGTATAGAAGGCATTTATTTCATTTTTAGAAAATTTAATTTTTCACATTTTTCCATGAAAAGTGCCAATACCCCCCCCTTTGGGTTCTAGGTGAAAATCTCGCTCGACACAAATCAAACAAAAATGTTTCCATGGTGTGTATTGTTGTTCATTTTCATCAAATAAACAAAATAAAACCCAGAATAAATCCCGAAAGAAAAGAAATGAGCATAAAAGATGCTTCAGCGCAAGTGTTAATGTTACTAAAAGAGCCCAAATTTCTAAAAATATTGCAAAAAACAACAATTTTCAGATTTAGAGTGAATGTTTGAGGTGTATAGAAGGCATTTATTTCATTTTTAGAAAATTTAATTTTTCACATTTTTCCATTAAAAATGCCAATACCCCCCCCTTTGGGTTCTAGGTGATAATCTCACTCGACACATATCAAACAAAAATGTTTCCATGGTGTGTATTGTTGTTCATTTTCATCAAATAAACAAAATAAAACCCTGAATAAATCCTGAAAGACAAGAAATGAGCATAAAAGATGCTTCAGCGCAAGTGATTATGTTACTAAAAGAGCCCAAATTTCTAAAAATATTGCGAAAAACAACAATTTTCAGTTTTAGAGTGAATGTTTGAGGTGTATAGAAGGCATTTATTTCATTTTTAGAAAATTTAATTTTTCACATTTTTCCATGAAAAGTGTCAATACCCCCCCCTTTGGGTTCTAGGGGAAAATCTCACTCGACACAAATCAAACAAAAATGTTTCCATGGTGTGTATTGTTGTTCATTTTCATCAAATAAACAAAATAAAACCCAGAATAAATCCTGAACGACAAGAAATGAGCATAAAAGATGCTTCAGCGCAAGTGTTAATGTTACTAAAAGAGCCAAAATATCTAAAAATATTGCGAAAAACAACAATTTTCAGTGTAAGAGTGAATGTTTGAGGTGTATAGAAGGCATTTATTTCATTTTTAGAAAATTTAATTTTTCACATTTTTCCATGAGAAGTGCAGATACCTCCCCCTTTGGGTCCTAGGTGAAAATCTCACTCGAACAAATCAAACAAAAATGTTTCCATGGTGTGTAATGTTGTTCACTTTCATCAACTAAAAAAAATTAAACCCAGAATAAATCCTGAAAGACAAGAAATAAGCATAAAAGATGCTTCAGCGCAAGTGTTTATGTTACTAAAAGAGCCCAAATTTCTAAAAATATTGCGAAAAACAACAATTTTCAGTTTAAGAGTGAATGTTTGAGGTGTATAGAAGGAATTTATTTCATTTTTAGAAAATTTAATTTTTCACATTTTTCCATGAAAAGTGCCAATACCCCCCCTTTGGGTTCTAGGTGGAAATCTAACTCGACACAAATCAAACAAAAATGTCTCCATGGTGTGTATTGTTGTTCATTTTCATCAAATAAACAAAATAAAACCCAGAATAAATCCCGAAAGAAAAGAAATGAGCATAAAAGATGCTTCAGCGCAAGTGTTAAAGTTACTAAAAGAGCCAAAATTTCTAAAAATAATTTTCAGATTTAGAGTGAATGTTTGAGGTGTATAGAAGGCATTTATTTCATTTTTAGAAAATTTAATTTTTCACATTTTTCCATTAAAAGTGCCAATATCCCCCCCTTTGGGTTCTAGGTGAAAATCTCACTCGACACAAATCAAACAAAAATGTTTCCATGGTGTGTATTGTTGTTCATTTTCATCAAATAAACAAAATAAAACCCAGAATAAATCCTGAACGACAAGAAATGAGCATAAAAGATACTTCAGCGCAAGTGTTAATGTTACTAAAAGAGCCAAAATATCTAAAAATATTGCGAAAAACAACAATTTTCAGTTTAAGAGTGAATGTTTGAGGTGTATAGAAGGCATTTATTTCATTTTTAGAAAATTTAATTTTTCACATTTTTCCATGAGAAGTGCAGATACCTCCCCCTTTGGGTCCTAGGTGAAAATCTCACTCGAACAAATCAAACAAAAATGTTTCCATGGTGTGTATTGTTGTTCACTTTCATCAACTAAAAAAAATTAAACCCAGAAAAAATCCTGAAAGACAAGAAATGAGCATAAAAGATGCTTCAGGGCAAGTGTTAATGTTACTAAAAGAGCCCAAATTTCTAAAAATATTGCGAAAAAACACAATTTTCAGTTTTAGAGTGAATGTTTGAGGTGTATAGAAGGCATTTATTTCATTTTTAGAATATTTATTTTTTCACATTTTTCCATGAAAAGTGCCAAGTGCCCCTTTGGGTTCTAGAAGAAAATCTCGCTCGACACAAATCAAAAATAAATGTTTCCATGGTGTGTATTGTTGTTCATTTTCATCAAATAAACAAAATAAAACCCAGAATAAATCCTGAAAGACAAGAAATGAGCATAAAAGATGCTTCAGCGCAAGTGTTAATGTTACTAAAAGAGCCAAAATTTCTAAAAAATATTGCGAAAAACAACAATTTTCAGTTTTAGATTGAATGTTTGAGGTGTATAGAAGGCATTTATTTCATTTTTAGAATATTTAATTTTTCACATTTTTCCATGAAAAGTGCCAAGTGCCGCCTTTGGGTTCTAAGTGAAAATCTCACTCGACACAAATCAAACAAAAATGTTTCCATGGTGTGTATTGTTGTTCATTTTCATCAAATAAACAAAATAAAACCCAGAATAAATCCTGAAAGACAAGAAATGAGCATAAAAGAAGCTTCAGCGCAAGTGTTAATGCTACTAAAAGAACCCAAATTTCTTAAAATATTGCGAAAAACAACAATTTTCAGATTTAGAGTGAATGTTTGAGGTGTATAGAAGGCATTTATTTCATTTTTAGAAAATGTTTTTTTTCACATTTTTCCATGAAAAGTGCCAATACCCCCCCTTTGGGTTCTAGGTGAAAATCTCACCCGACACAAAACAAACAAAAATGTTTCCATGATGTGTATTGTTGTTCATTTTCATCAAACAAACAAAATAAAACCCATTATAAATCCTGAAAGACAAGAAATGAGCATAAAAGATGCTTCAGCGCAAGTGTTAATGTTACTAAAAGAGCCCAAATTTCTAAAAATATTGCGAAAAACAACAATTTTCAGTTTTAGAGTGAATGTTTGAGGTGTATAGAAGGCATTTATTTCATTTTTAGAAAATTTAATTTTTCACATTTTTCCATGAAAAGTGCCAATACCCCCCCCTTTGGGTTCTAGGTGAAAATCTCACTCGACACAAATCAAACAAAAATGTTTCCATGGTGTGTATTGTTGTTCATTTTCATCAAATAAACAAAATAAAACCCAGAATAAATCCTGAACGACAAGAAATTAGCATAAGAGATGCTTCAGCGCAAGTGTTAATGTTACTAAAAGAGCCAAAATATCTAAAAATTTTGCGAAAAACAACAATTTTCAGTTTAAGAGTGAATGTTTGAGGTGTATAGAAGGCATTTATTTCATTTTTAGAAAATTTAATTTTTCACATTTTTCCATGAAAAGTGCCAATACCCCCCCCTTTGGGTTCTAGGTGAAAATCTCGCTCGACACAAATCAAACAAAAATGTTTCCATGGTGTGTATTGTTGTTCATTTTCATCAAATAAACAAAATAAAACCCAGAATAAATCCCGAAAGAAAAGAAATGAGCATAAAAGATGCTTCAGCGCAAGTGTTAATGTTACTAAAAGAGCCCAAATTTCTAAAAATATTGCAAAAAACAACAATTTTCAGATTTAGAGTGAATGTTTGAGGTGTATAGAAGGCATTTATTTCATTTTTAGAAAATTTAATTTTTCACATTTTTCCATTAAAAGTGCCAATACCTTTGGGTTGTAGGTGATAATCTCACTCGACACATATCAAACAAAAATGTTTCCATGGTGTGTATTGTTGTTCATTTTCATCAAATAAACAAAATAAAACCCTGAATAAATCCTGAAAGACAAGAAATGAGCATAAAAGATGCTTCAGCGCAAGTGTTTATGTTACTAAAAGAGCCCAAATTTCTAAAAATATTGCGAAAAACAATAATTTTCAGTTTTAGAGTGAATGTTTGAGGTGTATAGAAGGAATTTATTTCATTTTTAGAAAATTTAATTTTTCACATTTTTCCATGAAAAGTGCCAATACCCCCCCCTTTGGGTTCTAGGTTAAAATCTCACTCGACACAAATCAAACAAAAATGTTTCCATGGTGTGTATTGTTGTTCATTTTCATCAAATAAACAAAATAAAACCCAGAATAAATCCTGAACGACAAGAAATGAGCATAAAAGATGCTTCAGCGAAAGTGTTAATGTTACTAAGAGAGCAAAAATATCTAAAAATATTGCGAAAAACAACAATTTTCAGTTTAAGAGTGAATGTTTGAGGTGTATAGAAGGCATTTATTTCATTTTTAGAAAATTTAATTTTTCACATTTTTCCATGAGAAGTGCAGATACCTCCCCCTTTGGGTCCTAGGTGAAAATCTCACTCGAACAAATCAAACAAAAATGTTTCCATGGTGTGTAATGTTGTTCACTTTCATCAACTAAAAAAAATTAAACCCAGAATAAATCCTGATAGACAAGAAATGAGCATAAAAGATGCTTCAGCGCAAGTGTTTATGTTACTAAAAGAGCCCAAATTTCTAAAAATATTGCGAAAAACAACAATTTTCAGTTTAAGAGTGAATGTTTGAGGTGTATAGAAGGAATTTATTTCATTTTTAGAAAATTTAATTTTTCACATTTTTCCATGAAAAGTGCCAATACCCCCCCTTTGGGTTCTAGGTGAAAATCTAACTCGACCCAAATCAAACAAAAATGTCTCCATGGTGTGTATTGTTGTTCATTTTCATCAAATAAACAAAATAAAACCCATAATAAATCCTGAAAGACAAGAAATGAGCATAAAAGATGCTTCAGCGCAAGTGTTTATGTTACTAAAAGAGCCCAAATTTCTAAAAATATTGCGAAAAACAACAATTTTCAGTTTTAGAGTGAATGTTTGAGGTGTATAGAAGGCATTTATTTCATTTTTAGAATATTTAATTTTTCACATTTTTCCATGAAAAGTGGCAAGTGCCCCTTTGGGTTCTAGAAGAAAATCTCACTCGAACAAATCAAACAAAAATGTTTCCATGGTGTGTATTGTTGTTCATTTTCATCAAATAAACAAAATAAAACCCAGAATAAATCCTGAAAGACAAGAAATGAGCATAAAAGATGCTTCAGCGCAAGTGTTAATGTTACTAAAAGAGCCAAAATTTCTAAAAAATATTGCGAAAAACAACAATTTTCAGTTTTAGAGTGAATGTTTGAGGTGTATAGAAGGCATTTATTTCATTTTTAGAATATTTAATTTTTCACATTTTTCCTTGAAAAGTGCCAAGTGCCGCCTTTGGGTTCTAAGTGAAAATCTCACTCGACACAAATAAAACAAAAATGTTTCCATGGTGTGTATTGTTGTTCATTTTCATCAAATAAACAAAATAAAACCCATAATAAATCCTGAAAGACAAGAAATGAGCATAAAAGATGCTTCAGCGCAAGTGTTAATGCTACTAAAAGAACCCAAATTTCTAAAAATATTGCGAAAAACAACAATTTTCAGATTTAGAGTGAATGTTTGTGGTGTATAGAAGGAATTTATTTCATTTTTAGAAAATGTTTTTTTTCACATTTTTCCATGAAAAGTGCCAATACGCCCAATATGCCTTTGGGTTCTAGGTGAAAATCTCACTCGACACAAAACAAACCAAAATGTTTCCATGATGTGTATTGTTGTTCATTTTCATCAAATAAACAAAATAAAACCCATAATAAATCCTGAAAGACAAGAAATGAGCATAAAAGATGCTTCAGCGCAAGTGTTAATGTTACTAAAAGAGCCCAAATTTCTAAAAATATTGCGAAAAACAACAATTTTCATTTTTAGAGTGAATGTTTGAGGTGTATAGAAGGCATTTATTTCATTTTTAGAAAATTTTATTTTTCACATTTTTCCATGAAAAGTGCCAATACCCCCCCTTTGGGTTCTAGGTGAAAATCTCACTCGACACAAATCAAACAAAAATGTTTCCATGGTGTGTATTGTTGTTCATTTTCATCAAATAAACAAAATAAAACCCAGAATAAATCCTGAACGACAAGAAATGAGCATAAAAGATGCTCAGCGCAAGGGTTAATGTTACTAAAAGAGCCAAATTTTCTAAAAATATTGCGAAAAACAATAATTTTCAGATTTAGAGTGAATTTTTGAGGTGTATAGAAGGCATTTATTTCATTTTTAGAAAATTTAATTTTTCACATTTTTCCATGAAAAGTGCCAATACCCCCCCTTTGGGTTCTAGTTGAAAATCTCACGCGACACAAATCAAACAAAAATGTTTCAATGGTGTTTATTGTGTTTCATTTTCATCAAATAAACAAAATAAAACCCAGAATAAATACTGAAAGACAAGAAATGAGCATAAAAATGCATCAGCGCAAGTGTTAATGTTACTAAAAGAGCCAAAATATCTAAAAATATTGCGAAAAACAACAATTTTCAGTTTAAGAGTGAATGTTTGAGGTGTATAGAAGGCATTTATTTCATTTTTAGAAAATTTAATTTTTCACATTTTTCCATGAGAAGTGCAGATACCTCCCCCTTTGGGTCCTAGGTGAAAATCACACTCGAACAAATCAAACAAAAATGTTTCCATGGTGTGTATTGTTGTGCACTTTCATCAACTAAACAAAATTAAACCCAGAATAAATCCTGAAAGACAAGAAATGAGCATAAAAGATGCTTCAGCGCAAGTGTTAATGTTACTAAAAGAGCCAAAATTTCTAAAAAATATTGTGAAAAACAACAATTTTCAGTTTAAGAGTGAATGTTTGTGGTGTATAGAAGGAATTTATTTCATTTTTAGAAAATGTTTTTTTTTACATTTTTCCATGAAAAGTGCCAATACCCCCCCCTTTGGGTTCAAGGTGAAAATCTCACTTGACACAAAACAAACAAAAATGTTTCCATGATGTGTATTGTTGTTCATTTTCATCAAATAAACAAAATTAAACCCATAATAAATCCTGAAAGGCAAGAAATGAGCATAAAAGATCCTTAAGCGCAAGTGTTAATGTTACTAAAAGAGCCAAAATTTCTAAAAATATTGCGAAAAACAACAATTTTCAGTTTAAGAGTGAATGTTTGAGGTGTATAGAAGGCATTTATTTCATTTTTAGAAAATTTTATTTTTCACATTTTTCCATGAAAAGTGCCAATACCCCCCCCTTTGGGATCTAGGTGAAAATCTCACTCGACACAAATCAAACAAAAATGTTTCCATGGTGTGTATTGTTGTTCGTTTTCATCAAATAAACAAAATAAAACCCACAATAAATACTGGAAGACAAGAAATGAGCATAAAAGATGCTTCAGCGCAAGTGTTAATGTTACTAAAACTGCCCAAATTTCTAAAAATATTGCGAAAAACAACAATTTTCAGATTTAGAGTGAATGTTTGAGGTGTATAGAAGGCATTTATTTCATTTTTAGAAAATTTAATTTTTCACATTTTTCCATGAAAAGTGCCAATACCCCCCCCTTTGGGATCTAGGTGAAAATCTCACTTGTCACAAAAGAAACAAAAATGTTTCCATGATGTGTATTGTTGTTCATTTTCATCAAATAAACAAAATTAAACCCATAATAAATCCTGAAAGGCAAGAAATGAGCATAAAAGATCCTTAAGCGAAAGTGTTAATGTTACTAAAAGAGCCCAAATTTCTAAAAATATTGCGAAAAACAACAATTTTCAGTTTAAGAGTGAATGTTTGAGGTGTATAGAAGGAATTTATTTCATTTTTAGAAAATTTATTTTTTCTCATTTTTCCATGAAAAGTGCCAATATCCCCCTTTGGGTTCTAGGTTAAAATCTCGCTCGACACAAATCAAACAAAAATTTTTCCATGGTGTGTATTGTTGTTCTTTTTTATCAAATAAACAAAATAAAACCCAGAATAAATCCTGAAATACAAGAAATGAGCATAAAAGATGCTTCAGCGCAAGTGTTAATGTTACTAAAAGAGCCCAAATTTCTAAAAAATATTGCGAAAAACAACAATTTTCAGTTTTAGAGTGAATGTTTGAGGTGTATAGAAGGCATTTATTTCATTTTTAGAAAATTTAATTTTACACATTTTTCCATGAAAAGTGCCAATACTCCCCCCTTTGGGTTCTAGGTGAAAATCTCACTCGACACATATCAAACAAAAATGTTTCCATGGTGTGTATTGTTGTTCATTTTCATCAAATAAACAAAATAAAACCCATAATAAATCCTGAAAGACAAGAAATGAGCATAAAAGATGCTTCAGCGCAAGTGTTAATGTTACTAAAAGTGCCCCAATTTCTAAAAATATTCAGAAAAACAACAATTTCAGATTTAGAGTGAATGTTTGAGGTGTATAGAAGGCATTTATTTCATTTTTAGAAAATTTAATTTTTCACATTTTTCCATGAAAAGTGCCAATACCCCTCCCTTTGGGTTCTAGGTGAAAATCTCACTCAAACAAATCAAACAAAAATGTTTCCATGGTGTGTATTGTTGTTCATTTTCATCAAATAAACAAAATAAAACCCAGAATAAATCCTGAAAGACCAGAAATGAGCATAATAGATGCTTCAGCGCAAGTGTTAATGTTACTAAAAGAGCCAAAATTTCTAAAAAATATTGCGAAAAACAACAATTTTCAGTTTAAGAGTGAATGTTTGAGGTGTATAGAAGGCATTTATTTCATTTTTAGAAAATTTAATTTTTCACATTTTTCCATGCAAAGTGCCAATACTCCCCCCTTTGGGTTCTAGGTGAAAATCTCACTCGACACAAATCAAAGAAAAATGTTTCCATGGTGTGTATTCTTGTTCAATTTCATCAAATAAACAAAATAAAACCCAGAATAAACCCTGAAAGACAAGAAATGAGCATAAAAGATGCTTCAGCGCAGGTGTGAATGTTACTAAAGGAGCCCAAATTTTTAAAAATATTGCGAAAAACAACAATTTTCAGATTAAGAGTGAATGTTTGAGGTGTATAGAAGGCATTTATTTCATTTTTAGAATATTTATTTTTTCTCATTTTTCCATGAAAAGTGCCAATACCCCCCCCTTTGGGTTCTAGATGAAAATCTCACTCGAAACATATTAAACAAAAATGTTTCCATGGTGTGTATTGTTGTTCATTTTCATCAAATAAACAAAATAAAACCCATAATAAATCCTGAAAGACAAGAAATGAGCATAAAAGTTGCTTCAGTGCAAGTGTTAATGTTACTAAAAGAGCCAAAATTTCTAAAAATATTGCGAAAAACAACAATTTTCAGTTTTAGAGTGAATGTTTGAGGTGTATAGAAGGCATTTATTTCATTTTTAGAAAATTTAATTTTTCGCATTTTTCCATGAAAAGTGCCAATACTCCCCCCTTTGGGTTCTAGGTGAAAATCTCACTCGACACAAATCAAAGAAAAATGTCACCATGGTGTGTATTCTTGTTCAATTTCATCAAATAAACAAAATAAAATCCAGAATAAACCCTGAAAGACAAGAAATGAGCATAAAAGATGCTTCAGCGCAGGTGTAAATGTTACTAAAAGAGCCCAAATTTCTAAAAATATTGCGAAAAACAAAAATTTTCAGATTTAGAGTGAATGTTTGAGGTGTATAGAAGGCATTTATTTCATTTTTAGAATATTTATTTTTTCTCATTTTTCCATGAAAAGTGCCAATACCCCCCCCTTTGGGTTCTAGGTGAAAATCTCACTCGACACAAATCAAACAAAAATGTTTCCATGATGTGTATTGTTGTTCATTTTCATCAAATAAACAAAATAAATCCCAGAATAAATCCTGAAAGACAAGAAATGAGCATAAAAGATGCTTCAGCGCAAGTGTTAATGTTACTAAAAGAGCCAAAATTTGTAAAAATATTGGGAAAACCACAATTTTCAGTTTAAGAGTGAATGTTTGAGGTGTATATAAGGCATTTATTTCATTTTTAGAAAATTTAATTTTTCACATTTTTCCATGAAAAGTGCCAATACCCCCCCCTTTGGGATCAAGGTGAAAATCTCACTCGAACAAATCAAACAAAAATGTTTCCATGGTGTGTACTGTTGTTCATTTTCATCAAATAAACAAAATAAAACCCAGAATAAATCCTGAAAGACAAGAAATGAGCATAAGAGATGCTTCAGCGCAAGTGTTAATGTTACTAAAAGAGCGAAAATTTGTAAAAATATTGGGAAAACAACAATTTTCAGTTTAAGAGTGAATGTTTGAGGTGTATAGAAGGCATTTATTTCATTTTTAGAAAATTTAATTTTTCACAATTTTCCATGAAAAGTGCCAATACTCCCCCCTTTGGGTTCTAGGTGAAAATCTCACTCGACACAAATCAAAGAAAAATGTTTCCATGGTGTGTATTCTTGTTCAATTTCATCAAATAAACAAAATAAAACCCAGAATAAACCCTGAAAGACAAGAAATGAGCATAAAAGATGCTTCAGCGCAAGTGTTAATGTTACTAAAAGAACCCCAATTTCTAAAAATATTCAGAAAAACAACAATTTTCAGATTTAGAGTGAATGTTTGAGGTGTATAGAAGGCTTTTATTTCATTTTAAGAAAATGTTATTTTTCACATTTTTCCATGAAAAGTGCCAATACCCCCTCCTTTGGGTTCTAGATGAAAATCTCACTCGAAACATATCAAACAAAAATGTTTCCATGGTGTGTATTGTTGTTCATTTTCATCAAATAAACAAAATAAAACCCATAATAAATCCTGAAAGACAAGAAATGAGCATAAAAGTTGCTTCAGTGCAAGTGTTAATGTTACTAAAAGAGCCAAAATTTCTAAAAATATTGCGAAAAACAACAATTTTCAGTTTTAGAGTGAATGTTTGAGGTGTATAGAAGGCATTTATTTCATTTTTAGAAAATTTAATTTTTCACATTTTTCCATGAAAAGTGCCAATACTCCCCCCTTTGGGTTCTAGGTGAAAATCTCACTCGACACAAATCAAAGAAAAATGTTTCCATGGTGTGTATTCTTGTTCAATTTCATCAAATAAACAAAATAAAACCCAGAATAAACCCTGAAAGACAAGAAATGAGCATAAAAGATGCTTCAGCGCAGGTGTGAATGTTACTAAAGGAGCCCAAATTTTTAAAAATATTGCGAAAAACAACAATTTTCAGATTAAGAGTGAATGTTTGAGGTGTATAGAAGGCATTTATTTCATTTTTAGAATATTTATTTTTTCTCATTTTTCCATGAAAAGTGCCAATACCCCCCCCTTTGGGTTCTAGATGAAAATCTCACTCGAAACATATTAAACAAAAATGTTTCCATGGTGTGTATTGTTGTTCATTTTCATCAAATAAACAAAATAAAACCCATAATAAATCCTGAAAGACAAGAAATGAGCATAAAAGTTGCTTCAGTGCAAGTGTTAATGTTACTAAAAGAGCCAAAATTTCTAAAAATATTGCGAAAAACAACAATTTTCAGTTTTAGAGTGAATGTTTGAGGTGTATAGAAGGCATTTATTTCATTTTTAGAAAATTTAATTTTTCGCATTTTTCCATGAAAAGTGCCAATACTCCCCCCTTTGGGTTCTAGGTGAAAATCTCACTCGACACAAATCAAAGAAAAATGTCACCATGGTGTGTATTCTTGTTCAATTTCATCAAATAAACAAAATAAAATCCAGAATAAACCCTGAAAGACAAGAAATGAGCATAAAAGATGCTTCAGCGCAGGTGTAAATGTTACTAAAAGAGCCCAAATTTCTAAAAATATTGCGAAAAACAAAAATTTTCAGATTTAGAGTGAATGTTTGAGGTGTATAGAAGGCATTTATTTCATTTTTAGAATATTTATTTTTTCTCATTTTTCCATGAAAAGTGCCAATACCCCCCCCTTTGGGTTCTAGGTGAAAATCTCACTCGACACAAATCAAACAAAAATGTTTCCATGATGTGTATTGTTGTTCATTTTCATCAAATAAACAAAATAAATCCCAGAATAAATCCTGAAAGACAAGAAATGAGCATAAAAGATGCTTCAGCGCAAGTGTTAATGTTACTAAAAGAGCCAAAATTTGTAAAAATATTGGGAAAACCACAATTTTCAGTTTAAGAGTGAATGTTTGAGGTGTATATAAGGCATTTATTTCATTTTTAGAAAATTTAATTTTTCACATTTTTCCATGAAAAGTGCCAATACCCCCCCCTTTGGGATCAAGGTGAAAATCTCACTCGAACAAATCAAACAAAAATGTTTCCATGGTGTGTACTGTTGTTCATTTTCATCAAATAAACAAAATAAAACCCAGAATAAATCCTGAAAGACAAGAAATGAGCATAAGAGATGCTTCAGCGCAAGTGTTAATGTTACTAAAAGAGCGAAAATTTGTAAAAATATTGGGAAAACAACAATTTTCAGTTTAAGAGTGAATGTTTGAGGTGTATAGAAGGCATTTATTTCATTTTTAGAATATTTATTTTTTCTCATTTTTCCATGAAAAGTGCCAATACCCCCCCCTTTGGGTTCTAGGTGAAAATCTCACTCGACACAAATCAAACAAAAATGTTTCCATGATGTGTATTGTTGTTCATTTTCATCAAATAAACAAAATAAATCCCAGAATAAATACTGAAATACAAGCAATGAGCATAAAAGATGCTTCAGCGCAATTGTTAATGTTACTAAAAGAGCCCAAATTTCTAAAACTATTGCGAAAAACAACAATTTTCAGTTTTAGAGTGAATGTTTGAGGTGTATAGAAGGCATTTATTTCATTTTTAGAAAATTTAATTTTTCACATTTTTCCATGATAAGTGCCAATACTCCCCCCTTTGGGTTCTAGGTGAAAATCTCACTCGACACAAATCAAAGAAAAATGTTTCCATGGTGTGTATTCTTGTTCAATTTCATCAAATAAACAAAATAAAACCCAGAATAAACCCTGAAAGACAAGAAATGAGCATAAAAGATGCTTCAGCGCAGGTGTAAATGTTACTAAAAGAGCCCAAATTTCTAAAAATATTGCGAAAAACAAAAATTTTCAGATTAAGAGTGAATGTTTGAGGTGTATAGAAGGCATTTATTTCATTTTAAGAAAATGATATTTTTCACATTTTTCCATGAAAAGTGCTAATACCCCCCCCTTTGGGTTCTAGGTGAAAATCTCACTCGACACATATCAAACAAAAATGTTTCCATGGTGTGTATTGTTGTTCATTTTCATCAAATAAACAAAATAAAACCCATAATAAATCCTGAAAGACAAGAAATGAGCATAAAAGATGCTTCAGCGCAAGTGTTAAAGTTACTAAAAGAGCCAAAATTTGTAAAAATATTGGGAAAACCACAATTTTCAGTTTAAGAGTGAATGTTTGAGGTGTATAGAAGGCATTTATTTCATTTTTAGAATATTTATTTTTTCTCATTTTTCCATGAAAAGTGCCAATACCCCCCTTTGGGTTCTAGGTGAAAATCTCACTCGACACAAATCAAACAAAAATGTTTCCATGATGTGTATGTTGTTCATTTTCATCAAATAAACAAAATAAATCCCAGAATAAATACTGAAATACAAGCAATGAGCATAAAAGATGCTTCAGCGCAAGTGTTAATGTTACTTAAAGAGCCAAAATTTGTAAAAATATTGGGAAAACAACAATTTTCAGTTTAAAAATGAATGTTTGAAGTGTATAGAAGGCATTTATTTCATTTTTAGAATATTAATTTTTTCTCATTTTTCCATGAAAAGTGCCAATACCCCCCCCTTTGGGTTCTAGGTGAAAATCTCACTCGTACAAATCAAACAAAAATGTTTCCATGGTGTTTATTGTTGTTCATTTTCATCAAATAAACAAAATAAAACCCAGAATAAATCCTGAAAGACAAGAAATGAGCATTAAAGATGCTTCAGCGCAAGTGTTAATGTTACTAAAAGAGCAAAAATTTCTAAAAAATAATGCGAAAACCAACAATTTTCAGATTTAGAGTGAATGTTTGAGGTATATAGAAGGCATTTATTTCATTTTTAGAAAATTTAATTTTTCACATTTTTCCATGAAAAGTGCCAATACCCCCCCTTTGGGTTCTAGGTGAAAATCTCACTCGAACAAATCAAACAAAAATGTTTCCATGGTGTGTATTGTTGTTCATTTTCATCAAATAAATAAAATAAAGCCCAGAATAAATCCTGAAATACAAGAAATGAGCATAAAAGATGCTTCAGCGCAAGTGTTAATGTTACTAAAAGAGCCCAAATTTCTAAAAAATATTGCGAAAAACAACAATTTTCAGTTTAAGAGTGAATGTTTGAGGTGTATAGAAGGCATTTATTTCATTTTTAGAAAATTTAATTTTTCACATTTTTCCATGAAAAGTGCCAATACTCCCCCCTTTGGGTTCTTGGTGAAAATCTCACTCGACACAAATCAAAGAAAAATGTTTCCATGGTGTGTATTCTTGTTCAATTTCCTCAAATAAACAAAATAAAACCCAGAATAAACCCTGAAAGACAAGAAATGAGCATAAAAGATGCTTCAGCGCAAGTGTTAATGTAACTAAAAGAGCCCCAATTTCTAAAAATATTCAGAAAAACAACAATTTCAGATTTAGAGTGAATGTTTGAGGTGTATAGAAGGCTTTTATTTCATTTTAAGAAAATGTTATTTTTCACATTTTTCCATGAAAAGTGCCAATACCCCCTCCTTTGGGTTCTAGGTGAAAATCTCACTGAACACAAAACAAACAAAAATGTTTCCATGGTGTGTATTGTTGTTCATTTTCATCAACTAAACAAAATAAAACCCAGAATAAATCCTGAAAGGCAAGAAATGAGCATAAAAGATCCTTAAGCGCAAGTGTTAATGTTACTAAAAGAGCCAAAATTTCTAAAAATATTGCGAAAAACAACAATTTTCAGTTTAAGAGTGAATGTTTGAGGTGTATAGAAGGCATTTATTTCATTTTTAGAAAATTTAATTTTTCACATTTTTCCATGAAAAGTGCCAATACCCCCTCCTTTGGGTTCTAGGTGAAAATCTCACTGAACACAAAACAAACAAAAATGTTTCCATGGTGTGTATTGTTGTTCATTTTCATCAACTAAACAAAATAAAACCCAGAATAAATCCTGAAAGGCAAGAAATGAGCATAAAAGATCCTTAAGCGCAAGTGTTAATGTTACTAAAAGAGCCCAAATTTCTAAAAATATTGCGAAAAACAACAATCTTCTGTTTTAGAGGGAATGTTTGAGGTGTATAGAAGGCATTTATTTCATTTTAGAAAATTTATTTTTTCTCATTTTTCCATGAAAAGTGGCAATCCCCCCCTTTGGGTTCTAGGTGAAAAATCACTCGAACAAATCAAACAAAAATGTTTCCATGGTGTTTATTTTTGTTCATTTTCATCAAATAAACAAAATAAAACCCAGAATAAATCCTGAAATACAAGAAATGAGCATAAAAGATGCTTCAGCGCAAGTGTTAATGTTACTAAAAGAGCCAAAATTTCTAAAAAATATTGCGAAAAACAACAATTTTCAGATTTAGAGTGAATGTTTGAGGTGTATAGAAGGCATTTATTTCATTTTTAGAAAATGTTTTTTTTCACATTTTTCCATGAAAAGTGCCAATACCCCCCTTTGGGTTCTAGGTGAAAATCTCACTAAACACAAAACAAACAAAAATGTTTCCATGGTGTTTATTGTTGTTCATTTTCATCAAATAAACAAAATAAAACCCAGAATAAATCCTGAAAGACAAGAAATGAGCATTAAAGATGCTTCAGCGCAAGTGTTAATGTTACTAAAAGAGCAAAAATTTCTAAAAAATATTGCGAAAAACAACAATTTTCAGATTTAGAGTGAATGTTTGAGGTGTATAGAAGGCATTTATTTCATTTTTAGAAAATTTAATTTTTTACATTTTTCCATGAAAAATGCCAATACCCCCCCTTTGGGTTCTAGGTGAAAATCTCACTCGAACAAATCAAACAAAAATGTTTCCATGGTGTGTATTGTTGTTCATTTTCATCAAATAAATAAAATAAAGCCCAGAATAAATCCTGTAATACAAGAAATGAGCATAAAAGATGCTTCAGCGCAAGTGTTAATGTTACTAAAAGAGCCCAAATTTCTAAAAATATTGGGAAAACAACAATTTTCAGTTTAAGAGTGAATGTTTGAGGTGTATAGAAGGCATTAATTTCATTTTTAGAATATTTATTTTTTCTCATTTTTCCATGAAAAGTGCCAATACCCCCCCCCTTTGGGATCTAGGTGAAAATCTCACTCGAACAAATCAAACAAAAATGTTTCCATGGTGTGTATTGTTGTTCATTTTCATCAACTAAACAAAATAAAACCCAGAATAAATCCTGAAAGGCAAGAAATGAGCATAAAAGATCCTTAAGCGCAAGTGTTAATGTTACTAAAAGAGCCAAAATTTCTAAAAATATTGCGAAAAACAACAATTTTCAGTTTAAGAGTGAATGTTTGAGGTGTATAGAAGGCATTTATTTCATTTTTAGAAAATTTAATTTTTCACATTTTTCCATGAAAAGTGCCAATACCCCCCCCTTTGGGTTCTAGGTGAAAATCTCACTCGACACAAATCAAACAAAAATGTTCCATGGTGTGTATTATTGTTCATTTTCATCAAATAAACAAAATAAAACCCAGAATAAATCCTGAAAGACATGAAATGAGCATAAAAGATGCTTCAGCGCAAGTGTTAACGTTACTAAAAGAGCCCAAATTTCTAAAAATATTGCGAAAAACAACAATCTTCTGTTTTAGAGGGAATGTTTGAAGTGTTTAGAAGGCATTTATTTCATTTTTAGAAAATTTATTTTTTCTCATTTTTCCATGAAAAGTGGCAATCCCCCCCCTTTGGGTTCTAGGTGAAAAAATCACTCGAACAAATCAAACAAAAATGTTTCCATGGTGTTTATTGTTGTTCATTTTCATCAAATAAACAAAATAAAACCCAGAATAAATCCTGAAATACAAGAAATGAGCTTAAAGATGCTTCAGCGCAAGTGTTAATGTTACTAAAAGAGCCAAAATTTCTAAAAAATATTGCGAAAAACAACAATTTTTAGATTTAGAGTGAATGTTAGAGGTGTATAGAAGGCATTTATTTCATTTTTAGAAAATGTTTTTTTTCACATTTTTCCATGAAAAGTGCCAATACCCCCCTTTGGGTTCTAGGTGAAAATCTCACTGAACACAAAACAAACAAAAATGTTTCCATGATGTGTATTGTTGTTCATTTTCATCAAATAAACAAAATAAAACCCAGAATAAATCCTGAAATACAAGAAATGAGCTTAAAGATGCTTCAGCGCAAGTGTTAATGTTACTAAAAGAGCCAAAATTTCTAAAAAATATTGCGAAAAACAACAATTTTCAGTTTAAGAGTGAATGTTTGAGGTGTAAAGAAGGCATTTATTTCATTTTTAGAATATTTATTTTTTCTCATTTTTCCATGAAAAGTGCCAATACCCCCCCCTTTGGGTTCTAGGTGAAAATCTCACTCGACACAAATCAAACAAAAATGTTTCCATGATGTGTATTGTTGTTCATTTTCATCAAATAAACAAAATATATCCCAGAATAAATACTGAAATACAAGCAATGAGCATAAAAGATGCTTCAGCGCAATTGTTAATGTTACTAAAAGAGCCCAAATTTCTAAAACTATTGCGAAAAACAACAATTTTCAGTTTTAGAGTGAATGTTTGAGGTGTATAGAAGGCATTTATTTCATTTTTAGAAAATTTAATTTTTCACATTTTTCCATGAAAAGTGCCAATACCCCCCCCTTTGGGATCAAGGTGAAAATCTCACTCGAACAAATCAAACAAAAATGTTTCCATGGTGTTTATTGTTGTTCATTTTCATCAAATAAACAAAATAAAACCCATAATAAATCCTGAAAGACAAGAAATGAGCATAAAAGATGCTTCAGCGCAAGTGTTAATGTTACTAAAAGAGCCCCAATTTCTAAAAATATTCAGAAAAACAACAATTTCAGATTTAGAGTGAATGTTTGAGGTGTATAGAAGGCTTTTATTTCATTTTAAGAAAATGTTATTTTTCACATTTTTCCATGAAAAGTGCCAATACCCCCTCCTTTGGGTTCTAGGTGAAAATCTCACTGAACACAAAACAAACAAAAATGTTTCCATGGTGTGTATTGTTGTTCATTTTCATCAACTAAACAAAATAAAACCCAGAATAAATCCTGAAAGGCAAGAAATGAGCATAAAAGATCCTTAAGCGCAAGTGTTAATGTTACTAAAAGAGCCAAAATTTCTAAAAATATTGCGAAAAACAACAATTTTCAGTTTAAGAGTGAATGTTTGAGGTGTATAGAAGGCATTTATTTCATTTTTAGAAAATTTAATTTTTCACATTTTTCCATGAAAAGTGCCAATACCCCCCTTTGGGTTCTAGGTGAAAATCTCACTGAACACAAAACAAACAAAAATGTTTCCATGATGTGTATTGTTGTTCATTTTCATCAAATAAACAAAATAAAACCCATAATAAATCCTGAAAGACAAGAAATGAGCATAAAAGATGCTTCAGCGCAAGTGTTAATGTTACTAAAAGAGCCAAAATTTGTAAAAATATTGGGAAAACAATAATTTTCAGTTTAAGAGTGAATGTTTGAGGTGTATAGAAGGCATTTATTTCATTTTTAGAATATTTATTTTTTCTCATTTTTCCATGAAAAGTGCCAATACCCCCCCCTTTGGGTTCTAGGTGAAAATCTCACTCGACACAAATCAAACAAAAATGTTCCATGGTGTGTATTATTGTTCATTTTCATCAAATAAACAAAATAAAACCCAGAATAAATCCTGAAAGACATGAAATGAGCATAAAAGATGCTTCAGCGCAAGTGTTAACGTTACTAAAAGAGCCCAAATTTCTAAAAATATTGCGAAAAACAACAATCTTCTGTTTTAGAGGGAATGTTTGAGGTGTATAGAAGGCATTTATTTCATTTTAGAAAATTTATTTTTTCTCATTTTTCCATGAAAAGTGGCAATCCCCCCCTTTGGGTTCTAGGTGAAAAATCACTCGAACAAATCAAACAAAAATGTTTCCATGGTGTTTATTTTTGTTCATTTTCATCAAATAAACAAAATAAAACCCAGAATAAATCCTGAAATACAAGAAATGAGCATAAAAGATGCTTCAGCGCAAGTGTTAATGTTACTAAAAGAGCCAAAATTTCTAAAAAATATTGCGAAAAACAACAATTTTCAGATTTAGAGTGAATGTTTGAGGTGTATAGAAGGCATTTATTTCATTTTTAGAAAATGTTTTTTTTCACATTTTTCCATGAAAAGTGCCAATACCCCCCTTTGGGTTCTAGGTGAAAATCTCACTAAACACAAAACAAACAAAAATGTTTCCATGGTGTTTATTGTTGTTCATTTTCATCAAATAAACAAAATAAAACCCAGAATAAATCCTGAAAGACAAGAAATGAGCATTAAAGATGCTTCAGCGCAAGTGTTAATGTTACTAAAAGAGCAAAAATTTCTAAAAAATATTGCGAAAAACAACAATTTTCAGATTTAGAGTGAATGTTTGAGGTGTATAGAAGGCATTTATTTCATTTTTAGAAAATTTAATTTTTTACATTTTTCCATGAAAAATGCCAATACCCCCCCTTTGGGTTCTAGGTGAAAATCTCACTCGAACAAATCAAACAAAAATGTTTCCATGGTGTGTATTGTTGTTCATTTTCATCAAATAAATAAAATAAAGCCCAGAATAAATCCTGTAATACAAGAAATGAGCATAAAAGATGCTTCAGCGCAAGTGTTAATGTTACTAAAAGAGCCCAAATTTCTAAAAATATTGGGAAAACAACAATTTTCAGTTTAAGAGTGAATGTTTGAGGTGTATAGAAGGCATTAATTTCATTTTTAGAATATTTATTTTTTCTCATTTTTCCATGAAAAGTCCAATACCCCCCCCCTTTGGGATCTAGGTGAAAATCTCACTCGAACAAATCAAACAAAAATGTTTCCATGGTGTGTATTGTTGTTCATTTTCATCAACTAAACAAAATAAAACCCAGAATAAATCCTGAAAGGCAAGAAATGAGCATAAAAGATCCTTAAGCGCAAGTGTTAATGTTACTAAAAGAGCCAAAATTTCTAAAAATATTGCGAAAAACAACAATTTTCAGTTTAAGAGTGAATGTTTGAGGTGTATAGAAGGCATTTATTTCATTTTTAGAAAATTTAATTTTTCACATTTTTCCATGAAAAGTGCCAATACCCCCCCCTTTGGGTTCTAGGTGAAAATCTCACTCGACACAAATCAAACAAAAATGTTCCATGGTGTGTATTATTGTTCATTTTCATCAAATAAACAAAATAAAACCCAGAATAAATCCTGAAAGACATGAAATGAGCATAAAAGATGCTTCAGCGCAAGTGTTAACGTTACTAAAAGAGCCCAAATTTCTAAAAATATTGCGAAAAACAACAATCTTCTGTTTTAGAGGGAATGTTTGAAGTGTTTAGAAGGCATTTATTTCATTTTTAGAAAATTTATTTTTTCTCATTTTTCCATGAAAAGTGGCAATCCCCCCCCTTTGGGTTCTAGGTGAAAAAATCACTCGAACAAATCAAACAAAAATGTTTCCATGGTGTTTATTGTTGTTCATTTTCATCAAATAAACAAAATAAAACCCAGAATAAATCCTGAAATACAAGAAATGAGCTTAAAGATGCTTCAGCGCAAGTGTTAATGTTACTAAAAGAGCCAAAATTTCTAAAAAATATTGCGAAAAACAACAATTTTCAGATTTAGAGTGAATGTTAGAGGTGTATAGAAGGCATTTATTTCATTTTTAGAAAATGTTTTTTTTCACATTTTTCCATGAAAAGTGCCAATACCCCCCTTTGGGTTCTAGGTGAAAATCTCACTGAACACAAAACAAACAAAAATGTTTCCATGATGTGTATTGTTGTTCATTTTCATCAAATAAACAAAATAAAACCCAGAATAAATCCTGAAATACAAGAAATGAGCTTAAAGATGCTTCAGCGCAAGTGTTAATGTTACTAAAAGAGCCAAAATTTCTAAAAAATATTGCGAAAAACAACAATTTTCAGTTTAAGAGTGAATGTTTGAGGTGTAAAGAAGGCATTTATTTCATTTTTAGAATATTTATTTTTTCTCATTTTTCCATGAAAAGTGCCAATACCCCCCCCTTTGGGTTCTAGGTGAAAATCTCACTCGACACAAATCAAACAAAAATGTTTCCATGATGTGTATTGTTGTTCATTTTCATCAAATAAACAAAATATATCCCAGAATAAATACTGAAATACAAGCAATGAGCATAAAAGATGCTTCAGCGCAATTGTTAATGTTACTAAAAGAGCCCAAATTTCTAAAACTATTGCGAAAAACAACAATTTTCAGTTTTAGAGTGAATGTTTGAGGTGTATAGAAGGCATTTATTTCATTTTTAGAAAATTTAATTTTTCACATTTTTCCATGCAAAGTGCCAATACTCCCCCCTTTGGGTTCTAGGTGAAAATCTCACTCGACACAAATCAAACAAAAATGTTTCCATGGTGTTTATTGTTGTTCATTTTCATCAAATAAACAAAATAAAACCCATAATAAATCCTGAAAGACAAGAAATGAGCATAAAAGATGCTTCAGCGCAAGTGTTAATGTTACTAAAAGAGCCCCAATTTCTAAAAATATTCAGAAAAACAACAATTTCAGATTTAGAGTGAATGTTTGAGGTGTATAGAAGGCTTTTATTTCATTTTAAGAAAATGTTATTTTTCACATTTTTCCATGAAAAGTGCCAATACCCCCTCCTTTGGGTTCTAGATGAAAATCTCACTCGAACAAATCAAACAAAAATGTTTCCATGGTGTGTATTGTTGTTCATTTTCATCAAATAAATAAAATAAAGCCCAGAATAAATCCTGTAATACAAGAAATGAGCATAAAAGATGCTTCAGCGCAAGTGTTAATGTTACTAAAAGAGCCCAAATTTATAAAAATATTGGGAAAACAACAATTTTCAGTTTAAGAGTGAATGTTTGAGGTGTATAGAAGGCATTAATTTCATTTTTAGAATATTTATTTTTTCTCATTTTTCCATGAAAAGTCCAATACCCCCCCCCTTTGGGATCTAGGTGAAAATCTCACTCGAACAAATCAAACAAAAATGTTTCCATGGTGTGTATTGTTGTTCATTTTCATCAACTAAACAAAATAAAACCCAGAATAAATCCTGAAAGGCAAGAAATGAGCATAAAAGATCCTTAAGCGCAAGTGTTAATGTTACTAAAAGAGCCAAAATTTCTAAAAATATTGCGAAAAACAACAATTTTCAGTTTAAGAGTGAATGTTTGAGGTGTATAGAAGGCATTTATTTCATTTTTAGAAAATTTAATTTTTCACATTTTTCCATGAAAAGTGCCAATACCCCCCCCTTTGGGTTCTAGGTGAAAATCTCACTCGACACAAATCAAACAAAAATGTTCCATGGTGTGTATTATTGTTCATTTTCATCAAATAAACAAAATAAAACCCAGAATAAATCCTGAAAGACATGAAATGAGCATAAAAGATGCTTCAGCGCAAGTGTTAACGTTACTAAAAGAGCCCAAATTTCTAAAAATATTGCGAAAAACAACAATCTTCTGTTTTAGAGGGAATGTTTGAAGTGTTTAGAAGGCATTTATTTCATTTTTAGAAAATTTATTTTTTCTCATTTTTCCATGAAAAGTGGCAATCCCCCCCCTTTGGGTTCTAGGTGAAAAAATCACTCGAACAAATCAAACAAAAATGTTTCCATGGTGTTTATTGTTGTTCATTTTCATCAAATAAACAAAATAAAACCCAGAATAAATCCTGAAATACAAGAAATGAGCTTAAAGATGCTTCAGCGCAAGTGTTAATGTTACTAAAAGAGCCAAAATTTCTAAAAAATATTGCGAAAAACAACAATTTTCAGATTTAGAGTGAATGTTAGAGGTGTATAGAAGGCATTTATTTCATTTTTAGAAAATGTTTTTTTTCACATTTTTCCATGAAAAGTGCCAATACCCCCCTTTGGGTTCTAGGTGAAAATCTCACTGAACACAAAACAAACAAAAATGTTTCCATGATGTGTATTGTTGTTCATTTTCATCAAATAAACAAAATAAAACCCAGAATAAATCCTGAAATACAAGAAATGAGCTTAAAGATGCTTCAGCGCAAGTGTTAATGTTACTAAAAGAGCCAAAATTTCTAAAAAATATTGCGAAAAACAACAATTTTCAGTTTAAGAGTGAATGTTTGAGGTGTAAAGAAGGCATTTATTTCATTTTTAGAATATTTATTTTTTCTCATTTTTCCATGAAAAGTGCCAATACCCCCCCCTTTGGGTTCTAGGTGAAAATCTCACTCGACACAAATCAAACAAAAATGTTTCCATGATGTGTATTGTTGTTCATTTTCATCAAATAAACAAAATATATCCCAGAATAAATACTGAAATACAAGCAATGAGCATAAAAGATGCTTCAGCGCAATTGTTAATGTTACTAAAAGAGCCCAAATTTCTAAAACTATTGCGAAAAACAACAATTTTCAGTTTTAGAGTGAATGTTTGAGGTGTATAGAAGGCATTTATTTCATTTTTAGAAAATTTAATTTTTCACATTTTTCCATGAAAAGTGCCAATACCCCCCCCTTTGGGATCAAGGTGAAAATCTCACTCGAACAAATCAAACAAAAATGTTTCCATGGTGTTTATTGTTGTTCATTTTCATCAAATAAACAAAATAAAACCCATAATAAATCCTGAAAGACAAGAAATGAGCATAAAAGATGCTTCAGCGCAAGTGTTAATGTTACTAAAAGAGCCCCAATTTCTAAAAATATTCAGAAAAACAACAATTTCAGATTTAGAGTGAATGTTTGAGGTGTATAGAAGGCTTTTATTTCATTTTAAGAAAATGTTATTTTTCACATTTTTCCATGAAAAGTGCCAATACCCCCTCCTTTGGGTTCTAGATGAAAATCTCACTCGAAACATTTCAAACAAAAATGTTTCCATGGTGTGTATTATTGTTCATTTTCATCAAATAAACAAAATAAAACCCAGAATAAATCCTGAAATACAAGAAATGAGCATAAAAGATGCTTCAGCGCAAGTGTTAATGTTACTAAAAGAGCCAAAATTTCTAAAAAATATTGCGAAAAACAACAATTTTCAGATTTAGAGTGAATGTTTGAGGTGTATAGAAGGCATTTATTTCATTTTTAGAAAATGTTTTTTTTCACATTTTTCCATGAAAAGTGCCAATACCCCCCTTTGGGTTCTAGGTGAAAATCTCACTAAACACAAAACAAACAAAAATGTTTCCATGGTGTTTATTGTTGTTCATTTTCATCAAATAAACAAAATAAAACCCAGAATAAATCCTGAAAGACAAGAAATGAGCATTAAAGATGCTTCAGCGCAAGTGTTAATGTTACTAAAAGAGCAAAAATTTCTAAAAAATATTGCGAAAAACAACAATTTTCAGATTTAGAGAGAATGTTTGAGGTGTATAGAAGGCATTTATTTCATTTTTAGAAAATTTAATTTTTTACATTTTTCCATGAAAAATGCCAATACCCCCCCTTTGGGTTCTAGGTGAAAATCTCACTCGAACAAATCAAACAAAAATGTTTCCATGGTGTGTATTGTTGTTCATTTTCATCAAATAAATAAAATAAAGCCCAGAATAAATCCTGAAATACAAGAAATGAGCATAAAAGATGCTTCAGCGCAAGTGTTAATGTTACTAAAAGAGCCCAAATTTCTAAAAATATTGGGAAAACAACAATTTTCAGTTTAAGAGTGAATGTTTGAGGTGTATAGAAGGCATTAATTTCATTTTTAGAATATTTATTTTTTCTCATTTTTCCATGAAAAGTGCCAATACCCCCCCCTTTGGGATCTAGGTGAAAATCTCACTCGAACAAATCAAACAAAAATGTTTCCATGGTGTGTATTGTTGTTCATTTTCATCAACTAAACAAAATAAAACCCAGAATAAATCCTGAAAGGCAAGAAATGAGCATAAAAGATCCTTAAGCGCAAGTGTTAATGTTACTAAAAGAGCCAAAATTTCTAAAAATATTGCGAAAAACAACTATTTTCAGTTTAAGAGTGAATGTTTGAGGTGTATAGAAGGCATTTATTTCATTTTTAGAAAATTTAATTTTTCACATTTTTCCATGAAAAGTGCCAATACCCCCCCCTTTGGGTTCTAGGTGAAAATCTCACTCGACACAAATCAAACAAAAATGTTCCATGGTGTGTATTATTGTTCATTTTCATCAAATAAACAAAATAAAACCCAGAATAAATCCTGAAAGACATGAAATGAGCATAAAAGATGCTTCAGCGCAAGTGTTAACGTTACTAAAAGAGCCCAAATTTCTAAAAATATTGCGAAAAACAACAATCTTCTGTTTTAGAGGGAATGTTTGAGGTGTTTAGAAGGCATTTATTTCATTTTTAGAAAATTTATTTTTTCTCATTTTTCCATGAAAAGTGGCAATCCCCCCCCTTTGGGTTCTAGGTGAAAAAATCACTCGAACAAATCAAACAAAAATGTTTCCATGGTGTTTATTGTTGTTCATTTTCATCAAATAAACAAAATAAAACCCAGAATAAATCCTGAAATACAAGAAATGAGCTTAAAGATGCTTCAGCGCAAGTGTTAATGTTACTAAAAGAGCCAAAATTTCTAAAAAATATTGCGAAAAACAACAATTTTCAGATTTAGAGTGAATGTTAGAGGTGTATAGAAGGCATTTATTTCATTTTTAGAAAATGTTTTTTTTCACATTTTTCCATGAAAAGTGCCAATACCCCCCTTTGGGTTCTAGGTGAAAATCTCACTGAACACAAAACAAACAAAAATGTTTCCATGATGTGTATTGTTGTTCATTTTCATCAAATAAACAAAATAAAACCCAGAATAAATCCTGAAATACAAGAAATGAGCTTAAAGATGCTTCAGCGCAAGTGTAAATGTTACTAAAAGAGCCAAAATTTCTAAAAAATATTGCGAAAAACAACAATTTTCAGTTTAAGAGTGAATGTTTGAGGTGTAAAGAAGGCATTTATTTCATTTTTAGAATATTTATTTTTTCTCATTTTTCCATGAAAAGTGCCAATACCCCCCCCTTTGGGTTCTAGGTGAAAATCTCACTCGACACAAATCAAACAAAAATGTTTCCATGATGTGTATTGTTGTTCATTTTCATCAAATAAACAAAATAAATCCCAGAATAAATACTGAAATACAAGCAATGAGCATAAAAGATGCTTCAGCGCAATTGTTAATGTTACTAAAAGAGCCCAAATTTCTAAAACTATTGCGAAAAACAACAATTTTCAGTTTTAGAGTGAATGTTTGAGGTGTATAGAAGGCATTTATTTCATTTTTAGAAAATTTAATTTTTCACATTTTTCCATGAAAAGTGCCAATACCCCCTCCTTTGGGTTCTAGATGAAAATCTCACTCGAAACATTTCAAACAAAAATGTTTCCATGGTGTGTATTGTTGTTCATTTTCATCAAATAAACAAAATAAAACCCAGAATAAATCCTGAAATACAAGAAATGAGCATAAAAGATGCTTCAGCGCAAGTGTTAATGTTACTAAAAGAGCCAAAATTTCTAAAAAATATTGCGAAAAACAACAATTTTCAGATTTAGAGTGAATGTTTGAGGTGTATAGAAGGCATTTATTTCATTTTTAGAAAATGTTTTTTTTCACATTTTTCCATGAAAAGTGCCAATACCCCCCTTTGGGTTCTAGGTGAAAATCTCACTAAACACAAAACAAACAAAAATGTTTCCATGGTGTTTATTGTTGTTCATTTTCATCAAATAAACAAAATAAAACCCAGAATAAATCCTGAAAGACAAGAAATGAGCATTAAAGATGCTTCAGCGCAAGTGTTAATGTTACTAAAAGAGCAAAAATTTCTAAAAAATATTGCGAAAAACAACAATTTTCAGATTTAGAGTGAATGTTTGAGGTGTATAGAAGGCATTTATTTCATTTTTAGAAAATTTAATTTTTTAAAATTTTTCCATGAAAAATGCCAATACCCCCCCTTTGGGTTCTAGGTGAAAATCTCACTCGAACAAATCAAACAAAAATGTTTCCATGGTGTGTATTGTTGTTCATTTTCATCAAATAAATAAAATAAAGCCCAGAATAAATCCTGAAATACAAGAAATGAGCATAAAAGATGCTTCAGCGCAAGTGTTAATGTTACTAAAAGAGCCCAAATTTCTAAAAATATTGGGAAAACAACAATTTTCAGTTTAAGAGTGAATGTTTGAGGTGTATAGAAGGCATTAATTTCATTTTTAGAATATTTATTTTTTCTCATTTTTCCATGAAAAGTGCCAATACCCCCCCCTTTGGGATCTAGGTGAAAATCTCACTCGAACAAATCAAACAAAAATGTTTCCATGGTGTGTATTGTTGTTCATTTTCATCAACTAAACAAAATAAAACCCAGAATAAATCCTGAAAGGCAAGAAATGAGCATAAAAGATCCTTAAGCGCAAGTGTTAATGTTACTAAAAGAGCCCAAATTTCTAAAAATATTGCGAAAAACAACAATCTTCTGTTTTAGAGGGAATGTTTGAGGTGTATAGAAGGCATTTATTTCATTTTTAGAAAATTTAATTTTTCACATTTTTCCATGAAAAGTGCCAATACCCCCCCCTTTGGGTTCTAGGTGAAAATCTCACTCGACACAAATCAAACAAAAATGTTCCATGGTGTGTATTATTGTTCATTTTCATCAAATAAACAAAATAAAACCCAGAATAAATCCTGAAAGACATGAAATGAGCATAAAAGATGCTTCAGCGCAAGTGTTAACGTTACTAAAAGAGCCCAAATTTCTAAAAATATTGCGAAAAACAACAATCTTCTGTTTTAGAGGGAATGTTTGAGGTGTTTAGAAGGCATTTATTTCATTTTTAGAAAATTTATTTTTTCTCATTTTTCCATGAAAAGTGGCAATCCCCCCCTTTGGGTTCTAGGTGAAAAAATCACTCGAACAAATCAAACAAAAATGTTTCCATGGTGTTTATTGTTGTTCATTTTCATCAAATAAACAAAATAAACCCAGAATAAATCCTGAAATACAAGAAATGAGCTTAAAGATGCTTCAGCGCAAGTGTTAATGATACTAAAAGAGCCAAAATTTCTAAAAAATATTGCGAAAAACAACAATTTTCAGATTTAGAGTGAATGTTAGAGGTGTATAGAAGGCATTTATTTCATTTTTAGAAAATGTTTTTTTTCACATTTTTCCATGAAAAGTGCCAATACCCCCCTTTGGGTTCTAGGTGAAAATCTCACTGAACACAAAACAAACAAAAATGTTTCCATGATGTGTATTGTTGTTCATTTTCATCAAATAAACAAAATAAAACCCAGAATAAATCCTGAAATACAAGAAATGAGCTTAAAGATGCTTCAGCGCAAGTGTTAATGTTACTAAAAGAGCCAAAATTTCTAAAAAATATTGCGAAAAACAACAATTTTCAGTTTAAGAGTGAATGTTTGAGGTGTAAAGAAGGCATTTATTTCATTTTTAGAATATTTATTTTTTCTCATTTTTCCATGAAAAGTGCCAATACCCCCCCCTTTGGGTTCTAGGTGAAAATCTCACTCGACACAAATCAAACAAAAATGTTTCCATGATGTGTATTGTTGTTCATTTTCATCAAATAAACAAAATAAATCCCAGAATAAATACTGAAATACAAGCAATGAGCATAAAAGATGCTTCAGCGCAATTGTTAATGTTACTAAAAGAGCCCAAATTTCTAAAACTATTGCGAAAAACAACAATTTTCAGTTTTAGAGTGAATGTTTGAGGTGTATAGAAGGCATTTATTTCATTTTTAGAAAATTTAATTTTTCACATTTTTCCATGAAAAGTGCCAATACCCCCCCTTTGGGATCAAGGTGAAAATCTCACTCGAACAAATCAAACAAAAATGTTTCCATGGTGTTTATTGTTGTTCATTTTCATCAAATAAACAAAATAAAACCCATAATAAATCCTGAAAGACAAGAAATGAGCATAAAAGATGCTTCAGCGCAAGTGTTAATGTTACTAAAAGAGCCCCAATTTCTAAAAATATTCAGAAAAACAACAATTTCAGATTTAGAGTGAATGTTTGAGGTGTATAGAAGGCTTTTATTTCATTTTAAGAAAATGTTATTTTTCACATTTTTCCATGAAAAGTGCCAATACCCCCTCCTTTGGGTTCTAGATGAAAATCTCACTCGAAACATTTCAAACAAAAATGTTTCCATGGTGTGTATTGTTGTTCATTTTCATCAAATAAACAAAATAAAACCCATAATAAATCCAGAAAGACAAAAAATGAGCATAAAAGATGTTTCAGCGCAAGTGTTAATGTTACTTAAAAGGCCAAAATTTCTAAAAATATTGCGAAAAACAACAATTTTTAGTTTAAGAGTGAATGTTTGAGGTGTATAGAAGGCATTAATTTCATTTTTAGAAAATTTAATTTTTCTCATTTTTCCATGAAAAGTGCCAATACCCCCCCCTTTGGGATCTAGGTGAAAATCTCACTCGAACAAATCAAACAAAATGTTTCCATGGTGTGTATTGTTGTTCATTTTCATCAACTAAACAAAATAAAACCAGAATAAATCCAGAAAGGCAAGAAATGAGCATAAAGATCCTTAAGCGCAAGTGTTAATGTTACTAAAAGAGCAAAATTTCTAAAAATATTGCGAAAAACAACAATTTTCAGTTTAAGAGTGAATGTTTGAGGTGTATAGAAGGCATTTATTTCATTTTTAGAAAATTTATTTTTTCTCATTTTTCCATGAAAAGTGGCAATCCCCCCCTTTGGGTTCTAGGTGAAAAATCACTCGAACAAATCAAACAAAAATGTTTCCATGGTGTTTATTTTTGTTCATTTTCATCAAATAAACAAAATAAAACCAGAATAAATCCTGAAATACAAGAAATGAGCATAAAAGATGCTTCAGCGCAAGTGTTAATGTTACTAAAAGAGCCAAAATTTCTAAAAAATATTGCGAAAAACAACAATTTTCAGATTTAGAGTGAATGTTTGAGGTGTATAGAAGGCATTTATTTCATTTTTAGAAAATGTTTTTTTTCACATTTTTCCATGAAAAGTGCCAATACCCCCCTTTGGGTTCTAGGTGAAAATCTCACTAAACACAAAACAAACAAAAATGTTTCCATGGTGTTTATTGTTGTTCATTTTCATCAAATAAACAAAATAAAACCCAGAATAAATCCTGAAAGACAAGAAATGAGCATTAAAGATGCTTCAGCGCAAGTGTTAATGTTACTAAAAGAGCAAAAAATTTCTAAAAAATATTGCGAAAAACAACAATTTTCAGATTTAGAGTGAATGTTTGAGGTGTATAGAAGGCATTTATTTCATTTTTAGAAAATTTAATTTTTTACATTTTTCCATGAAAAATGCCAATACCCCCCCTTTGGGTTCTAGGTGAAAATCTCACTCGAACAAATCAAACAAAAATGTTTCCATGGTGTGTATTGTTGTTCATTTTCATCAAATAAATAAAATAAAGCCCAGAATAAATCCTGTAATACAAGAAATGAGCATAAAAGATGCTTCAGCAGCGCAAGTGTTAATGTTACTAAAAGAGCCCAAATTTCTAAAAATATTGGGAAAACAACAATTTTCAGTTTAAGAGTGAATGTTTGAGGTGTATAGAAGGCATTAATTTCATTTTAGAATATTTATTTTTTCTCATTTTTCCATGAAAAGTGCCAATACCCCCCCCTTTGGGATCTAGGTGAAAATCTCACTCGAACAAATCAAACAAAAATGTTTCCATGGTGTGTATTGTTGTTCATTTTCATCAACTAAACAAAATAAAACCCAGAATAAATCCTGAAAGGCAAGAAATGAGCATAAAAGATCCTTAAGCGCAAGTGTTAATGTTACTAAAAGAGCCAAAATTTCTAAAAATATTGCGAAAAACAACAATTTTCAGTTTAAGAGTGAATGTTTGAGGTGTATAGAAGGCATTTATTTCATTTTTAGAAAATTTAATTTTTCACATTTTTCCATGAAAAGTGCCAATACCCCCCCCTTTGGGTTCTAGGTGAAAATCTCACTCGACACAAATCAAACAAAAATGTTCCATGGTGTGTATTATTGTTCATTTTCATCAAATAAACAAAATAAAACCCAGAATAAATCCTGAAAGACATGAAATGAGCATAAAAGATGCTTCAGCGCAAGTGTTAACGTTACTAAAAGAGCCCAAATTTCTAAAAATATTGCGAAAAACAACAATCTTCTGTTTTAGAGGGAATGTTTGAAGTGTTTAGAAGGCATTTATTTCATTTTTAGAAAATTTATTTTTTCTCATTTTTCCATGAAAAGTGGCAATCCCCCCCCTTTGGGTTCTAGGTGAAAAAATCACTCGAACAAATCAAACAAAAATGTTTCCATGGTGTTTATTGTTGTTCATTTTCATCAAATAAACAAAATAAAACCCAGAATAAATCCTGAAATACAAGAAATGAGCTTAAAGATGCTTCAGCGCAAGTGTTAATGTTACTAAAAGAGCCAAAATTTCTAAAAAATATTGCGAAAAACAACAATTTTCAGATTTAGAGTGAATGTTAGAGGTGTATAGAAGGCATTTATTTCATTTTTAGAAATGTTTTTTTTCACATTTTTCCATGAAAAGTGCCAATACCCCCCTTTGGGTTCTAGGTGAAAATCTCACTGAACACAAAACAAACAAAAATGTTTCCATGATGTGTATTGTTGTTCATTTTCATCAAATAAACAAAATAAAACCCAGAATAAATCCTGAAATACAAGAAATGAGCTTAAAGATGCTTCAGCGCAAGTGTTAATGTTACTAAAAGAGCCAAAATTTCTAAAAAATATTGCGAAAAACAACAATTTTCAGTTTAAGAGTGAATGTTTGAGGTGTAAAGAAGGCATTTATTTCATTTTTAGAATATTTATTTTTTCTCATTTTTCCATGAAAAGTGCCAATACCCCCCCCTTTGGGTTCTAGGTGAAAATCTCACTCGACACAAATCAAACAAAAATGTTTCCATGATGTGTATTGTTGTTCATTTTCATCAAATAAACAAAATATATCCCAGAATAAATACTGAAATACAAGCAATGAGCATAAAAGATGCTTCAGCGCAATTGTTAATGTTACTAAAAGAGCCCAAATTTCTAAAACTATTGCGAAAAACAACAATTTTCAGTTTTAGAGTGAATGTTTGAGGTGTATAGAAGGCATTTATTTCATTTTTAGAAAATTTAATTTTTCACATTTTTCCATGAAAAGTGCCAATACCCCCCCCTTTGGGATCAAGGTGAAAATCTCACTCGAACAAATCAAACAAAAATGTTTCCATGGTGTTTATTGTTGTTCATTTTCATCAAATAAACAAAATAAAACCCATAATAAATCCTGAAAGACAAGAAATGAGCATAAAAGATGCTTCAGCGCAAGTGTTAATGTTACTAAAAGAGCCGCAATTTCTAAAAATATTCAGAAAAACAACAATTTCAGATTTAGAGTGAATGTTTGAGGTGTATAGAAGGCTTTTATTTCATTTTAAGAAAATGTTATTTTTCACATTTTTCCATGAAAAGTGCCAATACCCCCTCCTTTGGGTTCTAGATGAAAATCTCACTCGAAACATTTCAAACAAAAATGTTTCCATGGTGTGTATTATTGTTCATTTTCATCAAATAAACAAAATAAAACCCAGAATAAATCCTGAAATACAAGAAATGAGCATAAAAGATGCTTCAGCGCAAGTGTTAATGTTACTAAAAGAGCCAAAATTTCTAAAAATATTGCGAAAAACAACAATTTTCAGATTTAGAGTGAATGTTTGAGGTGTATAGAAGGCATTTATTTCATTTTTAGAAAATGTTTTTTTTCACATTTTTCCATGAAAAGTGCCAATACCCCCCTTTGGGTTCTAGGTGAAAATCTCACTAAACACAAAACAAACAAAAATGTTTCCATGGTGTTTATTGTTGTTCATTTTCATCAAATAAACAAAATAAAACCCATAATAAATCCTGAAAGACAAGAAATGAGCATAAAAGATGCTTCAGCGCAAGTGTTAATGTTACTAAAAGAGCCCAAATTTCTAAAAATATTGGAAAACAACAATTTTCAGTTTAAGAGTGAATGTTTGAGGTGTATAGAAGGCATTAATTTCATTTTTAGAATATTTATTTTTTCTCATTTTTCCATGAAAAGTGCCAATACCCCCCCCTTTGGGATCTAGGTGAAAATCTCACTCGAACAAATCAAACAAAAATGTTTCCATGGTGTGTATTGTTGTTCATTTTCATCAACTAAACAAAATAAAACCCAGAATAAATCCTGAAAGGCAAGAAATGAGCATAAAAGATCCTTAAGCGCAAGTGTTAATGTTACTAAAAGAGCCAAAATTTCTAAAAATATTGCGAAAAACAACTATTTTCAGTTTAAGAGTGAATGTTTGAGGTGTATAGAAGGCATTTATTTCATTTTTAGAAAATTTAATTTTTCACATTTTTCCATGAAAAGTGCCAATACCCCCCCCTTTGGGTTCTAGGTGAAAATCTCACTCGACACAAATCAAACAAAAATGTTCCATGGTGTGTATTATTGTTCATTTTCATCAAATAAACAAAATAAAACCCAGAATAAATCCTGAAAGACATGAAATGAGCATAAAAGATGCTTCAGCGCAAGTGTTAACGTTACTAAAAGAGCCCAAATTTCTAAAAATATTGCGAAAAACAACAATCTTCTGTTTTAGAGGGAATGTTTGAGGTGTTTAGAAGGCATTTATTTCATTTTTAGAAAATTTATTTTTTCTCATTTTTCCATGAAAAGTGGCAATCCCCCCCCTTTGGGTTCTAGGTGAAAAAATCACTCGAACAAATCAAACAAAAATGTTTCCATGGTGTTTATTGTTGTTCATTTTCATCAAATAAACAAAATAAAACCCAGAATAAATCCTGAAATACAAGAAATGAGCTTAAAGATGCTTCAGCGCAAGTGTTAATGTTACTAAAAGAGCCAAAATTTCTAAAAAATATTGCGAAAAACAACAATTTTCAGATTTAGAGTGAATGTTAGAGGTGTATAGAAGGCATTTATTTCATTTTTAGAAAATGTTTTTTTTCACATTTTTCCATGAAAAGTGCCAATACCCCTCTTTGGGTTCTAGGTGAAAATCTCACTGAACACAAAACAAACAAAAATGTTTCCATGGTGTTTATTGTTGTTCATTTTCATCAAATAAACAAAATAAAACCCATAATAAATCCTGAAAGACAAGAAATGAGCATAAAAGATGCTTCAGCGCAAGTGTTAATGTTACTAAAAGAGCCCAAATTTCTAAAAATATTGGGAAAACAACAATTTTCAGTTTAAGAGTGAATGTTTGAGGTGTATAGAAGGCATTAATTTCATTTTTAGAATATTTATTTTTTCTCATTTTTCCATGAAAAGTGCCAATACCCCCCCCTTTGGGATCTAGGTGAAAATCTCACTCGAACAAATCAAACAAAAATGTTTCCATGGTGTGTATTGTTGTTCATTTTCATCAACTAAACAAAATAAAACCCAGAATAAATCCTGAAAGGCAAGAAATGAGCATAAAAGATCCTTAAGCGCAAGTGTTAATGTTACTAAAAGAGCCAAAATTTCTAAAAATATTGCGAAAAACAACTATTTTCAGTTTAAGAGTGAATGTTTGAGGTGTATAGAAGGCATTTATTTCATTTTTAGAAAATTTAATTTTTCACATTTTTCCATGAAAAGTGCCAATACCCCCCCCTTTGGGTTCTAGGTGAAAATCTCACTCGACACAAATCAAACAAAAATGTTCCATGGTGTGTATTATTGTTCATTTTCATCAAATAAACAAAATAAAACCCAGAATAAATCCTGAAAGACATGAAATGAGCATAAAAGATGCTTCAGCGCAAGTGTTAACGTTACTAAAAGAGCCCAAATTTCTAAAAATATTGCGAAAAACAACAATCTTCTGTTTTAGAGGGAATGTTTGAGGTGTTTAGAAGGCATTTATTTCATTTTTAGAAAATTTATTTTTTCTCATTTTTCCATGAAAAGTGGCAATCCCCCCCTTTGGGTTCTAGGTGAAAAAATCACTCGAACAAATCAAACAAAAATGTTTCCATGGTGTTTATTGTTGTTCATTTTCATCAAATAAACAAAATAAAACCCAGAATAAATCCTGAAATACAAGAAATGAGCTTAAAGATGCTTCAGCGCAAGTGTTAATGTTACTAAAAGAGCCAAAATTTCTAAAAAATATTGCGAAAAACAACAATTTTCAGATTTAGAGTGAATGTTAGAGGTGTATAGAAGGCATTTATTTCATTTTTAGAAAATGTTTTTTTTCACATTTTTCCATGAAAAGTGCCAATACCCCCCTTTGGGTTCTAGGTGAAAATCTCACTGAACACAAAACAAACAAAAATGTTTCCATGATGTGTATTGTTGTTCATTTTCATCAAATAAACAAAATAAAACCCAGAATAAATCCTGAAATACAAGAAATGAGCTTAAAGATGCTTCAGCGCAAGTGTAAATGTTACTAAAAGAGCCAAAATTTCTAAAAAATATTGCGAAAAACAACAATTTTCAGTTTAAGAGTGAATGTTTGAGGTGTAAAGAAGGCATTTATTTCATTTTTAGAATATTTATTTTTTCTCATTTTTCCATGAAAAGTGCCAATACCCCCCCCTTTGGGTTCTAGGTGAAAATCTCACTCGACACAAATCAAACAAAAATGTTTCCATGATGTGTATTGTTGTTCATTTTCATCAAATAAACAAAATAAATCCCAGAATAAATACTGAAATACAAGCAATGAGCATAAAAGATGCTTCAGCGCAATTGTTAATGTTACTAAAAGAGCCCAAATTTCTAAAACTATTGCGAAAAACAACAATTTTCAGTTTTAGAGTGAATGTTTGAGGTGTATAGAAGGCATTTATTTCATTTTTAGAAAATTTAATTTTTCACATTTTTCCATGAAAAGTGCCAATACCCCCTCCTTTGGGTTCTAGATGAAAATCTCACTCGAAACATTTCAAACAAAAATGTTTCCATGGTGTGTATTGTTGTTCATTTTCATCAAATAAACAAAATAAAACCCAGAATAAATCCTGAAATACAAGAAATGAGCATAAAAGATGCTTCAGCGCAAGTGTTAATGTTACTAAAAGAGCCAAAATTTCTAAAAAATATTGCGAAAAACAACAATTTTCAGATTTAGAGTGAATGTTTGAGGTGTATAGAAGGCATTTATTTCATTTTTAGAAAATGTTTTTTTTCACATTTTTCCATGAAAAGTGCCAATACCCCCCTTTGGGTTCTAGGTGAAAATCTCACTAAACACAAAACAAACAAAAATGTTTCCATGGTGTTTATTGTTGTTCATTTTCATCAAATAAACAAAATAAAACCCAGAATAAATCCTGAAAGACAAGAAATGAGCATTAAAGATGCTTCAGCGCAAGTGTTAATGTTACTAAAAGAGCAAAAATTTCTAAAAAATATTGCGAAAAACAACAATTTTCAGATTTAGAGTGAATGTTTGAGGTGTATAGAAGGCATTTATTTCATTTTTAGAAAATTTAATTTTTTACATTTTTCCATGAAAAATGCCAATACCCCCCCTTTGGGTTCTAGGTGAAAATCTCACTCGAACAAATCAAACAAAAATGTTTCCATGGTGTGTATTGTTGTTCATTTTCATCAAATAAATAAAATAAAGCCCAGAATAAATCCTGTAATACAAGAAATGAGCATAAAAGATGCTTCAGCGCAAGTGTTAATGTTACTAAAAGAGCCCAAATTTCTAAAAATATTGGGAAAACAACAATTTTCAGTTTAAGAGTGAATGTTTGAGGTGTAAAGAAGGCATTAATTTCATTTTTAGAATATTTATTTTTTCTCATTTTTCCATGAAAAGTGCCAATACCCCCCCCTTTGGGATCTAGGTGAAAATCTCACTCGAACAAATCAAACAAAAATGTTTCCATGGTGTGTATTGTTGTTCATTTTCATCAACTAAACAAAATAAAACCCAGAATAAATCCTGAAAGGCAAGAAATGAGCATAAAAGATCCTTAAGCGCAAGTGTTAATGTTACTAAAAGAGCCAAAATTTCTAAAAATATTGCGAAAAACAACAATTTTCAGTTTAAGAGTGAATGTTTGAGGTGTATAGAAGGCATTTATTTCATTTTTAGAAAATTTAATTTTTCACATTTTTCCATGAAAAGTGCCAATACCCCCCCCTTTGGGTTCTAGGTGAAAATCTCACTCGACACAAATCAAACAAAAATGTTCCAGGGTGTGTATTATTGTTCATTTTCATCAAATAAACAAAATAAAACCCAGAATAAATCCTGAAAGACATGAAATGAGCATAAAAGATGCTTCAGCGCAAGTGTTAACGTTACTAAAAGAGCCCAAATTTCTAAAAATATTGCGAAAAACAACAATCTTCTGTTTTAGAGGGAATGTTTGAAGTGTTTAGAAGGCATTTATTTCATTTTTAGAAAATTTATTTTTTCTCATTTTTCCATGAAAAGTGGCAATCCCCCCCCTTTGGGTTCTAGGTGAAAAAATCACTCGAACAAATCAAACAAAAATGTTTCCATGGTGTTTATTGTTGTTCATTTTCATCAAATAAACAAAATAAAACCCAGAATAAATCCTGAAATACAAGAAATGAGCTTAAAGATGCTTCAGCGCAAGTGTTAATGTTACTAAAAGAGCCAAAATTTCTAAAAAATATTGCGAAAAACAACAATTTTCAGATTTAGAGTGAATGTTAGAGGTGTATAGAAGGCATTTATTTCATTTTTAGAAAATGTTTTTTTTCACATTTTTCCATGAAAAGTGCCAATACCCCCCTTTGGGTTCTAGGTGAAAATCTCACTGAACACAAAACAAACAAAAATGTTTCCATGATGTGTATTGTTGTTCATTTTCATCAAATAAACAAAATAAAACCCAGAATAAATCCTGAAATACAAGAAATGAGCTTAAAGATGCTTCAGCGCAAGTGTTAATGTTACTAAAAGAGCCAAAATTTCTAAAAAATATTGCGAAAAACAACAATTTTCAGTTTAAGAGTGAATGTTTGAGGTGTAAAGAAGGCATTTATTTCATTTTTAGAATATTTATTTTTTCTCATTTTTCCATGAAAAGTGCCAATACCCCCCCCTTTGGGTTCTAGGTGAAAATCTCACTCGACACAAATCAAACAAAAATGTTTCCATGATGTGTATTGTTGTTCATTTTCATCAAATAAACAAAATATATCCCAGAATAAATACTGAAATACAAGCAATGAGCATAAAAGATGCTTCAGCGCAATTGTTAATGTTACTAAAAGAGCCCAAATTTCTAAAACTATTGCGAAAAACAACAATTTTCAGTTTTAGAGTGAATGTTTGAGGTGTATAGAAGGCATTTATTTCATTTTTAGAAAATTTAATTTTTCACATTTTTCCATGAAAAGTGCCAATACCCCCCCCTTTGGGATCAAGGTGAAAATCTCACTCGAACAAATCAAACAAAAATGTTTCCATGGTGTTTATTGTTGTTCATTTTCATCAAATAAACAAAATAAAACCCATAATAAATCCTGAAAGACAAGAAATGAGCATAAAAGATGCTTCAGCGCAAGTGTTAATGTTACTAAAAGAGCCCCAATTTCTAAAAATATTCAGAAAAACAACAATTTCAGATTTAGAGTGAATGTTTGAGGTGTATAGAAGGCTTTTATTTCATTTTAAGAAAATGTTATTTTTCACATTTTTCCATGAAAAGTGCCAATACCCCCTCCTTTGGGTTCTAGATGAAAATCTCACTCGAAACATTTCAAACAAAAATGTTTCCATGGTGTGTATTATTGTTCATTTTCATCAAATAAACAAAATAAAACCCAGAATAAATCCTGAAATACAAGAAATGAGCATAAAAGATGCTTCAGCGCAAGTGTTAATGTTACTAAAAGAGCCAAAATTTCTAAAAAATATTGCGAAAAACAACAATTTTCAGATTTAGAGTGAATGTTTGAGGTGTATAGAAGGCATTTATTTCATTTTTAGAAAATGTTTTTTTTCACATTTTTCCATGAAAAGTGCCAATACCCCCCTTTGGGTTCTAGGTGAAAATCTCACTAAACACAAAACAAACAAAAATGTTTCCATGGTGTTTATTGTTGTTCATTTTCATCAAATAAACAAAATAAAACCCATAATAAATCCTGAAAGACAAGAAATGAGCATAAAAGATGCTTCAGCGCAAGTGTTAATGTTACTAAAAGAGCCCAAATTTCTAAAAATATTGGGAAAACAACAATTTTCAGTTTAAGAGTGAATGTTTGAGGTGTATAGAAGGCATTAATTTCATTTTTAGAATATTTATTTTTTCTCATTTTTCCATGAAAAGTGCCAATACCCCCCCCTTTGGGATCTAGGTGAAAATCTCACTCGAACAAATCAAACAAAAATCTTTCCATGGTGTGTATTGTTGTTCATTTTCATCAACTAAACAAAATAAAACCCAGAATAAATCCTGAAAGGCAAGAAATGAGCATAAAAGATCCTTAAGCGCAAGTGTTAATGTTACTAAAAGAGCGAAAATTTGTAAAAATATTGGGAAAACAACAATTTTCAGTTTAAGAGTGAATGTTTGAGGTGTATAGAAGGCATTTATTTCATTTTTAGAATATTTATTTTTTCTCATTTTTCCATGAAAAGTGCCAATACCCCCCCCTTTGGGTTCTAGGTGAAAATCTCACTCGACACAAATCAAACAAAAATGTTTCCATGATGTGTATTGTTGTTCATTTTCATCAAATAAACAAAATAAATCCCAGAATAAATACTGAAATACAAGCAATGAGCATAAAAGATGCTTCAGCGCAATTGTTAATGTTACTAAAAGAGCCCAAATTTCTAAAACTATTGCGAAAAACAACAATTTTCAGTTTTAGAGTGAATGTTTGAGGTGTATAGAAGGCATTTATTTCATTTTTAGAAAATTTAATTTTTCACATTTTTCCATGATAAGTGCCAATACTCCCCCCTTTGGGTTCTAGGTGAAAATCTCACTCGACACAAATCAAAGAAAAATGTTTCCATGGTGTGTATTCTTGTTCAATTTCATCAAATAAACAAAATAAAACCCAGAATAAACCCTGAAAGACAAGAAATGAGCATAAAAGATGCTTCAGCGCAGGTGTAAATGTTACTAAAAGAGCCCAAATTTCTAAAAATATTGCGAAAAACAAAAATTTTCAGATTAAGAGTGAATGTTTGAGGTGTATAGAAGGCATTTATTTCATTTTAAGAAAATGATATTTTTCACATTTTTCCATGAAAAGTGCTAATACCCCCCCCTTTGGGTTCTAGGTGAAAATCTCACTCGACACATATCAAACAAAAATGTTTCCATGGTGTGTATTGTTGTTCATTTTCATCAAATAAACAAAATAAAACCCATAATAAATCCTGAAAGACAAGAAATGAGCATAAAAGATGCTTCAGCGCAAGTGTTAAAGTTACTAAAAGAGCCAAAATTTGTAAAAATATTGGGAAAACCACAATTTTCAGTTTAAGAGTGAATGTTTGAGGTGTATAGAAGGCATTTGTTTCATTTTTAGAATATTTATTTTTTCTCATTTTTCCATGAAAAGTGCCAATACCCCCCTTTGGGTTCTAGGTGAAAATCTCACTCGACACAAATCAAACAAAAATGTTTCCATGATGTGTATGTTGTTCATTTTCATCAAATAAACAAAATAAATCCCAGAATAAATACTGAAATACAAGCAATGAGCATAAAAGATGCTTCAGCGCAAGTGTTAATGTTACTTAAAGAGCCAAAATTTGTAAAAATATTGGGAAAACAACAATTTTCAGTTTAAAAATGAATGTTTGAAGTGTATAGAAGGCATTTATTTCATTTTTAGAATATTAATTTTTTCTCATTTTTCCATGAAAAGTGCCAATACCCCCCCCTTTGGGTTCTAGGTGAAAATCTCACTCGTACAAATCAAACAAAAATGTTTCCATGGTGTTTATTGTTGTTCATTTTCATCAAATAAACAAAATAAAACCCAGAATAAATCCTGAAAGACAAGAAATGAGCATTAAAGATGCTTCAGCGCAAGTGTTAATGTTACTAAAAGAGCAAAAATTTCTAAAAAATAATGCGAAAACCAACAATTTTCAGATTTAGAGTGAATGTTTGAGGTATATAGAAGGCATTTATTTCATTTTTAGAAAATTTAATTTTTCACATTTTTCCATGAAAAGTGCCAATACCCCCCCTTTGGGTTCTAGGTGAAAATCTCACTCGAACAAATCAAACAAAAATGTTTCCATGGTGTGTATTGTTGTTCATTTTCATCAAATAAATAAAATAAAGCCCTGAATAAATCCTGAAATACAAGAAATGAGCATAAAAGATGCTTCAGCGCAAGTGTTAATGTTACTAAAAGAGCCCAAATTTCTAAAAAATATTGCGAAAAACAACAATTTTCAGTTTAAGAGTGAATGTTTGAGGTGTATAGAAGGCATTTATTTCATTTTTAGAAAATTTAATTTTTCACATTTTTCCATGAAAAGTGCCAATACTCCCCCCTTTGGGTTCTTGGTGAAAATCTCACTCGACACAAATCAAAGAAAAATGTTTCCATGGTGTGTATTCTTGTTCAATTTCCTCAAATAAACAAAATAAAACCCAGAATAAACCCTGAAAGACAAGAAATGAGCATAAAAGATGCTTCAGCGCAAGTGTTAATGTAACTAAAAGAGCCCCAATTTCTAAAAATATTCAGAAAAACAACAATTTCAGATTTAGAGTGAATGTTTGAGGTGTATAGAAGGCTTTTATTTCATTTTAAGAAAATGTTATTTTTCACATTTTTCCATGAAAAGTGCCAATACCCCCTCCTTTGGGTTCTAGGTGAAAATCTCACTGAACACAAAACAAACAAAAATGTTTCCATGGTGTGTATTGTTGTTCATTTTCATCAACTAAACAAAATAAAACCCAGAATAAATCCTGAAAGGCAAGAAATGAGCATAAAAGATCCTTAAGCGCAAGTGTTAATGTTACTAAAAGAGCCAAAATTTCTAAAAATATTGCGAAAAACAACAATTTTCAGTTTAAGAGTGAATGTTTGAGGTGTATAGAAGGCATTTATTTCATTTTTAGAAAATTTAATTTTTCACATTTTTCCATGAAAAGTGCCAATACCCCCCTTTGGGTTCTAGGTGAAAATCTCACTGAACACAAAACAAACAAAAATGTTTCCATGATGTGTATTGTTGTTCATTTTCATCAAATAAACAAAATAAAACCCATAATAAATCCTGAAAGACAAGAAATGAGCATAAAAGATGCTTCAGCGCAAGTGTTAATGTTACTAAAAGAGCCAAAATTTGTAAAAATATTGGGAAAACAATAATTTTCAGTTTAAGAGTGAATGTTTGAGGTGTATAGAAGGCATTTATTTCATTTTTAGAATATTTATTTTTTCTCATTTTTCCATGAAAAGTGCCAATACCCCCCCCTTTGGGTTCTAGGTGAAAATCTCACTCGACACAAATCAAACAAAAATGTTCCATGGTGTGTATTATTGTTCATTTTCATCAAATAAACAAAATAAAACCCAGAATAAATCCTGAAAGACATGAAATGAGCATAAAAGATGCTTCAGCGCAAGTGTTAACGTTACTAAAAGAGCCCAAATTTCTAAAAATATTGCGAAAAACAACAATCTTCTGTTTTAGAGGGAATGTTTGAGGTGTATAGAAGGCATTTATTTCATTTTAGAAAATTTATTTTTTCTCATTTTTCCATGAAAAGTGGCAATCCCCCCCTTTGGGTTCTAGGTGAAAAATCACTCGAACAAATCAAACAAAAATGTTTCCATGGTGTTTATTTTTGTTCATTTTCATCAAATAAACAAAATAAAACCCAGAATAAATCCTGAAATACAAGAAATGAGCATAAAAGATGCTTCAGCGCAAGTGTTAATGTTACTAAAAGAGCCAAAATTTCTAAAAAATATTGCGAAAAACAACAATTTTCAGATTTAGAGTGAATGTTTGAGGTGTATAGAAGGCATTTATTTCATTTTTAGAAAATGTTTTTTTTCACATTTTTCCATGAAAAGTGCCAATACCCCCCTTTGGGTTCTAGGTGAAAATCTCACTAAACACAAAACAAACAAAAATGTTTCCATGGTGTTTATTGTTGTTCATTTTCATCAAATAAACAAAATAAAACCCAGAATAAATCCTGAAAGACAAGAAATGAGCATTAAAGATGCTTCAGCGCAAGTGTTAATGTTACTAAAAGAGCAAAAATTTCTAAAAAATATTGCGAAAAACAACAATTTTCAGATTTAGAGTGAATGTTTGAGGTGTATAGAAGGCATTTATTTCATTTTTAGAAAATTTAATTTTTACATTTTTCCATGAAAAATGCCAATACCCCCCCTTTGGGTTCTAGGTGAAAATCTCACTCGAACAAATCAAACAAAAATGTTTCCATGGTGTGTATTGTTGTTCATTTTCATCAAATAAATAAAATAAAGCCCAGAATAAATCCTGTAATACAAGAAATGAGCATAAAAGATGCTTCAGCGCAAGTGTTAATGTTACTAAAAGAGCCCAAATTTCTAAAAATATTGGGAAAACAACAATTTTCAGTTTAAGAGTGAATGTTTGAGGTGTATAGAAGGCATTAATTTCATTTTTAGAATATTTATTTTTTCTCATTTTTCCATGAAAAGTGCCAATACCCCCCCCCTTTGGGATCTAGGTGAAAATCTCACTCGAACAAATCAAACAAAAATGTTTCCATGGTGTGTATTGTTGTTCATTTTCATCAACTAAACAAAATAAAACCCAGAATAAATCCTGAAAGGCAAGAAATGAGCATAAAAGATCCTTAAGCGCAAGTGTTAATGTTACTAAAAGAGCCAAAATTTCTAAAAATATTGCGAAAAACAACAATTTTCAGTTTAAGAGTGAATGTTTGAGGTGTATAGAAGGCATTTATTTCATTTTTAGAAAATTTAATTTTTCACATTTTTCCATGAAAAGTGCCAATACCCCCCCTTTGGGTTCTACGTGAAAATCTCACTCGACACAAATCAAACAAAAATGTTCCATGGTGTGTATTATTGTTCATTTTCATCAAATAAACAAAATAAAACCCAGAATAAATCCTGAAAGACATGAAATGAGCATAAAAGATGCTTCAGCGCAAGTGTTAACGTTACTAAAAGAGCCCAAATTTCTAAAAATATTGCGAAAAACAACAATCTTCTGTTTTAGAGGGAATGTTTGAAGTGTTTAGAAGGCATTTATTTCATTTTTAGAAAATTTATTTTTTCTCATTTTTCCATGAAAAGTGGCAATCCCCCCCCTTTGGGTTCTAGGTGAAAAAATCACTCGAACAAATCAAACAAAAATGTTTCCATGGTGTTTATTGTTGTTCATTTTCATCAAATAAACAAAATAAAACCCAGAAAAAATCCTGAAATACAAGAAATGAGCTTAAAGATGCTTCAGCGCAAGTGTTAATGTTACTAAAAGAGCCAAAATTTCTAAAAAATATTGCGAAAAACAACAATTTTCAGATTTAGAGTGAATGTTAGAGGTGTATAGAAGGCATTTATTTCATTTTTAGAAAATGTTTTTTTTCACATTTTTCCATGAAAAGTGCCAATACCCCCCTTTGGGTTCTAGGTGAAAATCTCACTGAACACAAAACAAACAAAAATGTTTCCATGATGTGTATTGTTGTTCATTTTCATCAAATAAACAAAATAAAACCCAGAATAAATCCTGAAATACAAGAAATGAGCTTAAAGATGCTTCAGCGCAAGTGTTAATGTTACTAAAAGAGCCAAAATTTCTAAAAAATATTGCGAAAAACAACAATTTTCAGTTTAAGAGTGAATGTTTGAGGTGTAAAGAAGGCATTTATTTCATTTTTAGAATATTTATTTTTTCTCATTTTTCCATGAAAAGTGCCAATACCCCCCCCTTTGGGTTCTAGGTGAAAATCTCACTCGACACAAATCAAACAAAAATGTTTCCATGATGTGTATTGTTGTTCATTTTCATCAAATAAACAAAATATATCCCAGAATAAATACTGAAATACAAGCAATGAGCATAAAAGATGCTTCAGCGCAATTGTTAATGTTACTAAAAGAGCCCAAATTTCTAAAACTATTGCGAAAAACAACAATTTTCAGTTTTAGAGTGAATGTTTGAGGTGTATAGAAGGCATTTATTTCATTTTTAGAAAATTTAATTTTTCACATTTTTCCATGAAAAGTGCCAATACCCCCCCCTTTGGGATCAAGGTGAAAATCTCACTCGAACAAATCAAACAAAAATGTTTCCATGGTGTTTATTGTTGTTCATTTTCATCAAATAAACAAAATAAAACCCATAATAAATCCTGAAAGACAAGAAATGAGCATAAAAGATGCTTCAGCGCAAGTGTTAATGTTACTAAAAGAGCCCCAATTTCTAAAAATATTCAGAAAAACAACAATTTCAGATTTAGAGTGAATGTTTGAGGTGTATAGAAGGCTTTTATTTCATTTTAAGAAAATGTTATTTTTCACATTTTTCCATGAAAAGTGCCAATACCCCCTCCTTTGGGTTCTAGGTGAAAATCTCACTGAACACAAAACAAACAAAAATGTTTCCATGGTGTGTATTGTTGTTCATTTTCATCAACTAAACAAAATAAAACCCAGAATAAATCCTGAAAGGCAAGAAATGAGCATAAAAGATCCTTAAGCGCAAGTGTTAATGTTACTAAAAGAGCCAAAATTTCTAAAAATATTGCGAAAAACAACAATTTTCAGTTTAAGAGTGAATGTTTGAGGTGTATAGAAGGCATTTATTTCATTTTTAGAAAATTTAATTTTTCACATTTTTCCATGAAAAGTGCCAATACCCCCCTTTGGGTTCTAGGTGAAAATCTCACTGAACACAAAACAAACAAAAATGTTTCCATGATGTGTATTGTTGTTCATTTTCATCAAATAAACAAAATAAAACCCATAATAAATCCTGAAAGACAAGAAATGAGCATAAAAGATGCTTCAGCGCAAGTGTTAATGTTACTAAAAGAGCCAAAATTTGTAAAAATATTGGGAAAACAATAATTTTCAGTTTAAGAGTGAATGTTTGAGGTGTATAGAAGGCATTTATTTCATTTTTAGAATATTTATTTTTTCTCATTTTTCCATGAAAAGTGCCAATACCCCCCCCTTTGGGTTCTAGGTGAAAATCTCACTCGACACAAATCAAACAAAAATGTTCCATGGTGTGTATTATTGTTCATTTTCATCAAATAAACAAAATAAAACCCAGAATAAATCCTGAAAGACATGAAATGAGCATAAAAGATGCTTCAGCGCAAGTGTTAACGTTACTAAAAGAGCCCAAATTTCTAAAAATATTGCGAAAAACAACAATCTTCTGTTTTAGAGGGAATGTTTGAGGTGTATAGAAGGCATTTATTTCATTTTAGAAAATTTATTTTTTCTCATTTTTCCATGAAAAGTGGCAATCCCCCCCTTTGGGTTCTAGGTGAAAAATCACTCGAACAAATCAAACAAAAATGTTTCCATGGTGTTTATTTTTGTTCATTTTCATCAAATAAACAAAATAAAACCCAGAATAAATCCTGAAATACAAGAAATGAGCATAAAAGATGCTTCAGCGCAAGTGTTAATGTTACTAAAAGAGCCAAAATTTCTAAAAAATATTGCGAAAAACAACAATTTTCAGATTTAGAGTGAATGTTTGAGGTGTATAGAAGGCATTTATTTCATTTTTAGAAAATGTTTTTTTTCACATTTTTCCATGAAAAGTGCCAATACCCCCCTTTGGGTTCTAGGTGAAAATCTCACTAAACACAAAACAAACAAAAATGTTTCCATGGTGTTTATTGTTGTTCATTTTCATCAAATAAACAAAAAAAAACCCAGAATAAATCCTGAAAGACAAGAAATGAGCATTAAAGATGCTTCAGCGCAAGTGTTAATGTTACTAAAAGAGCAAAAATTTCTAAAAAATATTGCGAAAAACAACAATTTTCAGATTTAGAGTGAATGTTTGAGGTGTATAGAAGGCATTTATTTCATTTTTAGAAAATTTAATTTTTTACATTTTTCCATGAAAAATGCCAATACCCCCCCTTTGGGTTCTAGGTGAAAATCTCACTTGAACAAATCAAACAAAAATGTTTCCATGGTGTGTATTGTTGTTCATTTTCATCAAATAAATAAAATAAAGCCCAGAATAAATCCTGTAATACAAGAAATGAGCATAAAAGATGCTTCAGCGCAAGTGTTAATGTTACTAAAAGAGCCCAAATTTCTAAAAATATTGGGAAAACAACAATTTTCAGTTTAAGAGTGAATGTTTGAGGTGTATAGAAGGCATTAATTTCATTTTTAGAATATTTATTTTTTATCATTTTTCCATGAAAAGTGCCAATACCCCCCCCCTTTGGGATCTAGGTGAAAATCTCACTCGAACAAATCAAACAAAAATGTTTCCATGGTGTGTATTGTTGTTCATTTTCATCAACTAAACAAAATAAAACCCAGAATAAATCCTGAAAGGCAAGAAATGAGCATAAAAGATCCTTAAGCGCAAGTGTTAATGTTACTAAAAGAGCCAAAATTTCTAAAAATATTGCGAAAAACAACAATTTTCAGTTTAAGAGTGAATGTTTGAGGTGTATAGAAGGCATTTATTTCATTTTTAGAAAATTTAATTTTTCACATTTTTCCATGAAAAGTGCCAATACCCCCCCCTTTGGGTTCTAGGTGAAAATCTCACTCGACACAAATCAAACAAAAATGTTCCATGGTGTGTATTATTGTTCATTTTCATCAAATAAACAAAATAAAACCCAGAATAAATCCTGAAAGACATGAAATGAGCATAAAAGATGCTTCAGCGCAAGTGTTAACGTTACTAAAAGAGCCCAAATTTCTAAAAATATTGCGAAAAACAACAATCTTCTGTTTTAGAGGGAATGTTTGAAGTGTTTAGAAGGCATTTATTTCATTTTTAGAAAATTTATTTTTTCTCATTTTTCCATGAAAAGTGGCAATCCCCCCCCTTTGGGTTCTAGGTGAAAAAATCACTCGAACAAATCAAACAAAAATGTTTCCATGGTGTTTATTGTTGTTCATTTTCATCAAATAAACAAAATAAAACCCAGAATAAATCCTGAAATACAAGAAATGAGCTTAAAGATGCTTCAGCGCAAGTGTTAATGTTACTAAAAGAGCCAAAATTTCTAAAAAATATTGCGAAAAACAACAATTTTCAGATTTAGAGTGAATGTTAGAGGTGTATAGAAGGCATTTATTTCATTTTTAGAAAATGTTTTTTTTCACATTTTTCCATGAAAAGTGCCAATACCCCCCTTTGGGTTCTAGGTGAAAATCTCACTGAACACAAAACAAACAAAAATGTTTCCATGATGTGTATTGTTGTTCATTTTCATCAAATAAACAAAATAAAACCCAGAATAAATCCTGAAATACAAGAAATGAGCTTAAAGATGCTTCAGCGCAAGTGTTAATGTTACTAAAAGAGCCAAAATTTCTAAAAAATATTGCGAAAAACAACAATTTTCAGTTTAAGAGTGAATGTTTGAGGTGTAAAGAAGGCATTTATTTCATTTTTAGAATATTTATTTTTTCTCATTTTTCCATGAAAAGTGCCAATACCCCCCCTTTGGGTTCTAGGTGAAAATCTCACTCGACACAAATCAAACAAAAATGTTTCCATGATGTGTATTGTTGTTCATTTTCATCAAATAAACAAAATATATCCCAGAATAAATACTGAAATACAAGCAATGAGCATAAAAGATGCTTCAGCGCAATTGTTAATGTTACTAAAGGAGCCCAAATTTCTAAAACTATTGCGAAAAACAACAATTTTCAGTTTTAGAGTGAATGTTTGAGGTGTATAGAAGGCATTTATTTCATTTTTAGAAAATTTAATTTTTCACATTTTTCCATGAAAAGTGCCAATACCCCCCCCTTTGGGATCAAGGTGAAAATCTCACTCGAACAAATCAAACAAAAATGTTTCCATGGTGTTTATTGTTGTTCATTTTCATCAAATAAACAAAATAAAACCCATAATAAATCCTGAAAGACAAGAAATGAGCATAAAAGATGCTTCAGCGCAAGTGTTAATGTTACTAAAAGAGCCCCAATTTCTAAAAATATTCAGAAAAACAACAATTTCAGATTTAGAGTGAATGTTTGAGGTGTATAGAAGGCTTTTATTTCATTTTAAGAAAATGTTATTTTTCACATTTTTCCATGAAAAGTGCCAATACCCCCTCCTTTGGGTTCTAGATGAAAATCTCACTCGAAACATTTCAAACAAAAATGTTTCCATGGTGTGTATTATTGTTCATTTTCATCAAATAAACAAAATAAAACCCAGAATAAATCCTGAAATACAAGAAATGAGCATAAAAGATGCTTCAGCGCAAGTGTTAATGTTACTAAAAGAGCCAAAATTTCTAAAAAATATTGCGAAAAACAACAATTTTCAGATTTAGAGTGAATGTTTGAGGTGTATAGAAGGCATTTATTTCATTTTTAGAAAATGTTTTTTTTCACATTTTTCCATGAAAAGTGCCAATACCCCCCTTTGGGTTCTAGGTGAAAATCTCACTAAACACAAAACAAACAAAAATGTTTCCATGGTGTTTATTGTTGTTCATTTTCATCAAATAAACAAAATAAAACCCAGAATAAATCCTGAAAGACAAGAAATGAGCATTAAAGATGCTTCAGCGCAAGTGTTAATGTTACTAAAAGAGCAAAAATTTCTAAAAAATATTGCGAAAAACAACAATTTTCAGATTTAGAGAGAATGTTTGAGGTGTATAGAAGGCATTTATTTCATTTTTAGAAAATTTAATTTTTTACATTTTTCCATGAAAAATGCCAATACCCCCCCTTTGGGTTCTAGGTGAAAATCTCACTCGAACAAATCAAACAAAAATGTTTCCATGGTGTGTATTGTTGTTCATTTTCATCAAATAAATAAAATAAAGCCCAGAATAAATCCTGAAATACAAGAAATGAGCATAAAAGATGCTTCAGCGCAAGTGTTAATGTTACTAAAAGAGCCCAAATTTCTAAAAATATTGGGAAAACAACAATTTTCAGTTTAAGAGTGAATGTTTGAGGTGTATAGAAGGCATTAATTTCATTTTTAGAATATTTATTTTTTCTCATTTTTCCATGAAAAGTGCCAATACCCCCCCCTTTGGGATCTAGGTGAAAATCTCACTCGAACAAATCAAACAAAAATGTTTCCATGGTGTGTATTGTTGTTCATTTTCATCAACTAAACAAAATAAAACCCAGAATAAATCCTGAAAGGCAAGAAATGAGCATAAAAGATCCTTAAGCGCAAGTGTTAATGTTACTAAAAGAGCCAAAATTTCTAAAAATATTGCGAAAAACAACTATTTTCAGTTTAAGAGTGAATGTTTGAGGTGTATAGAAGGCATTTATTTCATTTTTAGAAAATTTAATTTTTCACATTTTTCCATGAAAAGTGCCAATACCCCCCCCTTTGGGTTCTAGGTGAAAATCTCACTCGACACAAATCAAACAAAAATGTTCCATGGTGTGTATTATTGTTCATTTTCATCAAATAAACAAAATAAAACCCAGAATAAATCCTGAAAGACATGAAATGAGCATAAAAGATGCTTCAGCGCAAGTGTTAACGTTACTAAAAGAGCCCAAATTTCTAAAAATATTGCGAAAAACAACAATCTTCTGTTTTAGAGGGAATGTTTGAGGTGTTTAGAAGGCATTTATTTCATTTTTAGAAAATTTATTTTTTCTCATTTTTCCATGAAAAGTGGCAATCCCCCCCCTTTGGGTTCTAGGTGAAAAAATCACTCGAACAAATCAAACAAAAATGTTTCCATGGTGTTTATTGTTGTTCATTTTCATCAAATAAACAAAATAAAACCCAGAATAAATCCTGAAATACAAGAAATGAGCTTAAAGATGCTTCAGCGCAAGTGTTAATGTTACTAAAAGAGCCAAAATTTCTAAAAAAATTGCGAAAAACAACAATTTTCAGATTTAGAGTGAATGTTAGAGGTGTATAGAAGGCATTTATTTCATTTTTAGAAAATGTTTTTTTTCACATTTTTCCATGAAAAGTGCCAATACCCCCCTTTGGGTTCTAGGTGAAAATCTCACTGAACACAAAACAAACAAAAATGTTTCCATGATGTGTATTGTTGTTCATTTTCATCAAATAAACAAAATAAAACCCAGAATAAATCCTGAAATACAAGAAATGAGCTTAAAGATGCTTCAGCGCAAGTGTAAATGTTACTAAAAGAGCCAAAATTTCTAAAAAATATTGCGAAAAACAACAATTTTCAGTTTAAGAGTGAATGTTTGAGGTGTAAAGAAGGCATTTATTTCATTTTTAGAATATTTATTTTTTCTCATTTTTCCATGAAAAGTGCCAATACCCCCCCCTTTGGGTTCTAGGTGAAAATCTCACTCGACACAAATCAAACAAAAATGTTTCCATGATGTGTATTGTTGTTCATTTTCATCAAATAAACAAAATAAATCCCAGAATAAATACTGAAATACAAGCAATGAGCATAAAAGATGCTTCAGCGCAATTGTTAATGTTACTAAAAGAGCCCAAATTTCTAAAACTATTGCGAAAAACAACAATTTTCAGTTTTAGAGTGAATGTTTGAGGTGTATAGAAGGCATTTATTTCATTTTTAGAAAATTTAATTTTTCACATTTTTCCATGAAAAGTGCCAATACCCCCTCCTTTGGGTTCTAGATGAAAATCTCACTCGAAACATTTCAAACAAAAATGTTTCCATGGTGTGTATTGTTGTTCATTTTCATCAAATAAACAAAATAAAACCCAGAATAAATCCTGAAATACAAGAAATGAGCATAAAAGATGCTTCAGCGCAAGTGTTAATGTTACTAAAAGAGCCAAAATTTCTAAAAAATATTGCGAAAAACAACAATTTTCAGATTTAGAGTGAATGTTTGAGGTGTATAGAAGGCATTTATTTCATTTTTAGAAAATGTTTTTTTTCTCATTTTTCCATGAAAAGTGCCAATACCCCCCTTTGGGTTCTAGGTGAAAATCTCACTAAACACAAAACAAACAAAAATGTTTCCATGGTGTTTATTGTTGTTCATTTTCATCAAATAAACAAAATAAAACCCAGAATAAATCCTGAAAGACAAGAAATGAGCATTAAAGATGCTTCAGCGCAAGTGTTAATGTTACTAAAAGAGCAAAAATTTCTAAAAAATATTGCGAAAAACAACAATTTTCAGATTTAGAGTGAATGTTTGAGGTGTATAGAAGGCATTTATTTCATTTTTAGAAAATTTAATTTTTTACATTTTTCCATGAAAAATGCCAATACCCCCCCTTTGGGTTCTAGGTGAAAATCTCACTCGAACAAATCAAACAAAAATGTTTCCATGGTGTGTATTGTTGTTCATTTTCATCAAATAAATAAAATAAAGCCCAGAATAAATCCTGAAATACAAGAAATGAGCATAAAAGATGCTTCAGCGCAAGTGTTAATGTTACTAAAAGAGCCCAAATTTCTAAAAATATTGGGAAAACAACAATTTTCAGTTTAAGAGTGAATGTTTGAGGTGTATAGAAGGCATTAATTTCATTTTTAGAATATTTATTTTTTCTCATTTTTCCATGAAAAGTGCCAATACCCCCCCCTTTGGGATCTAGGTGAAAATCTCACTCGAACAAATCAAACAAAAATGTTTCCATGGTGTGTATTGTTGTTCATTTTCATCAACTAAACAAAATAAAACCCAGAATAAATCCTGAAAGGCAAGAAATGAGCATAAAAGATCCTTAAGCGCAAGTGTTAATGTTACTAAAAGAGCCAAAATTTCTAAAAATATTGCGAAAAACAACAATTTTCAGTTTAAGAGTGAATGTTTGAGGTGTATAGAAGGCATTTATTTCATTTTTAGAAAATTTAATTTTTCACATTTTTCCATGAAAAGTGCCAATACCCCCCCCTTTGGGTTCTAGGTGAAAATCTCACTCGACACAAATCAAACAAAAATGTTCCATGGTGTGTATTATTGTTCATTTTCATCAAATAAACAAAATAAAACCCAGAATAAATCCTGAAAGACATGAAATGAGCATAAAAGATGCTTCAGCGCAAGTGTTAACGTTACTAAAAGAGCCCAAATTTCTAAAAATATTGCGAAAAACAACAATCTTCTGTTTTAGAGGGAATGTTTGAGGTGTTTAGAAGGCATTTATTTCATTTTTAGAAAATTTATTTTTTCTCATTTTTCCATGAAAAGTGGCAATCCCCCCCTTTGGGTTCTAGGTGAAAAAATCACTCGAACAAATCAAACAAAAATGTTTCCATGGTGTTTATTGTTGTTCATTTTCATCAAATAAACAAAATAAACCCAGAATAAATCCTGAAATACAAGAAATGAGCTTAAAGATGCTTCAGCGCAAGTGTTAATGATACTAAAAGAGCCAAAATTTCTAAAAAATATTGCGAAAAACAACAATTTTCAGATTTAGAGTGAATGTTAGAGGTGTATAGAAGGCATTTATTTCATTTTTAGAAAATGTTTTTTTTCACATTTTTCCATGAAAAGTGCCAATACCCCCCTTTGGGTTCTAGGTGAAAATCTCACTGAACACAAAACAAACAAAAATGTTTCCATGATGTGTATTGTTGTTCATTTTCATCAAATAAACAAAATAAAACCCAGAATAAATCCTGAAATACAAGAAATGAGCTTAAAGATGCTTCAGCGCAAGTGTTAATGTTACTAAAAGAGCCAAAATTTCTAAAAAATATTGCGAAAAACAACAATTTTCAGTTTAAGAGTGAATGTTTGAGGTGTAAAGAAGGCATTTATTTCATTTTTAGAATATTTATTTTTTCTCATTTTTCCATGAAAAGTGCCAATACCCCCCCTTTGGGTTCTAGGTGAAAATCTCACTCGACACAAATCAAACAAAAATGTTTCCATGATGTGTATTGTTGTTCATTTTCATCAAATAAACAAAATAAATCCCAGAATAAATACTGAAATACAAGCAATGAGCATAAAAGATGCTTCAGCGCAATTGTTAATGTTACTAAAAGAGCCCAAATTTCTAAAACTATTGCGAAAAACAACAATTTTCAGTTTTAGAGTGAATGTTTGAGGTGTATAGAAGGCATTTATTTCATTTTTAGAAAATTTAATTTTTCACATTTTTCCATGAAAAGTGCCAATACCCCCCCTTTGGGATCAAGGTGAAAATCTCACTCGAAACATTTCAAACAAAAATGTTTCCATGGTGTGTATTGTTGTTCATTTTCATCAAATAAACAAAATAAAACCCATAATAAATCCAGAAAGACAAAAAATGAGCATAAAAGATGTTTCAGCGCAAGTGTTAATGTTACTTAAAAGGCCAAAATTTCTAAAAATATTGCGAAAAACAACAATTTTTAGTTTAAGAGTGAATGTTTGAGGTGTATAGAAGGCATTAATTTCATTTTTAGAAAATTTAATTTTTCTCATTTTTCCATGAAAAGTGCCAATACCCCCCCCTTTGGGATCTAGGTGAAAATCTCACTCGAACAAATCAAACAAAAATGTTTCCATGGTGTGTATTGTTGTTCATTTTCATCAACTAAACAAAATAAAACCCAGAATAAATCCAGAAAGGCAAGAAATGAGCATAAAAGATCCTTAAGCGCAAGTGTTAATGTTACTAAAAGAGCCAAAATTTCTAAAAATATTGCGAAAAACAACAATTTTCAGTTTAAGAGTGAATGTTTGAGGTGTATAGAAGGCATTTATTTCATTTTTAGAAAATTTATTTTTTCTCATTTTTCCATGAAAAGTGGCAATCCCCCCCTTTGGGTTCTAGGTGAAAAATCACTCGAACAAATCAAACAAAAATGTTTCCATGGTGTTTATTTTTGTTCATTTTCATCAAATAAACAAAATAAAACCCAGAATAAATCCTGAAATACAAGAAATGAGCATAAAAGATGCTTCAGCGCAAGTGTTAATGTTACTAAAAGAGCCAAAATTTCTAAAAAATATTGCGAAAAACAACAATTTTCAGATTTAGAGTGAATGTTTGAGGTGTATAGAAGGCATTTATTTCATTTTTAGAAAATGTTTTTTTTCACATTTTTCCATGAAAAGTGCCAATACCCCCCTTTGGGTTCTAGGTGAAAATCTCACTAAACACAAAACAAACAAAAATGTTTCCATGGTGTTTATTGTTGTTCATTTTCATCAAATAAACAAAATAAAACCCAGAATAAATCCTGAAAGACAAGAAATGAGCATTAAAGATGCTTCAGCGCAAGTGTTAATGTTACTAAAAGAGCAAAAATTTCTAAAAAATATTGCGAAAAACAACAATTTTCAGATTTAGAGTGAATGTTTGAGGTGTATAGAAGGCATTTATTTCATTTTTAGAAAATTTAATTTTTTACATTTTTCCATGAAAAATGCCAATACCCCCCCTTTGGGTTCTAGGTGAAAATCTCACTCGAACAAATCAAACAAAAATGTTTCCATGGTGTGTATTGTTGTTCATTTTCATCAAATAAATAAAATAAAGCCCAGAATAAATCCTGTAATACAAGAAATGAGCATAAAAGATGCTTCAGCGCAAGTGTTAATGTTACTAAAAGAGCCCAAATTTCTAAAAATATTGGGAAAACAACAATTTTCAGTTTAAGAGTGAATGTTTGAGGTGTATAGAAGGCATTAATTTCATTTTTAGAATATTTATTTTTTCTCATTTTTCCATGAAAAGTGCCAATACCCCCCCCTTTGGGATCTAGGTGAAAATCTCACTCGAACAAATCAAACAAAAATGTTTCCATGGTGTGTATTGTTGTTCATTTTCATCAACTAAACAAAATAAAACCCAGAATAAATCCTGAAAGGCAAGAAATGAGCATAAAAGATCCTTAAGCGCAAGTGTTAATGTTACTAAAAGAGCCAAAATTTCTAAAAATATTGCGAAAAACAACAATTTTCAGTTTAAGAGTGAATGTTTGAGGTGTATAGAAGGCATTTATTTCATTTTTAGAAAATTTAATTTTTCACATTTTTCCATGAAAAGTGCCAATACCCCCCCCTTTGGGTTCTAGGTGAAAATCTCACTCGACACAAATCAAACAAAAATGTTCCATGGTGTGTATTATTGTTCATTTTCATCAAATAAACAAAATAAAACCCAGAATAAATCCTGAAAGACATGAAATGAGCATAAAAGATGCTTCAGCGCAAGTGTTAACGTTACTAAAAGAGCCCAAATTTCTAAAAATATTGCGAAAAACAACAATCTTCTGTTTTAGAGGGAATGTTTGAAGTGTTTAGAAGGCATTTATTTCATTTTTAGAAAATTTATTTTTTCTCATTTTTCCATGAAAAGTGGCAATCCCCCCCCTTTGGGTTCTAGGTGAAAAAATCACTCGAACAAATCAAACAAAAATGTTTCCATGGTGTTTATTGTTGTTCATTTTCATCAAATAAACAAAATAAAACCCAGAATAAATCCTGAAATACAAGAAATGAGCTTAAAGATGCTTCAGCGCAAGTGTTAATGTTACTAAAAGAGCCAAAATTTCTAAAAAATATTGCGAAAAACAACAATTTTCAGATTTAGAGTGAATGTTAGAGGTGTATAGAAGGCATTTATTTCATTTTTAGAAAATGTTTTTTTTCACATTTTTCCATGAAAAGTGCCAATACCCCCCTTTGGGTTCTAGGTGAAAATCTCACTGAACACAAAACAAACAAAAATGTTTCCATGATGTGTATTGTTGTTCATTTTCATCAAATAAACAAAATAAAACCCAGAATAAATCCTGAAATACAAGAAATGAGCTTAAAGATGCTTCAGCGCAAGTGTTAATGTTACTAAAAGAGCCAAAATTTCTAAAAAATATTGCGAAAAACAACAATTTTCAGTTTAAGAGTGAATGTTTGAGGTGTAAAGAAGGCATTTATTTCATTTTTAGAATATTTATTTTTTCTCATTTTTCCATGAAAAGTGCCAATACCCCCCCCTTTGGGTTCTAGGTGAAAATCTCACTCGACACAAATCAAACAAAAATGTTTCCATGATGTGTATTGTTGTTCATTTTCATCAAATAAACAAAATATATCCCAGAATAAATACTGAAATACAAGCAATGAGCATAAAAGATGCTTCAGCGCAATTGTTAATGTTACTAAAAGAGCCCAAATTTCTAAAACTATTCCGAAAAACAACAATTTTCAGTTTTAGAGTGAATGTTTGAGGTGTATAGAAGGCATTTATTTCATTTTTAGAAAATTTAATTTTTCACATTTTTCCATGAAAAGTGCCAATACCCCCCCCTTTGGGATCAAGGTGAAAATCTCACTCGAACAAATCAAACAAAAATGTTTCCATGGTGTTTATTGTTGTTCATTTTCATCAAATAAACAAAATAAAACCCATAATAAATCCTGAAAGACAAGAAATGAGCATAAAAGATGCTTCAGCGCAAGTGTTAATGTTACTAAAAGAGCCCCAATTTCTAAAAATATTCAGAAAAACAACAATTTCAGATTTAGAGTGAATGTTTGAGGTGTATAGAAGGCTTTTATTTCATTTTAAGAAAATGTTATTTTTTACATTTTTCCATGAAAAGTGCCAATACCCCCTCCTTTGGGTTCTAGATGAAAATCTCACTCGAAACATTTCAAACAAAAATGTTTCCATGGTGTGTATTATTGTTCATTTTCATCAAATAAACAAAATAAAACCCAGAATAAATCCTGAAATACAAGAAATGAGCATAAAAGATGCTTCAGCGCAAGTGTTAATGTTACTAAAAGAGCCAAAATTTCTAAAAAATATTGCGAAAAACAACAATTTTCAGATTTAGAGTGAATGTTTGAGGTGTATAGAAGGCATTTATTTCATTTTTAGAAAATGTTTTTTTTCACATTTTTCCATGAAAAGTGCCAATACCCCCCTTTGGGTTCTAGGTGAAAATCTCACTAAACACAAAACAAACAAAAATGTTTCCATGGTGTTTATTGTTGTTCATTTTCATCAAATAAACAAAATAAAACCCATAATAAATCCTGAAAGACAAGAAATGAGCATAAAAGATGCTTCAGCGCAAGTGTTAATGTTACTAAAAGAGCCCAAATTTCTAAAAATATTGGGAAAACAACAATTTTCAGTTTAAGAGTGAATGTTTGAGGTGTATAGAAGGCATTAATTTCATTTTTAGAATATTTATTTTTTCTCTCATTTTTCCATGAAAAGTGCCAATACCCCCCCCTTTGGGATCTAGGTGAAAATCTCACTCGAACAAATCAAACAAAAATGTTTCCATGGTGTGTATTGTTGTTCATTTTCATCAACTAAACAAAATAAAACCCAGAATAAATCCTGAAAGGCAAGAAATGAGCATAAAAGATCCTTAAGCGCAAGTGTTAATGTTACTAAAAGAGCCAAAATTTCTAAAAATATTGCGAAAAACAACTATTTTCAGTTTAAGAGTGAATGTTTGAGGTGTATAGAAGGCATTTATTTCATTTTTAGAAAATTTAATTTTTCACATTTTTCCATGAAAAGTGCCAATACCCCCCCCTTTGGGTTCTAGGTGAAAATCTCACTCGACACAAATCAAACAAAAATGTTCCATGGTGTGTATTATTGTTCATTTTCATCAAATAAACAAAATAAAACCCAGAATAAATCCTGAAAGACATGAAATGAGCATAAAAGATGCTTCAGCGCAAGTGTTAACGTTACTAAAAGAGCCCAAATTTCTAAAAATATTGCGAAAAACAACAATCTTCTGTTTTAGAGGGAATGTTTGAGGTGTTTAGAAGGCATTTATTTCATTTTTAGAAAATTTATTTTTTCTCATTTTTCCATGAAAAGTGGCAATCCCCCCCCTTTGGGTTCTAGGTGAAAAAATCACTCGAACAAATCAAACAAAAATGTTTCCATGGTGTTTATTGTTGTTCATTTTCATCAAATAAACAAAATAAAACCCAGAATAAATCCTGAAATACAAGAAATGAGCTTAAAGATGCTTCAGCGCAAGTGTTAATGTTACTAAAAGAGCCAAAATTTCTAAAAAATATTGCGAAAAACAACAATTTTCAGATTTAGAGTGAATGTTAGAGGTGTATAGAAGGCATTTATTTCATTTTTAGAAAATGTTTTTTTTCACATTTTTCCATGAAAAGTGCCAATACCCCCCTTTGGGTTCTAGGTGAAAATCTCACTGAACACAAAACAAACAAAAATGTTTCCATGATGTGTATTGTTGTTCATTTTCATCAAATAAACAAAATAAAACCCAGAATAAATCCTGAAATACAAGAAATGAGCTTAAAGATGCTTCAGCGCAAGTGTAAATGTTACTAAAAGAGCCAAAATTTCTAAAAAATATTGCGAAAAACAACAATTTTCAGTTTAAGAGTGAATGTTTGAGGTGTAAAGAAGGCATTTATTTCATTTTTAGAATATTTATTTTTTCTCATTTTTCCATGAAAAGTGCCAATACCCCCCCCTTTGGGTTCTAGGTGAAAATCTCACTCGACACAAATCAAACAAAAATGTTTCCATGATGTGTATTGTTGTTCATTTTCATCAAATAAACAAAATAAATCCCAGAATAAATACTGAAATACAAGCAATGAGCATAAAAGATGCTTCAGCGCAATTGTTAATGTTACTAAAAGAGCCCAAATTTCTAAAACTATTGCGAAAAACAACAATTTTCAGTTTTAGAGTGAATGTTTGAGGTGTATAGAAGGCATTTATTTCATTTTTAGAAAATTTAATTTTTCACATTTTTCCATGAAAAGTGCCAATACCCCCTCCTTTGGGTTCTAGATGAAAATCTCACTCGAAACATTTCAAACAAAAATGTTTCCATGGTGTGTATTGTTGTTCATTTTCATCAAATAAACAAAATAAAACCCAGAATAAATCCTGAAATACAAGAAATGAGCATAAAAGATGCTTCAGCGCAAGTGTTAATGTTACTAAAAGAGCCAAAATTTCTAAAAAATATTGCGAAAAACAACAATTTTCAGATTTAGAGTGAATGTTTGAGGTGTATAGAAGGCATTTATTTCATTTTTAGAAAATGTTTTTTTTCACATTTTTCCATGAAAAGTGCCAATACCCCCCTTTGGGTTCTAGGTGAAAATCTCACTAAACACAAAACAAACAAAAATGTTTCCATGGTGTTTATTGTTGTTCATTTTCATCAAATAAACAAAATAAAACCCAGAATAAATCCTGAAAGACAAGAAATGAGCATTAAAGATGCTTCAGCGCAAGTGTTAATGTTACTAAAAGAGCAAAAATTTCTAAAAAATATTGCGAAAAACAACAATTTTCAGATTTAGAGTGAATGTTTGAGGTGTATAGAAGGCATTTATTTCATTTTTAGAAAATTTAATTTTTTACATTTTTCCATGAAAAATGCCAATACCCCCCCTATGGGTTCTAGGTGAAAATCTCACTCGAACAAATCAAACAAAAATGTTTCCATGGTGTGTATTGTTGTTCATTTTCATCAAATAAATAAAATAAAGCCCAGAATAAATCCTGTAATACAAGAAATGAGCATAAAAGATGCTTCAGCGCAAGTGTTAATGTTACTAAAAGAGCCCAAATTTCTAAAAATATTGGGAAAACAACAATTTTCAGTTTAAGAGTGAATGTTTGAGGTGTATAGAAGGCATTAATTTCATTTTTAGAATATTTATTTTTTCTCATTTTTCCATGAAAAGTGCCAATACCCCCCCCTTTGGGATCTAGGTGAAAATCTCACTCGAACAAATCAAACAAAAATGTTTCCATGGTGTGTATTGTTGTTCATTTTCATCAACTAAACAAAATAAAACCCAGAATAAATCCTGAAAGGCAAGAAATGAGCATAAAAGATCCTTAAGCGCAAGTGTTAATGTTACTAAAAGAGCCAAAATTTCTAAAAATATTGCGAAAAACAACAATTTTCAGTTTAAGAGTGAATGTTTGAGGTGTATAGAAGGCATTTATTTCATTTTTAGAAAATTTAATTTTTCACATTTTTCCATGAAAAGTGCCAATACCCCCCCCTTTGGGTTCTAGGTGAAAATCTCACTCGACACAAATCAAACAAAAATGTTCCATGGTGTGTATTATTGTTCATTTTCATCAAATAAACAAAATAAAACCCAGAATAAATCCTGAAAGACATGAAATGAGCATAAAAGATGCTTCAGCGCAAGTGTTAACGTTACTAAAAGAGCCCAAATTTCTAAAAATATTGCGAAAAACAACAATCTTCTGTTTTAGAGGGAATGTTTGAAGTGTTTAGAAGGCATTTATTTCATTTTTAGAAAATTTATTTTTTCTCATTTTTCCATGAAAAGTGGCAATCCCCCCCCTTTGGGTTCTAGGTGAAAAAATCACTCGAACAAATCAAACAAAAATGTTTCCATGGTGTTTATTGTTGTTCATTTTCATCAAATAAACAAAATAAAACCCAGAATAAATCCTGAAATACAAGAAATGAGCTTAAAGATGCTTCAGCGCAAGTGTTAATGTTACTAAAAGAGCCAAAATTTCTAAAAAATATTGCGAAAAACAACAATTTTCAGATTTAGAGTGAATGTTAGAGGTGTATAGAAGGCATTTATTTCATTTTTAGAAAATGTTTTTTTTCACATTTTTCCATGAAAAGTGCCAATACCCCCCTTTGGGTTCTAGGTGAAAATCTCACTGAACACAAAACAAACAAAAATGTTTCCATGATGTGTATTGTTGTTCATTTTCATCAAATAAACAAAATAAAACCCAGAATAAATCCTGAAATACAAGAAATGAGCTTAAAGATGCTTCAGCGCAAGTGTTAATGTTACTAAAAGAGCCAAAATTTCTAAAAAATATTGCGAAAAACAACAATTTTCAGTTTAAGAGTGAATGTTTGAGGTGTAAAGAAGGCATTTATTTCATTTTTAGAATATTTATTTTTTCTCATTTTTCCATGAAAAGTGCCAATACCCCCCCCTTTGGGTTCTAGGTGAAAATCTCACTCGACACAAATCAAACAAAAATGTTTCCATGATGTGTATTGTTGTTCATTTTCATCAAATAAACAAAATATATCCCAGAATAAATACTGAAATACAAGCAATGAGCATAAAAGATGCTTCAGCGCAATTGTTAATGTTACTAAAAGAGCCCAAATTTCAAAAACTATTGCGAAAAACAACAATTTTCAGTTTTAGAGTGAATGTTTGAGGTGTATAGAAGGCATTTATTTCATTTTTAGAAAATTTAATTTTTCACATTTTTCCATGAAAAGTGCCAATACCCCCCCCTTTGGGATCAAGGTGAAAATCTCACTCGAACAAATCAAACAAAAATGTTTCCATGGTGTTTATTGTTGTTCATTTTCATCAAATAAACAAAATAAAACCCATAATAAATCCTGAAAGACAAGAAATGAGCATAAAAGATGCTTCAGCGCAAGTGTTAATGTTACTAAAAGAGCCCCAATTTCTAAAAATATTCAGAAAAACAACAATTTCAGATTTAGAGTGAATGTTTGAGGTGTATAGAAGGCTTTTATTTCATTTTAAGAAAATGTTATTTTTCACATTTTTCCATGAAAAGTGCCAATACCCCCTCCTTTGGGTTCTAGATGAAAATCTCACTCGAAACATTTCAAACAAAAATGTTTCCATGGTGTGTATTATTGTTCATTTTCATCAAATAAACAAAATAAAACCCAGAATAAATCCTGAAATACAAGAAATGAGCATAAAAGATGCTTCAGCGCAAGTGTTAATGTTACTAAAAGAGCCAAAATTTCTAAAAAATATTGCGAAAAACAACAATTTTCAGATTTAGAGTGAATGTTTGAGGTGTATAGAAGGCATTTATTTCATTTTTAGAAAATGTTTTTTTTCACATTTTTCCATGAAAAGTGCCAATACCCCCCTTTGGGTTCTAGGTGAAAATCTCACTAAACACAAAACAAACAAAAATGTTTCCATGGTGTTTATTGTTGTTCATTTTCATCAAATAAACAAAATAAAACCCATAATAAATCCTGAAAGACAAGAAATGAGCATAAAAGATGCTTCAGCGCAAGTGTTAATGTTACTAAAAGAGCCCAAATTTCTAAAAATATTGGGAAAACAACAATTTTCAGTTTAAGAGTGAATGTTTGAGGTGTATAGAAGGCATTAATTTCATTTTTAGAATATTTATTTTTTCTCATTTTTCCATGAAAAGTGCCAATACCCCCCCCTTTGGGATCTAGGTGAAAATCTCACTCGAACAAATCAAACAAAAATGTTTCCATGGTGTGTATTGTTGTTCATTTTCATCAACTAAACAAAATAAAACCCAGAATAAATCCTGAAAGGCAAGAAATGAGCATAAAAGATCCTTAAGCGCAAGTGTTAATGTTACTAAAAGAGCCAAAATTTCTAAAAATATTGCGAAAAACAACTATTTTCAGTTTAAGAGTGAATGTTTGAGGTGTATAGAAGGCATTTATTTCATTTTTAGAAAATTTAATTTTTCACATTTTTCCATGAAAAGTGCCAATACCCCCCCCTTTGGGTTCTAGGTGAAAATCTCACTCGACACAATTCAAACAAAAATGTTCCATGGTGTGTATTATTGTTCATTTTCATCAAATAAACAAAATAAAACCCAGAATAAATCCTGAAAGACATGAAATGAGCATAAAAGATGCTTCAGCGCAAGTGTTAACGTTACTAAAAGAGCCCAAATTTCTAAAAATATTGCGAAAAACAACAATCTTCTGTTTTAGAGGGAATGTTTGAGGTGTTTAGAAGGCATTTATTTCATTTTTAGAAAATTTATTTTTTCTCATTTTTCCATGAAAAGTGGCAATCCCCCCCCTTTGGGTTCTAGGTGAAAAAATCACTCGAACAAATCAAACAAAAATGTTTCCATGGTGTTTATTGTTGTTCATTTTCATCAAATAAACAAAATAAAACCCAGAATAAATCCTGAAATACAAGAAATGAGCTTAAAGATGCTTCAGCGCAAGTGTTAATGTTACTAAAAGAGCCAAAATTTCTAAAAAATATTGCGAAAAACAACAATTTTCAGATTTAGAGTGAATGTTAGAGGTGTATAGAAGGCATTTATTTCATTTTTAGAAAATGTTTTTTTTCACATTTTTCCATGAAAAGTGCCAATACCCCCCTTTGGGTTCTAGGTGAAAATCTCACTGAACACAAAACAAACAAAAATGTTTCCATGATGTGTATTGTTGTTCATTTTCATCAAATAAACAAAATAAAACCCAGAATAAATCCTGAAATACAAGAAATGAGCTTAAAGATGCTTCAGCGCAAGTGTAAATGTTACTAAAAGAGCCAAAATTTCTAAAAAATATTGCGAAAAACAACAATTTTCAGTTTAAGAGTGAATGTTTGAGGTGTAAAGAAGGCATTTATTTCATTTTTAGAATATTTATTTTTTCTCATTTTTCCATGAAAAGTGCCAATACCCCCCCCTTTGGGTTCTAGGTGAAAATCTCACTCGACACAAATCAAACAAAAATGTTTCCATGATGTGTATTGTTGTTCATTTTCATCAAATAAACAAAATAAATCCCAGAATAAATACTGAAATACAAGCAATGAGCATAAAAGATGCTTCAGCGCAATTGTTAATGTTACTAAAAGAGCCCAAATTTCTAAAACTATTGCGAAAAACAACAATTTTCAGTTTTAGAGTGAATGTTTGAGGTGTATAGAAGGCATTTATTTCATTTTTAGAAAATTTAATTTTTCACATTTTTCCATGAAAAGTGCCAATACCCCCTCCTTTGGGTTCTAGATGAAAATCTCACTCGAAACATTTCAAACAAAAATGTTTCCATGGTGTGTATTGTTGTTCATTTTCATCAAATAAACAAAATAAAACCCAGAATAAATCCTGAAATACAAGAAATGAGCATAAAAGATGCTTCAGCGCAAGTGTTAATGTTACTAAAAGAGCCAAAATTTCTAAAAAATATTGCGAAAAACAACAATTTTCAGATTTAGAGTGAATGTTTGAGGTGTATAGAAGGCATTTATTTCATTTTTAGAAAATGTTTTTTTTCACATTTTTCCATGAAAAGTGCCAATACCCCCCTTTGGGTTCTAGGTGAAAATCTCACTAAACACAAAACAAACAAAAATGTTTCCATGGTGTTTATTGTTGTTCATTTTCATCAAATAAACAAAATAAAACCCAGAATAAATCCTGAAAGACAAGAAATGAGCATTAAAGATGCTTCAGCGCAAGTGTTAATGTTACTAAAAGAGCAAAAATTTCTAAAAAATATTGCGAAAAACAACAATTTTCAGATTTAGAGTGAATGTTTGAGGTGTATAGAAGGCATTTATTTCATTTTTAGAAAATTTAATTTTTTACATTTTTCCATGAAAAATGCCAATACCCCCCCTTTGGGTTCTAGGTGAAAATCTCACTCGAACAAATCAAACAAAAATGTTTCCATGGTGTGTATTGTTGTTCATTTTCATCAAATAAATAAAATAAAGCCCAGAATAAATCCTGAAATACAAGAAATGAGCATAAAAGATGCTTCAGCGCAAGTGTTAATGTTACTAAAAGAGCCCAAATTTCTAAAAATATTGGGAAAACAACAATTTTCAGTTTAAGAGTGAATGTTTGAGGTGTATAGAAGGCATTAATTTCATTTTTAGAATATTTATTTTTTCTCATTTTTCCATGAAAAGTGCCAATACCCCCCCCTTTGGGATCTAGGTGAAAATCTCACTCGAACAAATCAAACAAAAATGTTTCCATGGTGTGTATTGTTGTTCATTTTCATCAACTAAACAAAATAAAACCCAGAATAAATCCTGAAAGGCAAGAAATGAGCATAAAAGATCCTTAAGCGCAAGTGTTAATGTTACTAAAAGAGCCAAAATTTCTAAAAATATTGCGAAAAACAACAATTTTCAGTTTAAGAGTGAATGTTTGAGGTGTATAGAAGGCATTTATTTCATTTTTAGAAAATTTAATTTTTCACATTTTTCCATGAAAAGTGCCAATACCCCCCCCTTTGGGTTCTAGGTGAAAATCTCACTCGACACAAATCAAACAAAAATGTTCCATGGTGTGTATTATTGTTCATTTTCATCAAATAAACAAAATAAAACCCAGAATAAATCCTGAAAGACATGAAATGAGCATAAAAGATGCTTCAGCGCAAGTGTTAACGTTACTAAAAGAGCCCAAATTTCTAAAAATATTGCGAAAAACAACAATCTTCTGTTTTAGAGGGAATGTTTGAGGTGTTTAGAAGGCATTTATTTCATTTTTAGAAAATTTATTTTTTCTCATTTTTCCATGAAAAGTGGCAATCCCCCCCTTTGGGTTCTAGGTGAAAAAATCACTCGAACAAATCAAACAAAAATGTTTCCATGGTGTTTATTGTTGTTCATTTTCATCAAATAAACAAAATAAACCCAGAATAAATCCTGAAATACAAGAAATGAGCTTAAAGATGCTTCAGCGCAAGTGTTAATGATACTAAAAGAGCCAAAATTTCTAAAAAATATTGCGAAAAACAACAATTTTCAGATTTAGAGTGAATGTTAGAGGTGTATAGAAGGCATTTATTTCATTTTTAGAAAATGTTTTTTTTCACATTTATCCATGAAAAGTGCCAATACCCCCCTTTGGGTGCTAGGTGAAAATCTCACTGAACACAAAACAAACAAAAATGTTTCCATGATGTGTATTGTTGTTCATTTTCATCAAATAAACAAAATAAATCCCAGAATAAATACTGAAATACAAGCAATGAGCATAAAAGATGCTTCAGCGCAATTGTTAATGTTACTAAAAGAGCCCAAATTTCTAAAACTATTGCGAAAAACAACAATTTTCAGTTTTAGAGTGAATGTTTGAGGTGTATAGAAGGCATTTATTTCATTTTTAGAAAATTTAATTTTTCACATTTTTCCATGAAAAGTGCCAATACCCCCCCTTTGGGATCAAGGTGAAAATCTCACTCGAACAAATCAAACAAAAATGTTTCCATGGTGTTTATTGTTGTTCATTTTCATCAAATAAACAAAATAAAACCCATAATAAATCCTGAAAGACAAGAAATGAGCATAAAAGATGCTTCAGCGCAAGTGTTAATGTTACTAAAAGAGCCCCAATTTCTAAAAATATTCAGAAAAACAACAATTTCAGATTTAGAGTGAATGTTTGAGGTGTATAGAAGGCTTTTATTTCATTTTAAGAAAATGTTATTTTTCACATTTTTCCATGAAAAGTGCCAATACCCCCTCCTTTGGGTTCTAGATGAAAATCTCACTCGAAACATTTCAAACAAAAATGTTTCCATGGTGTGTATTGTTGTTCATTTTCATCAAATAAACAAAATAAAACCCATAATAAATCCAGAAAGACAAAAAATGAGCATAAAAGATGTTTCAGCGCAAGTGTTAATGTTACTTAAAAGGCCAAAATTTCTAAAAATATTGCGAAAAACAACAATTTTTAGTTTAAGAGTGAATGTTTGAGGTGTATAGAAGGCATTAATTTCATTTTTAGAAAATTTATTTTTTCTCATTTTTCCATGAAAAGTGGCAATCCCCCCCCTTTGGGTTCTAGGTGAAAAAATCACTCGAACAAATCAAACAAAAATGTTTCCATGGTGTTTATTGTTGTTCATTTTCATCAAATAAACAAAATAAAACCCAGAATAAATCCTGAAATACAAGAAATGAGCTTAAAGATGCTTCAGCGCAAGTGTTAATGTTACTAAAAGAGCCAAAATTTCTAAAAAATATTGCGAAAAACAACAATTTTCAGATTTAGAGTGAATGTTAGAGGTGTATAGAAGGCATTTATTTCATTTTTAGAAAATGTTTTTTTTCACATTTTTCCATGAAAAGTGCCAATACCCCCCTTTGGGTTCTAGGTGAAAATCTCACTGAACACAAAACAAACAAAAATGTTTCCATGATGTGTATTGTTGTTCATTTTCATCAAATAAACAAAATAAAACCCAGAATAAATCCTGAAATACAAGAAATGAGCTTAAAGATGCTTCAGCGCAAGTGTAAATGTTACTAAAAGAGCCAAAATTTCTAAAAAATATTGCGAAAAACAACAATTTTCAGTTTAAGAGTGAATGTTTGAGGTGTAAAGAAGGCATTTATTTCATTTTTAGAATATTTATTTTTTCTCATTTTTCCATGAAAAGTGCCAATACCCCCCCTTTGGGTTCTAGGTGAAAATCTCACTCGACACAAATCAAACAAAAATGTTTCCATGATGTGTATTGTTGTTCATTTTCATCAAATAAACAAAATAAATCCCAGAATAAATACTGAAATACAAGCAATGAGCATAAAAGATGCTTCAGCGCAATTGTTAATGTTACTAAAAGAGCCCAAATTTCTAAAACTATTGCGAAAAACAACAATTTTCAGTTTTAGAGTGAATGTTTGAGGTGTATAGAAGGCATTTATTTCATTTTTAGAAAATTTAATTTTTCACATTTTTCCATGAAAAGTGCCAATACCCCCTCCTTTGGGTTCTAGATGAAAATCTCACTCGAAACATTTCAAACAAAAATGTTTCCATGGTGTGTATTGTTGTTCATTTTCATCAAATAAACAAAATAAAACCCAGAATAAATCCTGAAATACAAGAAATGAGCATAAAAGATGCTTCAGCGCAAGTGTTAATGTTACTAAAAGAGCCAAAATTTCTAAAAAATATTGCGAAAAACAACAATTTTCAGATTTAGAGTGAATGTTTGAGGTGTATAGAAGGCATTTATTTCATTTTTAGAAAATGTTTTTTTTCACATTTTTCCATGAAAAGTGCCAATACCCCCCTTTGGGTTCTAGGTGAAAATCTCACTAAACACAAAACAAACAAAAATGTTTCCATGGTGTTTATTGTTGTTCATTTTCATCAAATAAACAAAATAAAACCCAGAATAAATCCTGAAAGACAAGAAATGAGCATTAAAGATGCTTCAGCGCAAGTGTTAATGTTACTAAAAGAGCAAAAATTTCTAAAAAATATTGCGAAAAACAACAATTTTCAGATTTAGAGTGAATGTTTGAGGTGTATAGAAGGCATTTATTTCATTTTTAGAAAATTTAATTTTTTACATTTTTCCATGAAAAATGCCAATACCCCCCCTTTGGGTTCTAGGTGAAAATCTCACTCGAACAAATCAAACAAAAATGTTTCCATGGTGTGTATTGTTGTTCATTTTCATCAAATAAATAAAATAAAGCCCAGAATAAATCCTGAAATACAAGAAATGAGCATAAAAGATGCTTCAGCGCAAGTGTTAATGTTACTAAAAGAGCCCAAATTTCTAAAAATATTGGGAAAACAACAATTTTCAGTTTAAGAGTGAATGTTTGAGGTGTATAGAAGGCATTAATTTCATTTTTAGAATATTTATTTTTTCTCATTTTTCCATGAAAAGTGGCAATCCCCCCCTTTGGGTTCTAGGTGAAAAAATCACTCGAACAAATCAAACAAAAATGTTTCCATGGTGTTTATTGTTGTTCATTTTCATCAAATAAACAAAATAAACCCAGAATAAATCCTGAAATACAAGAAATGAGCTTAAAGATGCTTCAGCGCAAGTGTTAATGATACTAAAAGAGCCAAAATTTCTAAAAAATATTGCGAAAAACAACAATTTTCAGATTTAGAGTGAATGTTAGAGGTGTATAGAAGGCATTTATTTCATTTTTAGAAAATGTTTTTTTTCACATTTATCCATGAAAAGTGCCAATACCCCCCTTTGGGTGCTAGGTGAAAATCTCACTGAACACAAAACAAACAAAAATGTTTCCATGATGTGTATTGTTGTTCATTTTCATCAAATAAACAAAATAAATCCCAGAATAAATACTGAAATACAAGCAATGAGCATAAAAGATGCTTCAGCGCAATTGTTAATGTTACTAAAAGAGCCCAAATTTCTAAAACTATTGCGAAAAACAACAATTTTCAGTTTTAGAGTGAATGTTTGAGGTGTATAGAAGGCATTTATTTCATTTTTAGAAAATTTAATTTTTCACATTTTTCCATGAAAAGTGCCAATACCCCCCCTTTGGGATCAAGGTGAAAATCTCACTCGAACAAATCAAACAAAAATGTTTCCATGGTGTTTATTGTTGTTCATTTTCATCAAATAAACAAAATAAAACCCATAATAAATCCTGAAAGACAAGAAATGAGCATAAAAGATGCTTCAGCGCAAGTGTTAATGTTACTAAAAGAGCCCCAATTTCTAAAAATATTCAGAAAAACAACAATTTCAGATTTAGAGTGAATGTTTGAGGTGTATAGAAGGCTTTTATTTCATTTTAAGAAAATGTTATTTTTCACATTTTTCCATGAAAAGTGCCAATACCCCCTCCTTTGGGTTCTAGATGAAAATCTCACTCGAAACATTTCAAACAAAAATGTTTCCATGGTGTGTATTGTTGTTCATTTTCATCAAATAAACAAAATAAAACCCATAATAAATCCAGAAAGACAAAAAATGAGCATAAAAGATGTTTCAGCGCAAGTGTTAATGTTACTTAAAAGGCCAAAATTTCTAAAAATATTGCGAAAAACAACAATTTTTAGTTTAAGAGTGAATGTTTGAGGTGTATAGAAGGCATTAATTTCATTTTTAGAAAATTTATTTTTTCTCATTTTTCCATGAAAAGTGGCAATCCCCCCCCTTTGGGTTCTAGGTGAAAAAATCACTCGAACAAATCAAACAAAAATGTTTCCATGGTGTTTATTGTTGTTCATTTTCATCAAATAAACAAAATAAAACCCAGAATAAATCCTGAAATACAAGAAATGAGCTTAAAGATGCTTCAGCGCAAGTGTTAATGTTACTAAAAGAGCCAAAATTTCTAAAAAATATTGCGAAAAACAACAATTTTCAGATTTAGAGTGAATGTTAGAGGTGTATAGAAGGCATTTATTTCATTTTTAGAAAATGTTTTTTTTCACATTTTTCCATGAAAAGTGCCAATACCCCCCTTTGGGTTCTAGGTGAAAATCTCACTGAACACAAAACAAACAAAAATGTTTCCATGATGTGTATTGTTGTTCATTTTCATCAAATAAACAAAATAAAACCCAGAATAAATCCTGAAATACAAGAAATGAGCTTAAAGATGCTTCAGCGCAAGTGTAAATGTTACTAAAAGAGCCAAAATTTCTAAAAAATATTGCGAAAAACAACAATTTTCAGTTTAAGAGTGAATGTTTGAGGTGTAAAGAAGGCATTTATTTCATTTTTAGAATATTTATTTTTTCTCATTTTTCCATGAAAAGTGCCAATACCCCCCCCTTTGGGTTCTAGGTGAAAATCTCACTCGACACAAATCAAACAAAAATGTTTCCATGATGTGTATTGTTGTTCATTTTCATCAAATAAACAAAATAAATCCCAGAATAAATACTGAAATACAAGCAATGAGCATAAAAGATGCTTCAGCGCAATTGTTAATGTTACTAAAAGAGCCCAAATTTCTAAAACTATTGCGAAAAACAACAATTTTCAGTTTTAGAGTGAATGTTTGAGGTGTATAGAAGGCATTTATTTCATTTTTAGAAAATTTAATTTTTCACATTTTTCCATGAAAAGTGCCAATACCCCCTCCTTTGGGTTCTAGATGAAAATCTCACTCGAAACATTTCAAACAAAAATGTTTCCATGGTGTGTATTGTTGTTCATTTTCATCAAATAAACAAAATAAAACCCAGAATAAATCCTGAAATACAAGAAATGAGCATAAAAGATGCTTCAGCGCAAGTGTTAATGTTACTAAAAGAGCCAAAATTTCTAAAAAATATTGCGAAAAACAACAATTTTCAGATTTAGAGTGAATGTTTGAGGTGTATAGAAGGCATTTATTTCATTTTTAGAAAATGTTTTTTTTCACATTTTTCCATGAAAAGTGCCAATACCCCCCTTTGGGTTCTAGGTGAAAATCTCACTAAACACAAAACAAACAAAAATGTTTCCATGGTGTTTATTGTTGTTCATTTTCATCAAATAAACAAAATAAAACCCAGAATAAATCCTGAAAGACAAGAAATGAGCATTAAAGATGCTTCAGCGCAAGTGTTAATGTTACTAAAAGAGCAAAAATTTCTAAAAAATATTGCGAAAAACAACAATTTTCAGATTTAGAGTGAATGTTTGAGGTGTATAGAAGGCATTTATTTCATTTTTAGAAAATTTAATTTTTTACATTTTTCCATGAAAAATGCCAATACCCCCCCTTTGGGTTCTAGGTGAAAATCTCACTCGAACAAATCAAACAAAAATGTTTCCATGGTGTGTATTGTTGTTCATTTTCATCAAATAAATAAAATAAAGCCCAGAATAAATCCTGAAATACAAGAAATGAGCATAAAAGATGCTTCAGCGCAAGTGTTAATGTTACTAAAAGAGCCCAAATTTCTAAAAATATTGGGAAAACAACAATTTTCAGTTTAAGAGTGAATGTTTGAGGTGTATAGAAGGCATTAATTTCATTTTTAGAATATTTATTTTTTCTCATTTTTCCATGAAAAGTGCCAATACCCCCCCCTTTGGGATCTAGGTGAAAATCTCACTCGAACAAATCAAACAAAAATGTTTCCATGGTGTGTATTGTTGTTCATTTTCATCAACTAAACAAAATAAAACCCAGAATAAATCCTGAAAGGCAAGAAATGAGCATAAAAGATCCTTAAGCGCAAGTGTTAATGTTACTAAAAGAGCCAAAATTTCTAAAAATATTGCGAAAAACAACAATTTTCAGTTTAAGAGTGAATGTTTGAGGTGTATAGAAGGCATTTATTTCATTTTTAGAAAATTTAATTTTTCACATTTTTCCATGAAAAGTGCCAATACCCCCCCCTTTGGGTTCTAGGTGAAAATCTCACTCGACACAAATCAAACAAAAATGTTCCATGGTGTGTATTATTGTTCATTTTCATCAAATAAACAAAATAAAACCCAGAATAAATCCTGAAAGACATGAAATGAGCATAAAAGATGCTTCAGCGCAAGTGTTAACGTTACTAAAAGAGCCCAAATTTCTAAAAATATTGCGAAAAACAACAATCTTCTGTTTTAGAGGGAATGTTTGAGGTGTTTAGAAGGCATTTATTTCATTTTTAGAAAATTTATTTTTTCTCATTTTTCCATGAAAAGTGGCAATCCCCCCCTTTGGGTTCTAGGTGAAAAAATCACTCGAACAAATCAAACAAAAATGTTTCCATGGTGTTTATTGTTGTTCATTTTCATCAAATAAACAAAATAAACCCAGAATAAATCCTGAAATACAAGAAATGAGCTTAAAGATGCTTCAGCGCAAGTGTTAATGATACTAAAAGAGCCAAAATTTCTAAAAAATATTGCGAAAAACAACAATTTTCAGATTTAGAGTGAATGTTAGAGGTGTATAGAAGGCATTTATTTCATTTTTAGAAAATGTTTTTTTTCACATTTATCCATGAAAAGTGCCAATACCCCCCTTTGGGTGCTAGGTGAAAATCTCACTGAACACAAAACAAACAAAAATGTTTCCATGATGTGTATTGTTGTTCATTTTCATCAAATAAACAAAATAAATCCCAGAATAAATACTGAAATACAAGCAATGAGCATAAAAGATGCTTCAGCGCAATTGTTAATGTTACTAAAAGAGCCCAAATTTCTAAAACTATTGCGAAAAACAACAATTTTCAGTTTTAGAGTGAATGTTTGAGGTGTATAGAAGGCATTTATTTCATTTTTAGAAAATTTAATTTTTCACATTTTTCCATGAAAAGTGCCAATACCCCCCCTTTGGGATCAAGGTGAAAATCTCACTCGAACAAATCAAACAAAAATGTTTCCATGGTGTTTATTGTTGTTCATTTTCATCAAATAAACAAAATAAAACCCATAATAAATCCTGAAAGACAAGAAATGAGCATAAAAGATGCTTCAGCGCAAGTGTTAATGTTACTAAAAGAGCCCCAATTTCTAAAAATATTCAGAAAAACAACAATTTCAGATTTAGAGTGAATGTTTGAGGTGTATAGAAGGCTTTTATTTCATTTTAAGAAAATGTTATTTTTCACATTTTTCCATGAAAAGTGCCAATACCCCCTCCTTTGGGTTCTAGATGAAAATCTCACTCGAAACATTTCAAACAAAAATGTTTCCATGGTGTGTATTGTTGTTCATTTTCATCAAATAAACAAAATAAAACCCATAATAAATCCAGAAAGACAAAAAATGAGCATAAAAGATGTTTCAGCGCAAGTGTTAATGTTACTTAAAAGGCCAAAATTTCTAAAAATATTGCGAAAAACAACAATTTTTAGTTTAAGAGTGAATGTTTGAGGTGTATAGAAGGCATTAATTTCATTTTTAGAAAATTTAATTTTTCTCATTTTTCCATGAAAAGTGCCAATACCCCCCCCTTTGGGATCTAGGTGAAAATCTCACTCGAACAAATCAAACAAAAATGTTTCCATGGTGTGTATTGTTGTTCATTTTCATCAACTAAACAAAATAAAACCCAGAATAAATCCAGAAAGGCAAGAAATGAGCATAAAAGATCCTTAAGCGCAAGTGTTAATGTTACTAAAAGAGCCAAAATTTCTAAAAATATTGCGAAAAACAACAATTTTCAGTTTAAGAGTGAATGTTTGAGGTGTATAGAAGGCATTTATTTCATTTTTAGAAAATTTAATTTTTCACATTTTTCCATGAAAAGTGCCAATACCCCCCTTTGGGTTCTAGGTGAAAAATCACTCGAACAAATCAAACAAAAATGTTTCCATGGTGTTTATTGTTGTTCATTTTCATCAAATAAACAAAATAAAACCCAGAATAAATCCTGAAAGACATGAAATGAGCATAAAAGATGCTTCAGCGCAAGTGTTAATGTTACTAAAAGAGCAAAATTTGTAAAAATATTGGGGAAAACAACAATTTTCAGTTTAAGAGTGAATGTTTGAGGTGTATAGAAGGCATTTATTTCATTTTTAGAATATTTATTTTTTCTCATTTTTCCATGAAAAATGCCAATACCCCCCCCTTTGGGTTCTAGTTGAAAATCTCACTCGACACAAATCAAACAAAAATGTTTCCATGATGTGTATTGTTGTTCATTTTCATCAAATAAACAAAATAAATCCCAGAATAAATACTGAAATACAAGCAATGAGCATTAAAGATGCTTCAGCGCAATTGTTAATGTTACTAAAAGAGCCCAAATTTCTAAAACTATTGCGAAAAACAACAATTTTCAGTTTTAGAGTGAATGTTTGAGGTGTATAGAAGGCATTTATTTCATTTTTAGAAAATGTTATTTTTAACATTTTTCCATGAAAAGTCCCTTTGGGTTCTAGGTGAAAATCTCACTCGACACAAATCAAACAAAAATGTTTCCATGGTGTGTATTGTTGTTCATTTTCATCAAATAAACAAAATAAAACCCACAATAAATACTGAAAGACAAGAAATGAGCATAAAAGATGCTTCAGCGCAAGTTTTAATGTTACTAGAAGAGCCAAAATATCTAAAAATATTGCGAAAAACAACAATTTTCAGTTTAAGAGTGAATGTTTGAGGTGCAAAGAAGGCATTTATTTCAATTTTAGAAAATTTAATTTTTCACATTTTTCCATGAAAAGTGCCAATACCCCCCCTTTGGGATCAAGGTGAAAATCTCACTCGAACAAATCAAACAAAAATGTTTCCATGGTGTTTATTGTTGTTCATTTTCATCAAATAAACAAAATAAAACCCAGAATAAATCCTGAAAGACAAGAAATGAGCATAAAAGATGCTTCAGCGCAAGTGTTAATGTTACTAAAAGAGCAAAAATTTCTAAAAAATATTGCGAAAAACAACAATTTTTAGTTTAAGAGTGAATGTTTGAGGTGTATAGAAGGCATTTATTTCATTTTTAGAAAATTTAATTTTTCACATTTTTCCATGAAAAGTGCAAATACCCCCCCCTTTGGGTTCTAGGTGAAAATCTCACTCGACACAAATCAGACAAAAATGTGTCCAGGGTGTGTATTGTTGTTCATTTTCATCAAATAAACAAAATAAAACCCAGAATAAATCCAGAAAGACAAGAAATGAGCATAAAAGATGCTTCAGCGCAAGTGTTAATGTTACTAAAAGAGCCCAAATTTCTAAAAATATTGCGAAAAACAACAATTTTCAGATTTAGAGTGAATGTGTGAGGTGTATATAAGGCATTTATTTCATTTTAAGAAAATGTTATTTTTCACATTTTTCCATGAAAAGTGCCAATACCCCCCCCCTTTGGGTTCTAGGTGAAAATCTCACTCGAACAAATCAAACAAAAATGTTTCCATGGTGTGTATTGTTGTTCAATTTCATCAAATAAACAAAATAAAAACCAGAATAAATCCTGAAATACAAGAAATGAGCATAAAAGATGCTTCAGCGCAAGTGTTAATGTTACTAAAAGAGCCCCAATTTCTAAAAAATATTGCGAAAAACAACAATTTTCAGTTTAAGAGTGAATGTTTGAGGTGTATAGAAGGCATTTATTTCATTTTTAGAAAATTTAATTTTTCACATTTTTCCATGAAAAGTGCCAATACTCCCCCCTTTGGGTTCTAGGTGAAAATCTCACTGGACACAAATCAAAGAAAAATGTTTCCATGGTGTGTATTCTTGTTCAATTTCATCAAATAAACAAAATAAAACCCAGAATAAACCCTGAAAGACAAGAAATGAGCATAAAAGATGCTTCAGCGCAAGTGTTAATGTTACTAAAAGAGCCCCAATTTCTAAAAATATTCAGAAAAACAACAATTTCAGATTTAGAGTGAATGTTTGAGGTGTATAGAAGGCTTTTATTTCATTTTAAGAAAATGTTATTTTTCACATTTTTCCATGAAAAGTGCCAATACCCCCTCCTTTGGGTTCTAGATGAAAATCTCACTCGAAACATATCAAACAAAAATGTTTCCATGGTGTGTATTGTTGTTCATTTTCATCAAATAAACAAAATAAAACCCAGAATAAATACTGAAAGACAAGAAATGGGCATAAAAGATGCTTCAGCGCAAGTGTTAATGTTACTAAAAGAGCAAAAATTTCTAAAAATATTGGGAAAACAACAATTTTCAGTTTGAGAGTGAATGTTTGAGGTGTATAGAAGGCATTAATTTCATTTTTAGAATATTTATTTTTTCTCATTTTTCCATGAAAAGTGCCAATACCCCCCCCTTTGGGATCTAGGTGAAAATCTCACTCGAACAAATCAAACAAAAATGTTTCCATGGTGTGTATTGTTGTTCATTTTCATCAAATAAACAAAATAAAACCCAGAATAAATCCTGAAAGACAAGAAATGGGCATAAAAGATGCTTCAGCGCAAGTGTTAATGTTACTAAAAGAGCAAAAATTTCTAAAAAATATTGCGAAAAACAACAATTTTCAATTTAGAGTGAATGTTTGAGGTGTATAGAAGGCATTTATTTCATTTTTAGAAAATGTTTTTTTTTCACATTTTTCCATGAAAAGTGCCAATACCCCCGCCTTTGGGTTCTAGGTGAAAATCTCACTCGACACAAATCAAACAAAAATGTTTCCATGGTGTGTATTGTTGTTCATTTTCATCAAATAAACAAAATAAAACCCAGAATAAATCCTGAAAGACAAGAAATGGGCATAAAAGATGCTTCAGCGCAAGTGTTAATGTTACTAAAAGAGCCCAAATTTCTAAAAAATATTGCGAAAAACAACAATTTTCAGATTTAGAGTGAATGTTTGAGGTGTATAGAAAGCATTTATTTCATTTTTAGAAAATTTAATTTTTCACATTTTTCCATGAAAAGTGCCAATACCCCCCCCTTTGGGTTCTAGGTGAAAATCTCACTCGAAACATATTAAACAAAAATGTTTCCATGGTGTGTATTGTTGTTCATTTTCATCAAATAAACAAAATAAAACCCATAATAAATCCTGAAAGACAAGAAATGAGCATAAAAGATGCTTCAGCGCAAGTGTTAATGTTACTAACAGAGCCAAAATTTCTAAAAATATTGGGAAAACAACAATTTTCAGTTTAAAAGTGAATGTTTGAGGTGCATAGAAGGCATTTATTTCATTTTTAGAATATTTATTTTTTCTCATTTTTCCATGAAAAGTGCCAATACCCGCCCCTTTGGGTTTTAGGTGAAAATCTCCCTCGACACAAATCAAACAAAAATGTTTCCATGATGTGTATTGTTGTTCATTTTCATCAAATTAACAAAATAAAACCAAGAATAAATACTGAAATACAAGCAATGAGCATAAAAGATGCTTCAGAGCAATTGTTAATGTTACTTAAAAGGCCAAAATTTCTAAAAATATTGCGAAAAACAACAATTTTCAGTTTAAGAGTGAATGTTTGAGGTGTATAGAAGGCTTTTCTTTCATTTTTAGAATATTTAATTTTTCACATTTTTCCATGAAAAGTGCCAATACCCCCGCCTTTGGGTGCTAAGTGAAAATCTAACTCGACACAAATCAAACAAAAATGTTTCCAGGGTGTGTATTGTTGTTCATTTTCTTCAAATAAACAAAATAAAACCCAGAATAAATCCTGAAAGACAAGAAATAGGCATAAAAGATGCTTCAGCGCAAGTGTTAATGTTACTAAAAGAGCCCAAATTTCTAAAAATATTGCGAAAAACAACAATTTTCAGATTAAGAGTGAATGTTTGAGGTGTATAGAAGGCATTTATTTCATTTTAAGAAAATGTTATTTTTTACATTTTTCCATGAAAAGTGCCAATACCCCCCCCTTTGGGTTCTAGGTGAAAATCTCACTCGACACAAATCAAACAAAAATGTTTCCATGGTGTGTATTGTTGTTCATTTTCATCAAATAAACAAAATAAAACCCAGAATAAATCCTGAAAGACAAGATTTGAGCATAAAAGATGCTTCAGCGCAAGTGTTAATGTTACTGAAAGAGCAAAAATTTCTAAAAAATATTGCGAAAAACAACAATTTTCAGATTTAGAGTGAATGTTTGAGGTGTATAGAAGGCATTTATTTCATTTTTAGAAAATGTTTTTTTTTCACATTTTTCCATGAAAAGTGCCAATACCCCCCCTTTGGGTTCTAGGTGAAAATCTCACTCGACACAAAACAAACAAAAATGTTTCCATGATGTGTATTGTTGTTCATTTTCATCAAATAAACAAAATAAAACCCATAATAAATCCTGAAAGGCAAGAAATGAGCATAAAAGGTGCTTCAGCGCAAGTGTTAATGTTACTAAAAGAGCCCAAATTTCTAAAAATATTGCGAAAAACAACAATTTTCAGTTTTAGAGTGAATGTTTGAGGTGTATAGAAGGCATTTATTTCATTTTTAGAAAATTTAATTTTTCACATTTTTCCATTAAAAGTGCCAATACCCCCCACTTTGGGTTCTAGGTGAAAATCTCACTCGACACATTTCAAACAAAAATGTTTCCATGGTGTGTATTGTTGTTCATTTTCATCAAATAAACAAAATAAAACCCAGAATAAATACTGAAACAAGAAATGAGCATAAAAGATGCTTCAGCGCAAGTGTTAATGTTACTAAAAGATCCCAAATTTCTAAAAATATTGCGAAAAACAACAATCTTCTGTTTTAGAGGGAATGTTTGAGGTGTATAGAAGGCATTTATTTCATTTTTAGAAAATTTATTTTTTCTCATTTTTCCATGAAAAGTGCCAATACCCCCCCATTGGGTTCTGGGTGAAAATCTCACCCAATACAAATCAAACAAAAATGTTTCCATGGAGTGTATTATTTCTCATTTTCATCCAAATAAACAAAGTAAAACCCAGATTAAATCCTGAAATACAAGAAATTAGCATAAAGATGCTTCAGCGCAATTGTTAATGTTACTAAAAGAGCCAAAATTTCTAAAAATATTGCGAAAAAACAACAATTTTCAGATTTAGAGTGAATGTTTGAGGTGTATAGAAGGCATTTATTTCATTTTTAGAAAATGTTTTCATTCACATTTTTCCATGAATAGTCCCAATACCCCCCCTTTGGGTTCTAGGTGAAAAACTCACTCGACACAAATCAAACAAAAATGTTTCCAGGGTGTGTATTGTTGTTCATTTTCATCAAATAAACAAAATAAAACCCAGAATAAATCCTGAAAGACATGAAATAGGCATAAAAGATGCTTCAGCACAAGTTTTAATGTTACTAAAAGAGCCCAAATTTCTAAAAATATTGCGAAAAACAACAATTTTCAGATTAAGAGTGAATGTTTGAGGTGTATAGAAGGCATTTATTTCATTTTAAGAAAATGTTATTTTTCACATTTTTCCATGAAAAGTGCCAATACCCCCCCTTTGGGTTCTAGGTGAAAATCTCACTCGACACAAATCAAACAGAAATGTTTCCATGGTGTGTATTGTTGTTCATTTTCATCAAATAAACAAAATAAAACCCAGAATAAATCCTGAAAGACAAGATTTGAGCATAAAAGATGCTTCAGCGCAAGTGTTAATGTTACTGAAAGAGCAAAAATTTCTAAAAAATATTGCGAAAAAACAACAATTTTCAGATTTAGAGTGAATGTTTGAGGTGTATAGAAGGCATTTATTTCATTTTTAGAAAATGTTTTTTTTTCACATTTTTCCATGAAAAGTGCCAATACCCCCCCTTTGGGTTCTAGGTGAAAATCTTACTCGACACAAAACAAACAAAAATGTTTCCATGATGTGTATTGTTGTTCATTTTCATCAAATAAACAAAATAAAACCCATAATAAATCCTGAAAGACAAGAAATGAGCATAAAAGGTGCTTCAGCGCAAGTGTTAATGTTACTAAAAGAGCCCAAATTTCTAAAATTATTGCGAAAAAGAACAATTTTCAGTTTTAGAGTGAATGTTTGAGGTGTATAGAAGGCATTTATTTCATTTTTAGAAAATTTAATTTTTCACATTTTTCCATGAAAAGTGCCAATTCCCCCCCCTTTGGGTTCTAGGTGAAAAACTCACTCGACACAAATCAAACAAAAATGTTTCCATGGTGTGTATTGTTGTTCATTTTCATCAAATAAACAAAATAAAACCCAGAATAAATCCTGAAAGACAAGAAATGAGCATAAAAGATGCTTCAGCGCAAGTGTTAATGTTACTAAAAGAGCCCAAATTTCTAAAAATATTGCGAAAAACAACAATTTTCAGATTTAGAGTGAATGTTTGAGGTGTATAGAAGGCATTTATTTCATTTTAAGAAAATGTTATTTTTCACATTTTTCCATGAAAAGTGCCAATACCCCCCCCTTTGGGTTTTAGGTGAAAATCTCACTCGACACAAATCAAACAAAAATGTTTCCATGGTGTCTATTGTTGTTCATTTTCATCAAATAAACAAAATAAAACCCAGAATAAATCCTGAAAGACAAGAAATGAGCATAAAAGATGCTTCAGCGCAAGTGTTAATGTTACTAAAAGAGCCAAAATTTCTAAAAGATATTGCGAAAAACAACAATTTTCAGATTTAGAGTGAATGTTTGTGGTGTATAGAAGGCATTTATTTCATTTTTAGAAAATGTTTTTTTTTTCACATTTTTCCATGAAAAGTGCCAATACCCCCCCCTTTGGGTTCTAGGTGAAAATCTCACTCGCCACAAAACAAACAAAAATGTTTCCATGATGAGTATTGTTGTTCATTTTCATCAAATAAACAAAATAAAACCCATAATAAATCCTGAAAGACAAGAAATGAGCATAAAAGATGCTTCAGCGCAAGTGTTAATGTTACTAAAAGAGCCAAAATTTCTAAAAATATTGCGAAAAACAACAATTTTCAGTTAAAGAGTGAATGTTTGAGGTGTATAAAAGGCATTTATTTCATTTTTAGAAAATTTAATTTTTCACATTTTTCCATGAAAAGTGCCAATACCCCCCCCCTTTGGGTTCTAGGTGAAAATCTCACTCGACACAAATCAAACAAAAATGTTTCCATGGTCTGTATTGTTGTTCATTTTCATCATATAAACAAAATAAAACCCAGAATAAATCCTGAAACACAAGAAATAAGCATAAAAGATGCTTCAGCGCAAGTGTTAATGTTACTAAAAGAGAAAAAATTTCTAAAAAATATTGCGAAAAACAACAATTTTCAGATTTAGAGTGAATTTTTGAGGTGTATAGAAGGCATTTATTTCATTTTTAGAAAATGTTTTTTTTTCACATTTTTCCATGAAAAGTGCCAATACCCCCCCCTTTGGGTTCTAGGTGAAAATCTCACTCGAACAAATCAAACAAAAATGTTTCCATGGTGTGTATTGTTGTTCATTTTCATCAAATAAACAAAATAAAACCCAGAATAAATCCTGAAAGACAAGAAATGAGCATAAAAGATGCTTCAGCGCAAGTGTTAATGTTACTAAAAGAGCCCCAATTTCTAAAAAATATTGCGAAAAACAACAATTTTCAGTTTAAGAGTGAATGTTTGAGGTGTATAGAAGGCATTTATTTCATTTTTAGAAAATTTAATTTTTCACATTTTTCCATGAAAAGTGCCAATACTCCCCCCTTTGGGTTCTAGGTGAAAATCTCACTGGACACAAATCAAAGAAAAATGTTTCCATGGTGTGTATTCTTGTTCAATTTCATCAAATAAACAAAATAAAACCCAGAATAAACCCTGAAAGACAAGAAATAAGCATAAAAGATGCTTCAGCGCAAGTGTTAATGTTACTAAAAGAGCCCCAATTTCTAAAAATATTCAGAAAAACAACAATTTCAGATTTAGAGTGAATGTTTGAGGTGTATAGAAGGCTTTTATTTCATTTTAAGAAAATGTTATTTTTCACATTTTTCCATGAAAAGTGCCAATACCCCCTCCTTTGGGTTCTAGATGAAAATCTCACTCGAAACATATCAAACAAAAATGTTTCCATGGTGTGTATTGTTGTTCATTTTCATCAAATAAACAAAATAAAACCCAGAATAAATACTGAACGACAAGAAATGGGCATAAAAGATGCTTCAGCGCAAGTGTTAATGTTACTAAAAGAGCAAAAATTTCTAAAAATATTGGGAAAACAACAATTTTCAGTTTGAGAGTGAATGTTTGAGGTGTATAGAAGGCATTAATTTCATTTTTAGAATATTTATTTTTTCTCATTTTTCCATGAAAAGTGCCAATACCCCCCCCTTTGGGATCTAGGTGAAAATCTCACTCGAACAAATCAAACAAAAATGTTTCCATGGTGTGTATTGTTGTTCATTTTCATCAAATAAACAAAATAAAACCCAGAATAAATCCTGAAAGACAAGAAATGGGCATAAAAGATGCTTCAGCGCAAGTGTTAATGTTACTAAAAGAGCAAAAATTTCTAAAAAATATTGCGAAAAACAACAATTTTCAATTTAGAGTGAATGTTTGAGGTGTATAGAAGGCATTTATTTCATTTTTAGAAAATGTTTTTTTTTCACATTTTTCCATGAAAAGTGCCAATACCCCCGCCTTTGGGTTCTAGGTGAAAATCTCACTCGACACAAATCAAACAAAAATGTTTCCATGGTGTGTATTGTTGTTCATTTTCATCAAATAAACAAAATAAAACCCAGAATAAATCCTGAAAGACAAGAAATGGGCATAAAAGATGCTTCAGCGCAAGTGTTAATGTTACTAAAAGAGCCCAAATTTCTAAAAAATATTGCGAAAAACAACAATTTTCAGATTTAGAGTGAATGTTTGAGGTGTATAGAAAGCATTTATTTCATTTTTAGAAAATTTAATTTTTCACATTTTTCCATGAAAAGTGCCAATACCCCCCCCTTTGGGTTCTAGGTGAAAATCTCACTCAAAACATATTAAACAAAAATGTTTCCATGGTGTGTATTGTTGTTCATTTTCATCAAATAAACAAAATAAAACCCATAATAAATCCTGAAAGACAAGAAATGAGCATAAAAGATGCTTCAGCGCAAGTGTTAATGTTACTAACAGAGCCTAAATTTCTAAAAATATTGGAAAAACAACAATTTTCAGTTTAAAAGTGAATGTATGAGGTGCATAGAAGGCATTTATTTCATTTTTAGAATATTTATTTTTTCTCATTTTTCCATGAAAAGTGCCAATACCCGCCCCTTTGGGTTTTAGGTGAAAATCTCCCTCGACACAAATCAAACAAAAATGTTTCCATGATGTGTATTGTTGTTCATTTTCATCAAATTAACAAAATAAAACCAAGAATAAATACTGAAATACAAGCAATGAGCATAAAAGATGCTTCAGAGCAATTGTAAATGTTACTTAAAAGGCCAAAATTTCTAAAAATATTGCGAAAAACAACAATTTTCAGTTTAAGAGTGAATGTTTGAGGTGTATAGAAGGCTTTTATTTCATTTTTAGAATATTTAATTTTTCACATTTTTCCATGAAAAGTGCCAATACCCCCGCCTTTGGGTGCTAAGTGAAAATCTAACTCGACACAAATCAAACAAAAATGTTTCCAGGGTGTGTATTGTTGTTCATTTTCTTCAAATAAACAAAATAAAACCCAGAATAAATCCTGAAAGACAAGAAATAGGCATAAAAGATGCTTCAGCGCAAGTGTTAATGTTACTAAAAGAGCCCAAATTTCTAAAAATATTGCGAAAAACAACAATTTTCAGATTAAGAGTGAATGTTTGAGGTGTATAGAAGGCATTTATTTCATTTTAAGAAAATGTTATTTTTCACATTTTTCCATGAAAAGTGCCAATACCCCCCCCTTTGGGTTCTAGGTGAAAATCTCACTCGACACAAATCAAACAAAAATGTTTCCATGGTGTGTATTGTTGTTCATTTTCATCAAATAAACAAAATAAAACCCAGAATAAATCCTGAAAGACAAGATTTGAGCATAAAAGATGCTTCAGCGCAAGTGTTAATGTTACTGAAAGAGCAAAAATTTCTAAAAAATATTGCGAAAAACAACAATTTTCAGATTTAGAGTGAATGTTTGAGGTGTATAGAAGGCATTTATTTCATTTTTAGAAAATGTTTTTTTTTCACATTTTTCCATGAAAAGTGCCAATACCCCCCCTTTGGGTTCTAGGTGAAAATCTCACTCGACACAAAACAAACAAAAATGTTTCCATGATGTGTATTGTTGTTCATTTTCATCAAATAAACAAAATAAAACCCATAATAAATCCTGAAGGACAAGAAATGAGCATAAAAGGTGCTTCAGCGCAAGTGTTAATGTTACTAAAAGAGCCCAAATTTCTAAAAATATTGCAAAAAACAACAATTTTCAGTTTTAGAGTGAATGTTTGAGGTGTATAGAAGGCATTTATTTCATTTTTAGAAAATTTAATTTTTCACATTTTTCCATGAAAAGTGCCAATTCCCCCCCCTTTGGGTTCTAGGTGAAAAACTCACCCAATACAAATCAAACAAAAATGTTTCCATGGAGTGTATTATTTCTCATTTTCATCCAAATAAACAAAGTAAAACCCAGATTAAATCCTGAAATACAAGAAATTAGCATAAAGATGCTTCAGCGCAATTGTTAATGTTACTAAAAGAGCCAAAATTTCTAAAAATATTGCGAAAAACAACAATTTTCAGATTTAGAGTGAATGTTTGAGGTGTATAGAAGGCATTTATTTCATTTTTAGAAAATGTTTTCTTTCACATTTTTCCATGAATAGTCCCAATACCCCCCCTTTGGGTTCTAGGTGAAAAACTCACTCGACACAAATCAAACAAAAATGTTTCCAGGGTGTGTATTGTTGTTCATTTTCATCAAATAAACAAAATAAAACCCAGAATAAATCCTGAAAGACAAGAAATAGGCATAAAAGATGCTTCAGCACAAGTGTTAATGTTACTAAAAGAGCCCAAATTTCTAAAAATATTGCGAAAAACAACAATTTTCAGATTAAGAGTGAATGTTTGAGGTGTATAGAAGGCATTTATTTCATTTTAAGAAAATGTTATTTTTCACATTTTTCCATGAAAAGTGCCAAAACCCCCATTTTGGGTTCTAGGTGAAAATCTCACTCGACACAAATCAAACAAAAATGTTTCCATGGTGTGTATTGTTGTTCATTTTCATCAAATAAACAAAATAAAACCCAGAATAAATCCTGAAAGACAAGATTTGAGCATAAAAGATGCTTCAGCGCAAGTGTTAATGTTACTGAAAGAGCAAAAATTTCTAAAAAATATTGCGAAAAACAACAATTTTCAGATTTAGAGTGAATGTTTGAGGTGTATAGAAGGCATTTATTTCATTTTTAGAAAATGTTTTTTTTTCACATTTTTCCATGAAAAGTGCCAATACCCCCCCTTTGGGTTCTAGGTGAAAATCTCACTCGACACAAAACAAACAAAAATGTTTCCATGATGTGTATTGTTGTTCATTTTCATCAAATAAACAAAATAAAACCCATAATAAATCCTGAAAGACAAGAAATGAGCATAAAAGGTGCTTCAGCGCAAGTGTTAATGTTACTAAAAGAGCCCAAATTTCTAAAATTATTGCGAAAAAGAACAATTTTCAGTTTTAGAGTGAATGTTTGAGGTGTATAGAAGGCATTTATTTCATTTTTAGAAAATTTAATTTTTCACATTTTTCCATGAAAAGTGCCAATTCCCCCCCTTTGGGTTCTAGGTGAAAAACTCACTCGACACAAATCAAACAAAAATGTTTCCATGGTGTGTATTTTTGTTCATTTTCATCAAATAAACAAAATAAAACCCAGAATAAATCCTGAAAGACAAGAAATGAGCATAAAAGATGCTTCAGCGCAAGTGTTAATGTTACTAAAAGAGCCCAAATTTCTAAAAATATTGCGAAAAACAACAATTTTCAGATTTAGAGTGAATTATTGAGGTGTATAGAAGGCATTTATTTCATTTTAAGAAAATGTTATTTTTCACATTTTTCCATGAAAAGTGCCAATACCCCCCCCTTTGGGTTTTAGGTGAAAATCTCACTCGACACAAATCAAACAAAAATGTTTCCATGGTGTCTATTGTTGTTCATTTTCATCAAATAAACAAAATAAAACCCAGAATAAATCCTGAAAGACAAGAAATGAGCATAAAAGATGCTTCAGCGCAAGTGTTAATGTTACTAAAAGAGCCAAAATTTCTAAAAGATATTGCGAAAAACAACAATTTTCAGATTTAGAGTGAATGTTTGTGGTGTATAGAAGGCATTTATTTCATTTTTAGAAAATGTTTTTTTTTTCACATTTTTCCATGAAAAGTGCCAATACCCCCCCCTTTGGGTTCTAGGTGAAAATCTCACTCGCCACAAAACAAACAAAAATGTTTCCATGATGAGTATTATTGTTCATTTTCATCAAATAAACAAAATAAAACCCATAATAAATCCTGAAAGACAAGAAATGAGCATAAAAGATGCTTCAGCGCAAGTGTTAATGTTACTAAAAGAGCCAAAATTTCTAAAAATATTGCGAAAAACAACAATTTTCAGTTAAAGAGTGAATGTTTGAGGTGTATAAAAGGCATTTATTTCATTTTTAGAAAATTTAATTTTTCACATTTTTCCATTAAAAGTGCCAATACCCCCCCCTTTGGGTCCTAGGTTAAAATCTCACCCAATACAAATCAAACAAAAATGTTTCCATAGAGTGTATTATTTCTCATTTTCATCCAAATAAACAAAGTAAAACCCAGATTAAATCCTGAAATACAAGAAATTAGCATAAAGATGCTTCAGCGCAATTGTTAATGTTACTAAAAGAGCCAAAATTTCTAAAAATATTGCGAAAAACAACAATTTTCAGATTTAGAGTGAATGTTTGAGGTGTATAGAAGGCATTTATTTCATTTTTAGAAAATGTTTTCTTTCACATTTTTCCATGAATAGTCCCAATACCCCCCCCTTTGGGTTCTAGGTGAAAAACTCACTCGACACAAATCAAACAAAAATGTTTCCATGGTGTGTATTGTTGTTCATTTTCATCAAATAAACAAAATAAAACCCAGAATAAATCCTGAAAGACAAGAAATGAGCATAAAAGATGCTTCAGCGCAAGTGTTAATGTTACTAAAAGAGCCCAAATTTCTAAAAATAATGCGAAAAACAACAATTTTCAGATTGAGAGTGAATGTTTGAGGTGTATAGAAGGCATTTATTTCATTTTAAGAAAATGTTATTTTTCACATTTTTCCATGAAAAGTGCCAATACCCCCCCCTTTGGGTTCTAGGTGAAAATCTCACTCGACACAAATCAAACAAAAATGTTTCCATGGTGTGTATTGTTGTTCATTTTCATCAAATAAACAAAATAAAACCCATAATAAATCCTGAAAGACAAGAAATGAGCATAAAAGATGCTTCAGCGCAAGTGTTAATGTTACTAAAAGAGCCAAAATTTCTAAAAATATTGCGAAAAACAACAATTTTCAGTTTAAGAGTGAATGTTTGAGGTGTATAGAAGGCATTTATTTCATTTTTAGAAAATTTAATTTTTCACATTTTTCCATTAAAAGTGCCAATACCCCCCCCTTTGGGTTCTAGGTGAAAATCTCACTCGACACATATCAAACAAAAATGTTTCCATGGTGTGTATTGTTGTTCATTTTCATCAAATAAACAAAATAAAACCCAGAATAAATACTGAAACAAGAAATGAGCATAAAAGATGCTTCAGCGCAAGTGTTAATGTTACTAAAACATCCCAAATTTCTAAAAATATTGCGAAAAACAACAATCTTCTGTTTTAGAGTGAATGTTTGAGGTGTATAGAAGGCATTTATTTCATTTTTAGAAAATTTATTTTTTCTCATTTTTCCATGAAAAGTGCCAATACCCCCCCCTTTGGGTTCTAGGTGAAAATCTCACCCAATACAAATCAAACAAAAATTTTTCCATGGAGTGTATTGTTGCTCATTTTCATCCAAATAAACAAAGTAAAACCCAGATTAAATCCTGAAATACTAGAAATTAGCATAAAGATGCTTCAGCGCAATTGTTAATGTTACTAAAAGAGCCAAAATTTCTAAAAATATTGCGAAAAACAACAATTTTCAGATTTAGAGTGAATGTTTGAGGTGTATAGAAGGCATTTATTTCATTTTTAGAAAATGTTTTTTTTCACATTTTTCCATGAATAGTCCCAATACCCCCCCCTTTGGGTTCTAGGTGAAAATCTCACTCGACACAAATCAAACAAAAATGCTTCCATGGTGTGTATTGTTGTTCATTTTCATCAAATAAACAAAATAAAACCCAGAATAAATCCTGAAAGACAAGAAATGACCATAAAATATGCTTCAGCGCAAGTGTTAATGTTACTAAAAGAGCCAAAATTTCTAAAAATATTGCGAAAAACAACAATTTTCAGTTTAAGAGTGAATGTTTGAGGTGTATAAAAGGCATTTATTTCATTTTTAGAAAATTTGATTTTTCACATTTTTCCATGAAAAGTGCCAATACCCCCCCTTTGGATTCTAGGTGAAAATCTCACTCGACACAAATCAAACAAAAATGTTTCCATGGTGTGTATTGTTGTTCATTTTCATCAAATAAACAAAATAAAACCAAGAATAAATACTGAAAGACAAGAAATGAGCATAAAAGATGCTTCAGCGCAAGTGTTAATGTTACTAAAAGAGCCCAAATTTCTTAAAATATTGCGAAAAACAACAATTTTCAGATTTAGAGTGAATGTTTGAGGTGTATAGAAGGCATTTATTTCATTTTTAGAAAATGTTATTTTTAAAATTTTTCCATGAAAAGTGCCAATACCCCCCCTTTGGGTTCTAGGTGAAAATCTCACTCGACACAAATCAAACAAAAGTGTTTCCATGGTGTGTATTGTTGTTCATTTTCATCAAATAAACAAAATAAAACCCAGAATAAATCATGAAAGACAAGAAATGAGCATAAAAGATTCTTCAGCGCAAGTGTTAATGTTACTAAAAGAGCCAAAATTTCTAAAAGATATTGCGAAAAACAACAATTTTCAGATTTAGAGTGAATGTTTGTGGTGTATAGAAGGCATTTATTTCATTTTTAGAAAATGTTTTTTTTTTCACATTTTTCCATGAAAAGTGCCAATACCCCCCCCTTTGGGTTCTAGGTGAAAATCTCACTCGCCACAAAACAAACAAAAATGTTTCCATGATGAGTATTGTTGTTCATTTTCATCAAATAAACAAAATAAAACCCATAATAAATCCTGAAAGACAAGAAATGAGCATAAAAGATGCTTCAGCGCAAGTGTTAATGTTACTAAAAGAGCCAAAATTTCTAAAAATATTGCGAAAAACAACAATTTTCAGTTAAAGAGTGAATGTTTGAGGTGTATAAAAGGCATTTATTTCATTTTTAGAAAATTTAATTTTTCACATTTTTCCATTAAAAGTGCCAATACCCCCCCCTTTGGGTCCTAGGTTAAAATCTCACCCAATACAAATCAAACAAAAATGTTTCCATAGAGTGTATTATTTCTCATTTTCATCCAAATAAACAAAGTAAAACCCAGATTAAATCCTGAAATACAAGAAATTAGCATAAAGATGCTTCAGCGCAATTGTTAATGTTACTAAAAGAGCCAAAATTTCTAAAAATATTGCGAAAAACAACAATTTTCAGATTTAGAGTGAATGTTTGAGGTGTATAGAAGGCATTTATTTCATTTTTAGAAAATGTTTTCTTTCACATTTTTCCATGAATAGTCCCAATACCCCCCCCTTTGGGTTCTAGGTGAAAAACTCACTCGACACAAATCAAACAAAAATGTTTCCATGGTGTGTATTGTTGTTCATTTTCATCAAATAAACAAAATAAAACCCAGAATAAATCCTGAAAGACAAGAAATGAGCATAAAAGATGCTTCAGCGCAAGTGTTAATGTTACTAAAAGAGCCCAAATTTCTAAAAATATTGCGAAAAAAACAACTTTCAGATTGAGAGTGAATGTTTGAGGTGTATAGAAGGCATTTATTTCATTTTAAGAAAATGTTATTTTTCACATTTTTCCATGAAAAGTGCCAATACCCCCCCCTTTGGGTTCTAGGTGAAAATCTCACTCGACACAAATCAAACAAAAATGTTTCCATGGTGTGTATTGTTGTTCATTTTCATCAAATAAACAAAATAAAACCCATAATAAATCCTGAAAGACAAGAAATGAGCATAAAAGATGCTTCAGCGCAAGTGTTAATGTTACTAAAAGAGCCAAAATTTCTAAAAATATTGCGAAAAATAACAATTTTCAGTTTAAGAGTGAATGTTTGAGGTGTATAGAAGGCATTTATTTCATTTTTAGAAAATTTAATTTTTCACATTTTTCCATTAAAAGTGCCAATACCCCCCCCTTTGGGTTCTAGGTGAAAATCTCACTCGACACATATCAAACAAAAATGTTTCCATGGTGTGTATTGTTGTTCATTTTCATCAAATAAACAAAATAAAACCCAGAATAAATACTGAAACAAGAAATGAGCATAAAAGATGCTTCAGCGCAAGTGTTAATGTTACTAAAACATCCCAAATTTCTAAAAATATTGCGAAAAACAACAATTTTCAGATTTAGAGTGAATGTTTGTGGTGTATAGAAGGCATTTATTTCATTTTTAGAAAATGTTTTTTTTTTCACATTTTTCCATGAAAAGTGCCAATACCCCCCCCTTTGGGTTCTAGGTGAAAATCTCACTCGCCACAAAACAAACAAAAATGTTTCCATGATGAGTATTGTTGTTCATTTTCATCAAATAAACAAAATAAAACCCATAATAAATCCTGAAAGACAAGAAATGAGCATAAAAGATGCTTCAGCGCAAGTGTTAATGTTACTAAAAGAGCCAAAATTTCTAAAAATATTGCGAAAAACAACAATTTTCAGTTAAAGAGTGAATGTTTGAGGTGTATAAAAGGCATTTATTTCATTTTTAGAAAATTTAATTTTTCACATTTTTCCATTAAAAGTGCCAATACCCCCCCCTTTGGGTCCTAGGTTAAAATCTCACCCAATACAAATCAAACAAAAATGTTTCCATAGAGTGTATTATTTCTCATTTTCATCCAAATAAACAAAGTAAACCCCAGATTAAATCCTGAAATACAAGAAATTAGCATAAAGATGCTTCAGCGCAATTGTTAATGTTACTAAAAGAGCCAAAATTTCTAAAAATATTGCGAAAAACAACAATTTTCAGATTTAGAGTGAATGTTTGAGGTGTATAGAAGGCATTTATTTCATTTTTAGAAAATGTTTTCTTTCACATTTTTCCATGAATAGTCCCAATACCCCCCCCTTTGGGTTCTAGGTGAAAAACTCACTCGACACAAATCAAACAAAAATGTTTCCATGGTGTGTATTGTTGTTCATTTTCATCAAATAAACAAAATAAAACCCAGAATAAATCCTGAAAGACAAGAAATGAGCATAAAAGATGCTTCAGCGCAAGTGTTAATGTTACTAAAAGAGCCCAAATTTCTAAAAATATTGCGAAAAACAACAATTTTCAGATTGAGAGTGAATGTTTGAGGTGTATAGAAGGCATTTATTTCATTTTAAGAAAATGTTATTTTTCACATTTTTCCATGAAAAGTGCCAATACCCCCCCCTTTGGGTTCTAGGTGAAAATCTCACTCGACACAAATCAAACAAAAATGTTTCCATGGTGTGTATTGTTGTTCATTTTCATCAAATAAACAAAATAAAACCCATAATAAATCCTGAAAGACAAGAAATGAGCATAAAAGATGCTTCAGCGCAAGTGTTAATGTTACTAAAAGAGCCAAAATTTCTAAAAATATTGCGAAAAACAACAATTTTCAGTTTAAGAGTGAATGTTTGAGGTGTATAGAAGGCATTTATTTCATTTTTAGAAAATTTAATTTTTCACATTTTTCCATTAAAAGTGCCAATACCCCCCCCTTTGGGTTCTAGGTGAAAATCTCACTCGACACATATCAAACAAAAATGTTTCCATGGTGTGTATTGTTGTTCATTTTCATCAAATAAACAAAATAAAACCCAGAATAAATACTGAAACAAGAAATGAGCATAAAAGATGCTTCAGCGCAAGTGTTAATGTTACTAAAACATCCCAAATTTCTAAAAATATTGCGAAAAACAACAATCTTCTGTTTTAGAGTGAATGTTTGAGGTGTATAGAAGGCATTTATTTCATTTTTAGAAAATTTATTTTTTCTCATTTTTCCATGAAAAGTGCCAATACCCCCCCCTTTGGGTTCTAGGTGAAAATCTCACCCAATACAAATCAAACAAAAATTTTTCCATGGAGTGTATTGTTGCTCATTTTCATCCAAATAAACAAAGTAAAACCCAGATTAAATCCTGAAATACTAGAAATTAGCATAAAGATGCTTCAGCGCAATTGTTAATGTTACTAAAAGAGCCAAAATTTCTAAAAATATTGCGAAAAACAACAATTTTCAGATTTAGAGTGAATGTTTGAGGTGTATAGAAGGCATTTATTTCATTTTTAGAAAATGTTTTTTTTCACATTTTTCCATGAATAGTCCCAATACCCCCCCTTTGGGTTCTAGGTGAAAATCTCACTCGACACAAATCAAACAAAAATGCTTCCATGGTGTGTATTGTTGTTCATTTTCATCAAATAAACAAAATAAAACCCAGAATAAATCCTGAAAGACAAGAAATGACCATAAAATATGCTTCAGCGCAAGTGTTAATGTTACTAAAAGAGCCAAAATTTCTAAAAATATTGCGAAAAACAACAATTTTCAGTTAAAGAGTGAATGTTTGAGGTGTATAAAAGGCATTTATTTCATTTTTAGAAAATTTGATTTTTCACATTTTTCCATGAAAAGTGCCAATACCCCCCCCTTTGGATTCTAGGTGAAAATCTCACTCGACACAAATCAAACAAAAATGTTTCCATGGTGTGTATTGTTGTTCATTTTCATCAAATAAACAAAATAAAACCAAGAATAAATACTGAAAGACAAGAAATGAGCATAAAAGATGCTTCAGCGCAAGTGTTAATGTTACTAAAAGAGCCCAAATTTCTTAAAATATTGCGAAAAACAACAATTTTCAGATTTAGAGTGAATGTTTGAGGTGTATAGAAGGCATTTATTTCATTTTTAGAAAATGTTATTTTTAAAATTTTTCCATGAAAAGTGCCAATACCCCCCCTTTGGGTTCTAGGTGAAAATCTCACTCGACACAAATCAAACAAAAGTGTTTCCATGGTGTGTATTGTTGTTCATTTTCATCAAATAAACAAAATAAAACCCAGAATAAATCATGAAAGACAAGAAATGAGCATAAAAGATGCTTCAGCGCAAGTGTTAATGTTACTAAAAGAGCCCAAATTTCTAAAAATATTGCGAAAAACAACAATTTTCAGATTAAGAGTGAATGTTTGAGGTGTATAGAAGGCATTTATTTCATTTTTAGAAAATGTTTTTTTTCACATTTTTCCATGAAAAGTGCCAATACCCCCCCCTTTGGGTTCTAGGTGAAAATCTCACTCGACACAAATCAAACAAAAATGTTTCCATGGTGTGTATTGTTGTTCAATTTCATCAAATAAACAAAATAAAACCCAGAATAAATCCTGAAAAACAAGAAATAAGCATAAAAGATGCTTCAGCGCAAGTGTTAATGTTACTAAAAGAGCAAAAATTTCTAAAAGATATTGCGAAAAACAACAATTTTCAGATTTAGAGTGAATGTTTGTGGTGTATAGAAGGCATTTATTTCATTTTTAGAAAATGTTTTTTTTTCACATTTTTCCATGAAAAGTGCCAATACCCCCCCTTTGGGTTCTAGGTGAAAATCTCACTCGACACAAAACAAACAAAAATGTTTCCATGATGTGTATTGTTGTTCATTTTCATCAAATAAACAAAAAAAAAACCCATAATAAATCCTGAAAGACAAGAAATGAGCATAAAAGATGCTTCAGCGCAAGTGTTAATGTTACTAAAAGAGCCCAAAATTTCTAAAACTATTGCGAAAAACAACAATTTACAGTTTTAGAGTGAATGTTTGAGGTGTATAGAAGGCATTTATTTCATTTTTAGAAAATTTAATTTTTCATATTTTTCCATGAAAAGTGCCAATACCCCCCCCTTTGGGATCTAGGTGAAAATCTCACTCGAACAAATCAAACAAAAATGTTTCCATGGTGTGTATTGTTGTTCATTTTCATCAACTTAACAAAATTAAACCCAGAATAAATCCTGAAAGGCAAGAAATGAGCATAAAAGATGCTTCAGCGCAAGTGTTAATACTACTAAAAACGCCAAAATTTCTAAAAAATAGTGCGAAAAACAACAATTTTCAGTTTAAGAGTGAATGTTTGAGGTGTATAGAAGGCATTTATTTCATTTTTAGAAAATTTAATTTTTCACATTTTTCCATGAAAAGTGCCAATCCCCCCCCTTTGGGTTCTAGGTGAAAATCTCACTCAATACAAATCAAACAAAAATGTTTCCATGGTGTGTATTGTTGTTCACTATCATCAACTAAAAAAATTAAACCCAGATTAAATCCTGAAAGATAAAAAATTAGCATAAAAGATGCTTCAGCTCAAGTGTTAAGGTTACTAAAAGAGCCCAAATATCTGAAAATATTACGAAAAACAACAATCATCTGTTTTAGAGTGAATGTTTGAGGTGCATAGAAGGCATTTATTTCATTTTTAGAAAATGTTATTTTCAACATTTTTCCATGAAAAGTGCCAATACCCCCCCTTTGGGCTCTAGCTGAAAATCTCACTCGACACAAATCAAACAAAAATGTTTCCATGGTGTGTATTGTTGTTCATTTTCATCAAAGAAACGAAATAAAACCCACAATAAATACTGAAAGACAAGAAATGAGCATAAAAGATGCTTCAGCGCAGGTGTTAATGTTACTAAAAGAGCCAAATTTTCTAAAAATATTGCGAAAAACAACAATTTTCAGTTTAAGAGTGAATGTGTGAGGTGTATAGAAGGCATTTATTTCATTTTTAGAAAATGTTATTTTTAACATTTTTCCATGAAAAGTGCCAATACCCCCCCTTTGGGTTCTAGGTGAAAATCTCACTCGACACAAATCAAACAAAAATGTTTCCATGGTGTGTATTGTTGTTCATTTTCATCAAATAAACAAAATAAAACCCAGAATAAATCATGAAAGACAAGAAATGAGCATAAAAGATGCTTCAGCGCAAGTGTTAATGTTACTAAAAGAGCCCAAATTTCTAAAATATTGCGAAAAACAACAATTTTCAGATTAAGAGTGAATGTTTGAGGTGTATAGAAGGCATTTATTTCATTTTAAGAAAATGTTATTTTTCACATTTTTCCATGAAAAGTGCCAATACCCCCCCCTTTGGGTTCTAGGTGAAAATCTCACTCGACACAAATCAAACAAAAATGTTTCCATGGTGTGTATTGTTGTTCATTTTCATCAAATAAACAAAATAAAACCCAGAATAAATCCTGAAAAACAAGAAATAAACATAAAAGATGCTTCAGCGCAAGTGTTAATGTTACTAAAAGAGCCAAAATTTCTAAAAGATATTGCGAAAAACAACAATTTTCAGATTTAGAGTGAATGTTTGTGGTGTATAGAAGGCATTTATTTCATTTTTAGAAAATGTTTTTTTTCACATTTTTCCATGAAAAGTGCCAATACCCCCCCCTTTGGGTTCTAGGTGAAAATCTCACTCGACACAAAACAAACAAAAATGTTTCCATGATGTGTATTGTTGTTCATTTTCATCAAATAAACAAAATAAAACCCATAATAAATCCTGAAAGACAAGAAATGAGCATAAAAGATGCTTCAGCGCAAGTGTTAATGTTACTAAAAGAGCCCAAAATTTCTAAAACTATTGCGAAAAACAACAATTTTCAGTTTTAGAGTGAATGTTTGAGGTGTATAGAAGGCATTTATTTCATTTTTAGAAAATTTAATTTTTCACATTTTTCCAGTAAAAGTGCCAATACCCCCCCCTTTGGGTTCTTGGTGAAAATCTCACTCGACACATATCAAACAAAAATGTTTCCATGGTGTGTATTGTTGTTCATTTTCATCCAAATAAACAAAGTAAAACCCAGATTAAATCCTGAAATACAAGAAATGAGCATAAAAGATGCTTCAGCGCAATTGTTAATGTTACTAAAAGAGCCAACATTTCTAAAAATATTGCGAAAAACAACAATTTTCAGATTTAGAGTGAATGTTTGAGGTGTATAGAAGGCATTTATTTCAATTGTAGAAAATTTAATTTTTCACATTTTTCCATGAAAAGTGCCCCCCCCTTTGGGTTCTAGGTGAAAATCTCACTCGACAAAAATCAAACAAAAATGTTTCCATGGTGTGTATTGTTGTTCATTTTCATCAAATAAACCAAAAAAAACTAAGAATAAATACTGAAAGACAAGAAATGAGCATAAAAGATGCTTCAGCGCAAGTGTTAATGTTACTAAAAGAGCCCAAATTTCTTAAAATATTGCGAAAAACAACAATTTTCAGATTTAGAGTGAATGTTTGAGGTGTATAGAAGGCATTTATTTCATTTTTAGAAAATGTTTTTTTTCACATTTTTCCATGAGAAGTGCAGATACCCCCCCCTTTGGGTTCTAGGTGAAAATCTCACTCGACACAAATCAAACAAAAATGCTTCCATGGTGTGTATTGTTGTTCATTTTCATCAAATAAACAAAATAAAACCCAGAATAAATCCTGAAAGACAAGAAATGACCATAAAAGATGCTTCAGCGCAAGTGTTAATGTTACTAAAAGAGCCAAATTTTCTAAAAATATTGCGAAAAACAACAATTTTCAGTTTAAGAGTGAATGTGTGAGGTGTATAGAAGGCATTTATTTCATTTTTAGAAAATTTAATTTTTCACATTTTTCCATGAAAAGTGCCAATACCCCCCCCTTTGGGTTCTAGGTGAAAATCTCACTCGACACAAATCAAACAAAAATGTTTCCATGGTGTGTATTGTTGTTCATTTTCATCAAATAAACAAAATAAAACCAAGAATAAATACTGAAAGACAAGAAATGAGCATAAAAGATGCTTCAGCGCAAGTGTTAATGTTACTAAAAGAGCCCAAATTTCTTAAAATATTGCGAAAAACAACAATTTTCAGATTTAGAGTGAATGTTTGAGGTGTATAGAAGGCATTTATTTCATTTTTAGAAAATGTTATTTTTAACATTTTTCCATGAAAAGTCCCTATGGGTTCTAGGTGAAAATCTCACTCGACACAAATCAAACAAAAATGTTTCCATGGTGTGTATTGTTGTTCATTTTCATCAAATAAACAAAATAAAACCCAGAATAAATCCTGAAAGACAAGAAATGAGCATAAAAGATGCTTCAGCGCAAGTGTTAATGTTACTAAAAGAGCCCAAATTTCTAAAAATATTGCGAAAAACAACAATTTTCAGATTAAGAGTGAATGTTTGAGGTGTATAGAAGGCATTTATTTCATTTTTAGAAAATTTAATTTTTCACATTTTTCCATGAGAAGTGCAGATACCCCCCCTTTGGGTTCTGGGTGAAAATCTCACTCGACACAAATCAAACAAAAATGTTTCCATGGTGTGTATTGTTGTTCATTTTCATCAAATAAACAAAATAAAACCCAGAATAAATCCTGAAAAACAAGAAATGAGCATAAAAGATGCTTCAGCGCAAGTGTTAATGTTACTAAAATAGCCAACATTTCTAAAAATATTGCGAAAAACAACAATTTTCAGTTTAAGAGTGAATGTTTGAGGTGTATAAAAGGCATTTATTTCATTTTTAGAAAATTTAATTTTTCACATTTTTCCATTAAAAGTGCCAATACCCCCCCCTTTGGGTTCTAGGTGAAAATCTCACTCGACACATATCAAACAAAAATGTTTCCATGGTGTGTATTGTTGTTCATTTTCATCCAAATAAACAAAGTAAAACCCAGATTAAATCCTGAAATACAAGAAATTAGCATAAAGATGCTTCAGCGCAATTGTTAATGTTACTAAAAGAGCCAAAATTTCTAAAAATATTGCGAAAAACAACAATTTTCAGATTTAGAGTGAATGTTTGAGGTGTATAGAAGGCATTTATTTCAATTGTAGAAAATTTAATTTTTCACATTTTTCCATGAAAAGTGCCCCCCCCTTTGGGTTCTAGGTGAAAATCTCACTCGACACAAATCAAACGAATATGTTTCCATGGTATGTATTGTTGTTCATTTTCATCAAATAAACAAAATAAAACCCAGAATAAATCCTGAAAGACAAGAAATGAGCATAAAAGATGCTTCAGCGCAAGTGTTAATGTTACTAAAAGAGCCAAATTTTCTAAAAATATTGCGAAAAACAACAATTTTCAGTTTAAGAGTGAATGTGTGAGGTGTATAGAAGGCATTTATTTCATTTTTAGAAAATTTAATTTTTCACATTTTTCCATGAAAAGTGCCAATACCCCCCCCTTTGGGTTCTAGGTGAAAATCTCACTCGACACAAATCAAACAAAAATGTTTCCATGGTGTGTATTGTTGTTCATTTTCATCAAATAAACAAAATAAAACCCACATTAAATACTGAAAGACAAGAAATGAGCATAAAAGATGCTTCAGCGCAAGTTTTAATGTTACTAAAAGAGCCAAAATATCTAAAAATATTGCGAAAAACCACAATTTTCAGTTTAAGAGTGAATGTTTGAGGTGTATAGAAGGCATTTATTTCATTTTTAGAAAATTTAATTTTTCACATTTTTCCATGAGAAGTGCAGATACCTCCCCCTTTGGGTTCTAGGTGAAAATCTCACTCGAACAAATCAAACAAAAATGTTTCCATGGTGTGTATTGTTGTTCACTTTCATCAACTAAACAAAATAAAACCCATAATAAATCCTGAAAGACAAGAAATGAGCATAAAAGATGCTTCAGAGCAAGTGTTAATGTTACTGAAAGAGCCAAAATTTCTAAAAAATATTGCGAAAAACAACAATTGATTCACGAAGTTTCTCATCCCGGGACTGCGAACAAAAAAACGTTATCTTTGCAACAAAAACGTATAAATAAAACCACTATCGTAGATAAATATAAAGTATCGTAGATAAGTATAAATAAAACCACCGACCGTTAGGAAAGGAAAAGAGTCGACGAAATTTTCATTTAAGAAGTAAACGCTTTTAAAAAAACCTTCGGGAGAAAAACTAAAAAAGACACTTGAATCACGAAATTTCTCATCCCGGGACGGCGGAGGGAAATTATTAAACATGCAAAAAATGCGTATATTACCGGTAGTTTTCTAACAGTGACTGCTTTGAAAGTAAGAGAGGCGTTTAAATTTTCATTTAATGAATTTTAAGCTTTAAAAAACCGCTGAGGGAAAAACTAAAGACACAAATGAATCACGAAATTTCTCATCCCGGGACTGCGGATGAAAAATGTTATGTTTCCAAGATATATGTATAAATAAGACCATTTTCTCAAAAATAACCGTTTTCAAAGGAAGAGAAAGGGCCTCATTTTTATCAGATGAATAAAGAGCTTTATAAAGCCCTTGGAGGAAAAATATACACCACTATTGATTCGCGAAATTTCACATCCCGGGACTGTGACGGAAAAACGTTATGTTTGCAACAAATTCATATAAAAAACCATTAACTAAACAACGACCGTTAGGATAGGAAGAGAGTCGACGAATGTTTCATTTAAGAATTAAAAGCTTTTAACAACCCTCGGGAGAAAAACTAAATGGGACACTTGAATCACGAAATTTTTCTTCCCGTAACTGTGGAGGAAAATTATTATGTTTTTCCAAAAAGTCGTATATTAACGACAGTTTCCTAACAGCGACTGCTTTGAAAGGAAGAGAGGCGTTCAAATTCTCATTAAATGAATTTTAAGCTTTAAAAGACCGTTCAGGGAAAAACTATACGCCCCAAGTGAATTACGAAATTTCTCATCCCGGGACTGCGGATAACAAATATTGTTTTTATGAAATACGTTTTTAATACGACAATTTTCCGAACAACTGCCCATAGGAATGAAAAAGTCAAACAAATTTTCAAATAAGACTTACAAGCTTTAAAAAAAACCCTCGTGGGAAAACTTAAAGGAGTTACTTGAATCACGAAATTTCTCATCCCGGGACTGCGGCTGGAAAACGTTGTTTGCAAAGCATACGTATAAATTAGATCATTTTCTCAAAATCGACCGTTTTGAAAGTTAGAGAAACGACCAAATTTTCATTTGATGAATGAATAGGTTTTGAAAAAGCCCTTGGAAGAACAACTTAAACGACAATTGATTCGCGATATTCCTCATACCAGGACTGCTATTGAAAAATTTTTGTTCGCAAAAAATACGGATAAATAGGACCATTTTCTACTCAACGACCTTTTAAAAAGGTACGGAGGTGACAGAATTTTCATTCATTGAATTAAGATGCTTTTGAAAAACCCTTGGAGGAAAAACTTGAACAAATTGAATCGCGAAATTTCTCATCCCGGAGTAGCGAAGGAAAACTCTTTGTTGGCAAAAAATACGTTTATTTACCACAATTTTCTCACGAACGTCTGTTTAGAAAAAAAAGAGGCGTTCAAATTTTCATTGAATGAATTTTAAGCATTAAAAAAACGCCGATGGAAGAACTAAACGCATTAGTTGAATCACGAAATTTCTCATCCCAGGACTGCGGATAAAAAATGTTATGTTTTTAAGAAATACGTTTTAATGCGACAATTTTCTCAACAACTGCCGATAAGAAGGAAATCGGTGAAACAAATTTTTAAATTAGGACTAACAGGCTTTCAAAAAACCCTCGTGGGAAAACTTAAACGAGTTACTTGAATCTCGAAATTTCTCATCCCGGTACTGCGGCTTGAAAACATGTTTGCAAGAAATACGTATAAATGAGACCATTTTCTCAAAACCGACCGTTTAAAAAGGTAGAGAAACAACTAAATTTTCAATTGATGAATGAATAGGTGTTGAAAAAGCCCTTGGAAGAAACACATACACGACAATTGATTCACGAAGTTTCTCATCCCGGGACTGCGAACAAAAAAACGTTATGTTTCTGGAAAACATGTTTGCAAGAAATACGTATAAATGAGACCATTTTCTCAAAACCGACCGTTTTAAAAGGTAGAAAAACGACCAAATTTTCATTTGATGAATGAATAGGTTTTGAGAAAGCCCTTTGAAGAACCACCCACACGACCATTGATTCGCGAAGTTTCTCATCCCGGGACTGCGAAGGATAAACTTTCTGTTTGCAGCAAAAACGTATAAATAAAACCATTATCTTAACAACGACCGTTAAAAAAGGAAGAGAGTCGACGAAATTTTCATTTAAGAATTAAACGCTTTTTAAAAAACCCTCGGGAGAAAAACTAAACAAGACACTTGAATCACGAAAATTCTCATCCCGGGACTGCGGAGGAAAATTATTATACATGCAAAAAATGCGTAGACCATTTTCTCAGAACCGACCGATTTGAAAGGTATAGAAACGACCAAATTTTCATTTGATGAATGAAGAGCTTTTGAAACAGCCCTTGGAAGAAAAACTTAAACGACAACGGATTCGCGATATTCCTCATACCGGGACTGCTAAGCAAAATTTTTATGTTCGCAAAAAATACGGATAAAAAAGACCATTTTCTACACACGACCTTTTAAAAAGGTACGGAGGTGACAGAATTTTCATTCATTGAATTAAGATTTTTTTGAAAAACCTTCGGAGGAAAATCTTGACCAAATTGCATCGCGAAATTTCACATCCCGAGACTGCGAAGGAAAACTGCTTTGTTGGCAAAAAATACGTTGGCAAAAAATACACGACAATTGATTCACGAAGTTTCTCATCCCGGGACTGCGAACAAAAAACCGTTATGTTTGCAACAAAAACGTATATAATAAAACCATTATCTCAACACCGACCGTTAGTAAAGACAGAGAGTCGACGAAATTTTCATTTAATAATTAAATCTTTTAAAAAAACCTTCGGGAGAAAAACTAAAAAAGACACTTGAATCACGAAATTTCTCATCCCGGGACTGCAGAGGAAAATTATTATACATAAAAAAAATGCGTATATTACCGACAGTTTTCAAACAGCGACTGATTTGAAAGAAAGAGAGGTGTTTAAATTTTCATTAAATGAATTTTAAACTTTAAAAAACCGCTGAGGGAAAAACTAAACACCACAATTGAATCACGAAATTTCTCATCCCGGGACTGCGGATGAAAAATGTTATGTTTCCAAGATATATGTATAAATAAGACCATTTTTTCAAAAAAAAACCGTTTTCAAAGGAAGAGAAAGGGCCTTATTTTTATTAGATGAATAAAGAGCTTTATAAAGCCCTTGGAGGAAAAACATACACCACTATTGATTCGCGAAATTTCTCATCCCGGGACTGCGACGGAAAAACGTTATGTTTGCAACAGATACATATAAATAAAACCATTATTTAAACAACGACCGTTAGGAAAGGAAGAGAGTTGACGAAATTTACATTTAAGAATTAAAAGCTTTTAACAACCCTCGGGAGAAAAACTAAATGGGACACTTGAATCACGAAATTTCTCTTCCCGGGACTGCGGAGGAAAATTATTATGTTTTTCCAAAAAGTCGTATATTAACGACAGTTTCCTAACAGCGACTGCTTTGAAAGGAAGGGAGGCGTTCAAATTCTCATTAAATGAATTTTAACCTTTAAAAGACCGTTCAGGGAAAAACTATACGACCCAAGTGAATTACGAAATTTCTCATCCCGGGACTGCGGATAACAAATATTGTTTTTATGAAATACGTTTTAATACGACAATTTTCCCAACAACTGCCGATACAAATGAAAAAGTCAAACAAATTTTCAAATAAGACTTACAAGCTTTAAAAAAAACCCTCGTGGGAAAACTTAAACGAGTTACTTGAATCTCGAAATTTCTCATCCGGGGACTGCGGCTGGAAAACGTTATGTTTGCAAGAAATACGTAAACATTAGACCATTTACTCAAAACCGACCGTTATGAAAGTTAGAGAAACGACCGTTCCCTTGGAAAAATCCCTTGGAAGAACAACTTAATCGAGAATTGATTCGCGATATTCCTCATACCGGGACTGCGAAGGAAAATTTTTATGTTCGAAAAAATACGGATAAAAAGGACCATTTTCTACACAATGACCTTTTGAAAAGTTAGGGAGGTGACAGAATTTTCATTCATTGAATTAAGAAGCTTTTGAAAAACCTTCGGAGGAAAATCTTGACCAAATTGCATCGCGAAATTTCACATCCCGAGACTGCGAAGGAAAACTGCTTTGTTGGCAAAAAATACGTTTATTTACCACAATTTTCTCAACAACTGCCGATTAGAAGGGAATAGGTCAAACAAATTTTGAAATTAGGACTAACAAGCTTTTAAAAAACCCTCGTGGGAAAACTTCAACGAGTTACTCGAATCTCGAAATTTCTCATCCCGGTAATGCGGCTTGAAAACATGTTTGCAAGAAATACGTATAAATGATACCATTTTCTCAAAACCGACCGTTTTAAAAGGTAGAGAAACGACCAAATTTTCATTTGATGAATGAATAGGTTTTGAAAAAGCCCTTGGAAGAAACACTTACACGACAATTGATTCACGAAGTTTCTCATCCCGGGACTGCAAACAAAAAAACGTTATCCTTGCAACAAAAACGTATAAATAAAACCACTATCTCAACACCGACCGTTAGGAAAGGAAAAGAGTCGACGAAATTTTCATTTAAGAATTAAACGCTTTTAAAAAAACCTTCAGGAGAAAAACTAAAAAAGACACTTGAATCACGAAATTTCTCATCCCGGGACTGCGGAGGGAAATTATTATACATGCAAAAAATGCGTATATTACCGGTAGTTTTCTAACAGTGACTGCTTTGAAAGAAAGAGAGGCGTTTCAATTTTCATTAAATGAATTTTAAGCTTTAAAAACCGCTGAGGGAAAAACTAAACACCACAATTGAATCACAAAATTTCTCATCCCGGGACTGCGGATGAAAAATGTTATGTTTCCAAGATTTATGTATAAATAAGACCATTTTCTCAAAAAAAACCGTTTTCAAAGGAAGAGAAAGGGCCTTATTTTTATCAGATGAATAAAGAGCTTTATAAAGCCCTTGGAGGAAAAATATACACCACTATTGATTCGCGAAATTTCTCATCCCGGGACTGTGACGGAAAAACGTTATGTTTGCAACAAATTCATATAAAAAAACCATTAACTAAACAACGACCGTTAGGATAGGAAGAGAGTCGACGAATGTTTCATTTAAGAATTAAAAGCTTTTAACAACCCTCGGGAGAAAAACTAAATGAGACACTTGAATCACGAAATTTTTCTTCCCGGGACTGCGGAGGAAAATTATTATGTTTTTCTAAAAAAGTCGTATTTTAACGACAGTTTCCTAACAGCGACTGCTTTGAAAGGAAGAGAGGCGTTCAAATTCTCATTAAATGAATTTTAAGCTTTAAAAGACCGTTCAGGGAAAAACTATACGCCCCAAGTGAATTAAGAAATTTCACTTCCCGGGACTGCGGATAACAAATATTGTTTTTATGAAATACGTTTTAAAACGACAATTTTCCGAACAACTGCCCATAGGAATGAAAAAGTCAAACAAATTTTCAAATAAGACTTACAAGCTTTAAAAAAAACCCTCGTGGGAAAACTTAAAGGAGTTACTTGAATCATGAAATTTCTCATCCCGGGACTTCGGCTGGAAACGTTGTTTGCAAAGCATACCTATAAATTAGATCATTTTCTCAAAATTGACCGTTTTGAAAGTTAGAGAAACGACCAAATTTTCATTTGAGGAATAAAGAGCTTTTGAAAAAGGCCTTGGAAGAACAACTTAAACGACAATTGATTCGCGATATTCCTCATACCGGGACTGCTATGGAAAATTTTTTGTTCGCAAAAAATACGGATAAATAGAACCATTTTCTACACAACGACCTTTTAAAAAGGAACGGAGGTGACAGAATTTTCATTCATTTAATTAAGATTCTTTTGAAAAACCCTTGGAGGAAAAACTTGAACAAATTGAATCGCGAAATTTCTCATCCCGGCATTGCGAAGGAAAACTCTATGTTAGCAAAAAATACGTTTATATACCACAATTTTCTCAAGAACGTCTGTTTATAAAAAAAAGAGGGGTTCAAATTTTCATTGAATGAATTTTAAGCATTAAAAAACCGCCGAGGGAAGAACTAAACGCATTAGTTGAATCCCGAAATTTCTCATCCCGGGACTGCGGATAAAAAATGTTATGTTTTTAAGAAATCGTTTTAATACGATAATTTTCTCAACAACTACCGATTAGAAGGAAATAGGTAAAACAAATTTTTAAATTAGGACTAACAAGCTTTTAAAAAACCCTCCTGGGAAAACTTCAACGAGTAACTTGAATCTCGAAATTTCTCATCCCGGTAATGCGGCTTGAAAACATGTTTGCAAGAAATTCGTATAAATGAGACCATTTTCTCAAATCCGACCGTTTAAAAAGTAGTGAAACGACCGAATTTTCATTTGATGAATGAATAGGTTTTGAAAAAGCCCTTGGAAGAAACACTTATACGACAATTGATTCACGAAGTTTCTCATCCCGGGACTGCGAACAAAAAAACGTTATGTTTGCAACAAAAATGTATAAATAAAACCATTATCTCAACACCGACCGTTAGGAAAGGAAGAGAGTCGACGAAATTTTCATTTAAGAATTAAACGCTTTTAAAAAAACCTTCGGGAGAAAAACTAAAAAAGACACTTGAATCACAAAATTTCTCATCCGGGGACTGCGGAGGAAAATTATTATACATGTAAAAAATGCGTATATTACCGACAGTTTTCAAACAGCGACTGATTTGAAAGAAAGAGAGGCGTTTAAATTTTCATTAAATGAATTTTTAGCTTTCAAAACCGCTGAGGGAAAAACTAAACACCACAATTGAATCACAAAATTTCTCATCCCGGGACTGCGGATGAAAAATGTTATGTTTCCAAGATATATGTATAAATAAGACCATTTTCTCAAAAAAAACCGTTTTCAAAGGAAGAGAAAGGGCCTTATTTTTATTAGATGAATAAAGAGCTTTATAAAGCCCTTGGAGGAAAAACATACACCACTATTGATTCGCGAAATTTCTCATCCCGGGACTGCGACGGAAAAACGTTATGTTTGCAACAGATACATATAAATAAAACCATTATTTAAACAACGACCGTTAGGAAAGGAAGAGAGTTGACGAAATTTACATTTAAGAATTAAAAGCTTTTAACAACCCTCGGGAGAAAAACTAAATGGGACACTTGAATCACGAAATTTCTCTTCCCGGGACTGCGGAGGAAAATTATTATGTTTTTCCAAAAAGTCGTATATTAACGACAGTTTCCTAACAGCGACTGCTTTGAAAGGAAGGGAGGCGTTCAAATTCTCATTAAATGAATTTTAACCTTTAAAAAACCGTTCAGGGAAAAACTATACGCCCCAAGTGAATTACGAAATTACTCATCCCGGGACTGCGGATAACAAATATTGTTTTTATGAAATACGTTTTAATACGACAATTTTCCCAACAACTGCCGATAGGAATGAAAAAGTCAAACAAATTTTCAAATAAGACTTACAAGCTTTAAAAAAACCCTCGTGGGAAAACTTAAACGAGTTACATGAATCACGAAATTTCTCATCCCGGGACTGCGGCTGTAAAACGTTATGTTTGCAAGAAATACGTATACATTAGACCATTTACTCAAAACCGACCGTTATGAAAGGTAGAGACACGACCGTTCCCTTGGAAAAATCCCTTGGAAGAACTACTTAATCGAGAATTGATTCGCGATATTCCTCATACCGGGACTGCGAAGGAAAATGTTTATGTTCGAAAAAATACGGATAAAAAGGACCATTTTCTACACAGTGACCTTTTGAAAAGTTAGGGAGGTGACAGAATTTTCATTCATTGAATTAAGAAGCTTTTGAAAAACCTTCGGAGGAAAATCTTGACCAAATTGCATCGCGAAATTTCTCATCCCAAGACTGCGAAGGAAAACTGCTTTGTTGGCAAAAAATACGTTTATTTACCACAATTTTCTCAACAACTGCCGATTAGAAGGAAAAAGGTCAAACAAATTTTTAAATTAGGACTAACAAGCTTTCAAAAACCCTCGTGGGAAAACTTAAACGAGTTACTTGAATCTCGAAATTTCTCATCCCAGTACTGCGGCTTGAAAACATGTTTGCAAGAAATATACGTATAAATGAGACCATTTTCTCAAATCCGACCGTTTAAAAAGTAGTGAAACGACCGAATTTTCATTTGATGAATGAATAGGTTTTGAAAAAGCCCTTGGAAGAAACACTTACACGACAATTGATTCACGAAGTTTCTCATCCCGGGACTGCGAACAAAAAAACGTTATCTTTGCAACAAAAACGTATAAATAAAACCACTATCTCAACACCGACCGTTAGGAAAGGAAGAGAGTCGACGAAATTTTCATTTAAGAATTAAACACTTTTAAAAAAACCTTCGGGAGAAAAACTAAAAAAGACACTTGAATCACGAAATTTCCTATCCCGGGACTGCGGAGGGAAATTATTATACATGCAAAAAATGCGTATATTACCGGTTGTTTTCTAACAGTGACTGCTTTGAAAGTAATAGAGGCGTTTAAATTTTCATTAAATGAATTTTAAGCTTTAAAAACCGCTGAGGGAAAAACTAAACGACACAATCGAATCACGAAATTTCTCATCCCGGGACTGCGGATGAAAAATGTTATGTTTCCAAGATATATGTATAAATAAGACCATTTTCTCAAAAATAACCGTTTTCAAAGGAAGAGAAAGGGCCTTATTTTTATCAGATGAATAAAGAGCTTTATAAAGCCCTTGGAGGAAAAACATACACCACTATTGATTCGCGAAATTTCTCATCCCGGGACAGTGACGGAAAAACGTTATGTTTGCAACAAATTCATATAAAAAAACCATTAACTAAACAACGACCGTTAGGATAGGAAGAGAGTCGACGTATGTTTCATTTAAGAATTAAAAGCTTTTAACAACCCTCGGGAGAAAAACTAAATGGGACACTTGAATCACGAAATTTCTCTTCCCGGGACTGCGGAGGAAAATTATTATGTTTTTCCAAAAAGTCGTATATTAACGACAGTTTCCTAACAGCGACTGCTTTGAAAGGAAGGGAGGCGTTCAAATTCTCATTAAATGAATTTTAACCTTTAAAAAACCGTTCAGGGAAAAACTATACGCCCCAAGTGAATTACGAAATTACTCATCCCGGGACTGCGGATAACAAATATTGTTTTTATGAAATACGTTTTAATACGACAATTTTCCCAACAACTGCCGATAGGAATGAAAAAGTCAAACAAATTTTCAAATAAGACTTACAAGCTTTAAAAAAAACCCTCGTGGGAAAACTTAAACGAGTTACGTGAATCACGAAATTTCTCATCCCGGGACTGCGGCTGGAAAACGTTATGTTTGCAAGAAATACGTATACATTAGACCATTTACTCAAAACCGACCGTTATGAAAGGTAGAGACACGACCGTTCCCTTGGAAAAATCCCTTGGAAGAACTACTTAATCGAGAATTGATTCGCGATATTCCTCATACCGGGACTGCGAAGGAAAATGTTTATGTTCGAAAAAATACGGATAAAAAGGACCATTTTCTACACAGTGACCTTTTGAAAAGTTAGGGAGGTGACAGAATTTTCATTCATTGAATTAAGAAGCTTTTGAAAAACCTTCGGAGGAAAATCTTGACCAAATTGCATCGCGAAATTTCTCATCCCAAGACTGCGAAGGAAAACTGCTTTGTTGGCAAAAAATACGTTTATTTACCACAATTTTCTCAACAACTGCCGATTAGAAGGAAAAAGGTCAAACAAATTTTCAAATAAGACTTACAAGCTTTAAAAAAAACCCTCGTGGGAAAACTTAAACGAGTTACGTGAATCACGAAATTTCTCATCCCGGGACTGCGGCTGGAAAACGTTATGTTTGCAAGAAATACGTATACATTAGACCATTTACTCAAAACCGACCGTTATGAAAGGTAGAGACACGACCGTTCCCTTGGAAAAATCCCTTGGAAGAACTACTTAATCGAGAATTGATTCGCGATATTCCTCATACCGGGACTGCGAAGGAAAATGTTTATGTTCGAAAAAATACGGATAAAAAGGACCATTTTCTACACAGTGACCTTTTGAAAAGTTAGGGAGGTGACAGAATTTTCATTCATTGAATTAAGAAGCTTTTGAAAAACCTTCGGAGGAAAATCTTGACCAAATTGCATCGCGAAATTTCTCATCCCAAGACTGCGAAGGAAAACTGCTTTGTTGGCAAAAAATACGTTTATTTACCACAATTTTCTCAACAACTGCCGATTAGAAGGAAAAAGGTCAAACAAATTTTTAAATTAGGACTAACAAGCTTTCAAAAACCCTCGTGGGAAAACTTAAACGAGTTACTTGAATCTCGAAATTTCTCATCCCAGTACTGCGGCTTGAAAACATGTTTGCAAGAAATATACGTATAAATGAGACCATTTTCTCAAATCCGACCGTTTAAAAAGTAGTGAAACGACCGAATTTTCATTTGATGAATAAATAGGTTTTGAAAAAGCCCTTGGAAGAAACACTTACACGACAATTGATTCACGAAGTTTCTCATCCCGGGACTGCGAACAAAAAAACGTTATCTTTGCAACAAAAACGTATAAATAAAACCACTATCTCAACACCGACCGTTAGGAAAGGAAGAGAGTCGACGAAATTTTCATTTAAGAATTAAACACTTTTAAAAAAACCTTCGGGAGAAAAACTAAAAAAGACACTTGAATCACGAAATTTCCTATCCCGGGACTGCGGAGGGAAATTATTATACATGCAAAAAATGCGTATATTACCGGTTGTTTTCTAACAGTGACTGCTTTGAAAGTAATAGAGGCGTTTAAATTTTCATTAAATGAATTTTAAGCTTTAAAAACCGCTGAGGGAAAAACTAAACGACACAATCGAATCACGAAATTTCTCATCCCGGGACTGCGGATGAAAAATGTTATGTTTCCAAGATATATGTATAAATAAGACCATTTTCTCAAAAATAACCGTTTTCAAAGGAAGAGAAAGGGCCTTATTTTTATCAGATGAATAAAGAGCTTTATAAAGCCCTTGGAGGAAAAACATACACCACTATTGATTCGCGAAATTTCTCATCCCGGGACAGTGACGGAAAAACGTTATGTTTGCAACAAATTCATATAAAAAAACCATTAACTAAACAACGACCGTTAGGATAGGAAGAGAGTCGACGAATGTTTCATTTAAGAATTAAAAGCTTTTAACAACCCTCGGGAGAAAAACTAAATGGGACACTTGAATCACGAAATTTTTCTTCCCGGGACTGCGGAGGAAAATTATTATGTTTTTCCAAAAAGTCGTATATTAACGACAGTTTCCTAACAGCGACTGCTTTGAAAGGAAGGGAGGCGTTCAAATTCTCATTAAATGAATTTTAACCTTTAAAAGACCGTTCAGGGAAAAACTATACGCCCCAAGTGAATTACGAAATTTCTCATCCCGGGACTGCGGATAACAAATATTGTTTTTATGAAATACGTTTTAATACGACAATTTTCCGAACAACTGCCCATAGGAATGAAAAAGTCAAACAAATTTTAAACTAAGACTTACAAGCTTTAAAAAAAACCCTCGTGGGAAAACTTAAAGGAGTTACATGAATCACGAAATTTCTCATCCCGGGACTGCGGCTGGAAAACCTTGTTTGCAAAGCATACGTATAAATTAGATCATTTTCTCAAAATCGACCGTTTTGAAAGTTAGAGAAATGACCAAATTTTCATTTAAGGAATAAAGAGCTTTTGAAAAAGGCCTTGGAAGAACAACTTAAACGACAATTGATTCGCGATATTCCTCATACCGGGACTGCTATGGAAAATTTTTTCTTCGCAAAAAATACGGATAAATAGGACCATTTTCTACACAACGACATTTTAAAAGGGTACGGAGGTGACAGAATTTTCATTCATTGAATTAAGATGTTTTTGAAAAACCCTTGGAGGAAAAACTTGAACAAATTGAATCGCGAAATTTCTCATCCCGGAGTAGCGAAGGAAAACTCTTTGTTGGCAAAAAATACGTTTATTTACCACAATTTTCTCACGAACGTCTGTTTAGAAAAAAAAGTAGCGTTCAAATTTTCATTGAATGAATTTTAAGCATTAAAAAAACGCCGAGGGAAGAACTAAACGCATTAGTTGAATCACGAAATTTCTCATCCCGGGACTGCGGATAAAAAATGTTATGTTTTTAAGAAATACGTTTTAATGCGACAATTTTCTCAACAACTGCCGATTAGAAGGAAATAGGTGAAACAAATTTTTAATTAGGACTAACAGGCTTTCAAAAAACCCTCGTGGGAAAACTTAAACGAGTTACTTGAATCTCGAAATTTCTCATCCCGGTACTGCGGCTTGAAAACATGTTTGCAAGAAATACGTATAAATGAGACCATTTTCTCAAATCCGACCGTTTAAAAAGGTAGAGAAACGACCAAATTTTCAATTAATGAATGAATAGGTTTTGAAAAAGCCCTTGGAAGAAACACTTATACGACAATTGATTCACGAAGTTTCTCATCCCGGGACTGCGAACAAAAAAACGTTATGTTTGCAACAAAAATGTATAAATAAAACCATTATCTCAACACCGACCGTTAGGAAAGGAAGAGAGTCGACGAAATTTTCATTTAAGAATTAAACGCTTTTAAAAAAACCTTCGGGAGAAAAACTAAAAAAGACACTTGAATCACGAAATTTCTCATCCCGGGACTGCGGAGGGAAATTATTATACATGTAAAAAATGCGTATATTACCGACAGTTTTCAAACAGCGACTGATTTGAAAGAAAGAGAGGCGTTTAAATTTTCATTAAATGAATTTTTAGCTTTCAAAACCGCTGAGGGAAAAACTAAACACCACAATTGAAACACAAAATTTCTCATCCCGGGACTGCGAATGAAAAATGTTATGTTTCCAAGATATATGTATAAATAAGACCATTTTCTCAAAAAAAACCGTTTTCAAAGGAAGAGAAAGGGCCTTATTTTTATTAGATGAATAAAGAGCTTTATAAAGCCCTTGGAGGAAAAACATACACCACTATTGATTCGCGAAATTTCTCATCCCGGGACTGCGACGGAAAAACGTTATGTTTGCAACAGATACATATAAATAAAACCATTATTTAAACAACGACCGTTAGGAAAGGAAGAGAGTTGACGAAATTTACATTTAAGAATTAAAAGCTTTTAACAACCCTCGGGAGAAAAACTAAATGGGACACTTGAATCACGAAATTTCTCTTCCCGGGACTGCGGAGGAAAATTATTATGTTTTTCCAAAAAGTCGTATATTAACGACAGTTTCCTAACAGCGACTGCTTTGAAAGGAAGGGAGGCGTTCAAATTCTCATTAAATGAATTTTAACCTTTAAAAAACCGTTCAGGGAAAAACTATACGCCCCAAGTGAATTACGAAATTACTCATCCCGGGACTGCGGATAACAAATATTGTTTTTATGAAATACGTTTTAATACGACAATTTTCCCAACAACTGCCGATAGGAATGAAAAAGTCAAACAAATTTTCAAATAAGACTTACAAGCTTTAAAAAAAACCCTCGTGGGAAAACTTAAACGAGTTACGTGAATCACGAAATTTCTCATCCCGGGACTGCGGCTGGAAAACGTTATGTTTGCAAGAAATACGTATACATTAGACCATTTACTCAAAACCGACCGTTATGAAAGGTAGAGACACGACCGTTCCCTTGGAAAAATCCCTTGGAAGAACTACTTAATCGAGAATTGATTCGCGATATTCCTCATACCGGGACTGCGAAGGAAAATGTTTATGTTCGAAAAAATACGGATAAAAAGGACCATTTTCTACACAGTGACCTTTTGAAAAGTTAGGGAGGTGACAGAATTTTCATTCATTGAATTAAGAAGCTTTTGAAAAACCTTCGGAGGAAAATCTTGACCAAATTGCATCGCGAAATTTCTCATCCCAAGACTGCGAAGGAAAACTGCTTTGTTGGCAAAAAATACGTTTATTTACCACAATTTTCTCAACAACTGCCGATTAGAAGGAAAAAGGTCAAACAAATTTTTAAATTAGGACTAACAAGCTTTCAAAAACCCTCGTGGGAAAACTTAAACGAGTTACTTGAATCTCGAAATTTCTCATCCCAGTACTGCGGCTTGAAAACATGTTTGCAAGAAATATACGTATAAATGAGACCATTTTCTCAAATCCGACCGTTTAAAAAGTAGTGAAACGACCGAATTTTCATTTGATGAATGAATAGGTTTTGAAAAAGCCCTTGGAAGAAACACTTACACGACAATTGATTCACGAAGTTTCTCATCCCGGGACTGCGAACAAAAAAACGTTATCTTTGCAACAAAAACGTATAAATAAAACCACTATCTCAACACCGACCGTTAGGAAAGGAAGAGAGTCGACGAAATTTTCATTTAAGAATTAAACACTTTTAAAAAAACCTTCGGGAGAAAAACTAAAAAAGACACTTGAATCACGAAATTTCCTATCCCGGGACTGCGGAGGGAAATTATTATACATGCAAAAAATGCGTATATTACCGGTTGTTTTCTAACAGTGACTGCTTTGAAAGTAATAGAGGCGTTTAAATTTTCATTAAATGAATTTTAAGCTTTAAAAACCGCTGAGGGAAAAACTAAACGACACAATCGAATCACGAAATTTCTCATCCCGGGACTGCGGATGAAAAATGTTATGTTTCCAAGATATATGTATAAATAAGACCATTTTCTCAAAAATAACCGTTTTCAAAGGAAGAGAAAGGGCCTTATTTTTATCAGATGAATAAAGAGCTTTATAAAGCCCTTGGAGGAAAAACATACACCACTATTGATTCGCGAAATTTATCATCCCGGGACAGTGACGGAAAAACGTTATGTTTGCAACAAATTCATATAAAAAAACCATTAACTAAACAACGACCGTTAGGATAGGAAGAGAGTCGACGAATGTTTCATTTAAGAATTAAAAGCTTTTAACAACCCTCGGGAGAAAAACTAAATGGGACACTTGAATCACGAAATTTTTCTTCCCGGGACTGCGGAGGAAAATTATTAAGTTTTTCCAAAAAGTCGTATATTAACGACAGTTTCCTAACAGCGACTGCTTTGAAAGGAAGGGAGGCGTTCAAATTCTCATTAAATGAATTTTAACCTTTAAAAGACCGTTCAGGGAAAAACTATACGCCCCAAGTGAATTACGAAATTTCTCATCCCGGGACTGCGGATAACAAATATTGTTTTTATGAAATACGTTTTAATACGACAATTTTCCGAACAACTGCCCATAGGAATGAAAAAGTCAAACAAATTTTAAACTAAGACTTACAAGCTTTAAAAAAAACCCTCGTGGGAAAACTTAAAGGAGTTACATGAATCACGAAATTTCTCATCCCGGGACTGCGGCTGGAAAACCTTGTTTGCAAAGCATACGTATAAATTAGATCATTTTCTCAAAATCGACCGTTTTGAAAGTTAGAGAAATGACCAAATTTTCATTTAAGGAATAAAGAGCTTTTGAAAAAGGCCTTGGAAGAACAACTTAAACGACAATTGATTCGCGATATTCCTCATACCGGGACTGCTATGGAAAATTTTTTCTTCGCAAAAAATACGGATAAATAGGACCATTTTCTACACAACGACATTTTAAAAGGGTACGGAGGTGACAGAATTTTCATTCATTGAATTAAGATGTTTTTGAAAAACCCTTGGAGGAAAAACTTGAACAAATTGAATCGCGAAATTTCTCATCCCGGAGTAGCGAAGGAAAACTCTTTGTTGGCAAAAAATACGTTTATTTACCACAATTTTCTCACGAACGTCTGTTTAGAAAAAAAAGTAGCGTTCAAATTTTCATTGAATGAATTTTAAGCATTAAAAAAACGCCGAGGGAAGAACTAAACGCATTAGTTGAATCACGAAATTTCTCATCCCGGGACTGCGGATAAAAAATGTTATGTTTTTAAGAAATACGTTTTAATGCGACAATTTTCTCAACAACTGCCGATTAGAAGGAAATAGGTGAAACAAATTTTTAATTAGGACTAACAGGCTTTCAAAAAACCCTCGTGGGAAAACTTAAACGAGTTACTTGAATCTCGAAATTTCTCATCTAGGGCCTTTAAACTTGAATCACGAAATTTCTCATCTAGGGCCTGCGGAGGAAAATTATTATACATGCAATAAATGCGTATATTACCGACAGTTTTCTAAAAGCGACTGCTTTGAAAGTAAGAGAGGCGTTCAAATTTTCATTAAATGAATTTTAAGCTTTAAAATACGGCTGAGGGAAAACTAAACGCCATAATTGAATCACGAAATTTCTCATCCTGGGACTGCGGATAATAAATATTGTTTTTAAGGAATACGTTTTAATACGAATATTTCCCAAAAAAAACCAATAGGAAGGAAAAAGGCAAACAAATTTTCAAATAAGACTTACAAGCTTTCAAAAAAACCCTCGTGGGAAAACTTAAACGAGTTACTTGAATCTCGAAATTTCTCATCCCGGTACTGCGGCTTGAAAACACATTTGAAAGAAATACGTATAAATGAGACCATTTTCTCAAAACCGACCGTTTTAAAAGGTAGAGAAACGACCAAATTTTCATTTGATGAATGAATAGGTTTTGAAAAAGTCCTTGGAAGAAACACTTACACGAAAATTGATTCACAAAGTTTCTCATCCCGGGACTGCGAACAAAAAAACGTTATGTTTCTGGAAAACATGTTTGCAAGAAATACGTATAAATGAGACCATTTTCTCAAAACCGACCGTTTTAAAAGGTAGACAAACGACCAAATTTTCATTTGATGAATGAATAGGTTTTGAAAAAGCCCTTGGAAGAAACACTTACACGACAATTGATTCACGAAGTTTCTCATCCCGTGACTGCGAACAAAAAAACGTTATGTTTGCAACAAAAACGTATAAATAAAACCATTATCTCAACACCGACCGTTAGGAAAGGAAGAGAGTCGACGAAATTTTCATTTAAGAATTAAACGCTTTTAAAAAAACCTTCGGGAGAAAAACTAAAAAAGACACTTGAATCACGAAATTTCTCATCCCGGGACTGCGGAGGAAAATTATTATACATGCAAAAAATGCGTAGACCATTTCCTCAAAACCGACCGTTTTGAAAGGTAGAGAAACGACCAAATTTTCATTTGATGAATGAAGAGCTTTTGAAACCGCCCATGGAAGAAAAACTTAAACAACAATTGATTCGCGATATTCCTCATACCGGGACTGCTAAGCAAAATTTTTATGTTCGCAAAAAATACGGATAAAAAGGACCATTTTCTACACACGACCTTTTAAAAAGGTACGGAGGTGACAGAATTTTCATTCATTGAATTAAGATTTTTTGAAAAACCCTTGGAGAAAATACTTGAACAAATTGAATCGCGAAATTTCTCATCCCGGCGTTGCGAAGGAAAACTCTATGTTGACAAAAAATACGTTTATTCAACCCACAATTTTCTCAATAACGTCTGTTTAGAAAAAAAAGGCGTTTAAATTTTCATTGAATGAATTTTAAGCATTAAAAAACCTCCGAGGGAAGTACTAAACGCATTAGTTGAATCACGAAATTTCTCATCCCGGGACTGCGGATAAAAATGTTATGTTTTTAAGAAATTATTTTAATACGACAATTTTCTCAACAACTACCGATTAGAAGGAAATAGGTCAAACAAATTTTTAAATTAGGACTAACAAGCTTTTAAAAAACCCTCGTGGGAAAACTTCAACGAGTTACTTGAATCTCGAAATTTCTCATCCCGGTAATGCGGCTTGAAAACATGTTTGCAAGAAATACGTATAAATGAGACCATTTTCTCAAAACCGACCGTTTTAAAAGGTAGAGAAACGACCAAATTTTCATTTGATGAATGAATAGGTTTTGAAAAAGCCCTTGGAAGAAACACTTACACGACAATTGATTCACGAAGTTTCTCATCCCGGGACTGCGAACAAAAAAACGTTATGTTTGCAACAAAAACGTATAAATAAAACCATTATCTCAACACCGACCGTTAGGAAAGGAAGAGAGTCGACGAAATTTTCATTTAAGAATTAAACGCTTTTAAAAAAACCTTCGGGAGAAAAACTAAAAAAGACACTTGAATCACGAAATTTCTCATCCCAAGACTGCGGAGGAAAATTATTATACATACAAAAAATGCGTATATTACCGACAGTTTTCAAATAGCGACTGATTTGAAAGAAAGAGAGGCGTTTAAATTTTCATTAAATGAATTTTAAGCTTTAAAAAACCGCTGAGGGAAAAACTAAACACCACAATTGAATCACGTAATTTCTCATCTCGGGACTGCGGATGAAAAATGTAATGTTTCCAAGATATATGTATAAATAAGACCATTTTCTCAAAAAAAAACCGTTTTCAAAGGAAGAGAAAGGGGCTTATTTTTATTAGATGAATAAAGAGCTTTATAAAGCCCTTGGAGGAAAAACATACACCACTATTGATTCGCGACATTTCTCATCCCGGGACTGCGACGGAAAAACGTTATGTTTGCAACAGATACATATAAAAAAAACCATTATTTAAACAACGACCGTTACGAAAGGAAGAGAGTTGACGAAATTTTAATTTAAGAATTAAAAGCTTTTAAAAAAAACCTCGGGAGAAAAACTAAACAAGACACTTGAATCACGAAATTTCTCATCCCGGGACTGCGGCTGGAAAACGTTATGTTTGCAAGAAATACGTAATTATTAGACCATTTACTCAAAACCGACCGTTATGAAAGGTAGAGAAACGACCGTTCCCTTGGAAAAATCCCTTGGAAGAACAACTTAATCGAGAATTGATTCGCGATATTCCTCATACCGGGACTGCGAAGGAAAATTTTTATGTTCGAAAAAATACGGATAAAAAGGACCATTTTCTACACAATGACCTTTTGAAAAGTTAGGGAGGTGACAGAATTTTCATTCATTGAATTAAGAAGCTTTTGAAAAACCTTCGGAGGAAAATCTTGACCAAATTGCATCGCGAAATTTCTCATCCCGAGGCTGTGAAGGAAAACTGCTTTGTTGGCAAAAAAATACGTTCATTTACCATAATTTTCTCAACAACGTCTGCTTTGAAAGGAAGAGAGGCGTTCAATTTCTCATTAAATGAATTTTAAGATTTAAAAAACCGTTCAGGGAAAAACTATACGCCACAATTGAATTACGAAATTTCTCATCCCGGGACTGCGGATAACAAATATTTTTTTATGATATTCGTTTTAATACGACAATTTTTCCAACAACTGCCGATAGGAATGAAAAAGTCAAACAAATTTTCAAATAAGACTTACAAGCTTTCAAAAAAACCCTCGTGGGAAAACTTAAACGAGTTACTTGATTCACGAAAATTCTCATCCCGGAACTGCGGCTGGAAAACGTTATGTTTGCAAGAAATAAGTATAAATTAGACCATTTTCTCAAAACCGACCGTTTTGAAAAGTAGAGAAACGACAAAATTTTTATTTGATGAATGAAGAGCATTTGAAAAAGCCCTTGGAAGAACAACTTACACGACAATTGATTCGCGTTATTCCTCATGCCGGGACTGCGAAGGAAAATTTTCGTGGTCGCCAAAAATACGGATAAAAAGGACCATTTTCTACACAACGACCTTTTGGAAAGGTAGGCAGGTGAAAGAATTTTCATTCATTGAATTAAGATGCTTTTGAAAAACCCTCGGAGGAAAAACTTGACCAAATTGAATCGCGAAATTTCTCAACCGGAGACTGCGAAGGAAAACAGCTATGTTGGCAAAAAATACGTATATTTACCACAATTTTCTCAAGAAGTGTGTTTAGAAAATATAAGAGGCGTTCAAATTTTCATTGTATGAATTTAAAACATTAAAAAAGGCTGAGGGAAAAGTAAACGCAATAGTTAAATCACGAAATTTCTCATCCCGGGACTTCGGATAAAAATGTTATGTTTTTAAGAAATACGTTTTAATACGAAAATTTTCTCAACATATGCCGATTAGAAGGAAATAGGTCAAACAAATTTTTAAATTAAGAGTAACAAGCTTTAACAAAAACCCTCGTGGGAAAAAATAAACGAGTTACTTGAATCTCGAAATTTCTCATCCCGGTACTGCGGCTGGAAAACATGTTTGCAAGTAATACATATAAATGAGACCATTTTCTTAAAACCGACCGTTTTAAAAGGTAGAGAAACGACTAAATTTTCATTTGATGAATGAATATGTTTTGAAAAAGCCCTTGGAGGAAAAACATACACCAAAATTGATTCGCGAAAATTTTCATCCCGGGACTGCGACAGAAAAACGTTATGTTTGCAACAAATACATATAAATTAAACCATTATCTAAACAACGACCGTTAGGAAAGGAAGAGAGTCGACGAAATTTTCATTTAAGAATTGAAAGCTTTTAAAAATACCCTCGGGAGAAAAACTAAACAAGACACTTGAATCACGAAATTTCTCATCCTGGGACTGCGGAGGAAAATTATTATACATGCAAAAAAAGCGTATATTATAGACAGTTTTCTAACAGCGACTGCTTTGAAAGGAAGAGACGCGTTCAAATTCTCATTAAATGAATTTTAAGATTTAAAAAACCGTTCAGGGAAAAACTATACGCCACAATTGAATTACGAAATTTCTCATCCCGGGACTGCGGATAAAAAATATTTTTTTTAAGAAATACGTTTTAATACGACAATTTTCCCAACAACTGCCGATAGGAAGGAAAAAGGCAAACAAATTTTCAATTATGACATACAAGCTTTCAAAAAAAACCTCGTGAGAAAACTTAAAGGAGTACTTTAAATCACGAAATTTCTCATCCCGGGACTGCGGTTTGAAAACGTTGTTTGAATGAAATACGTATAAATTAGACCATTTTGTCAAAACCGACCGTTTTGAAAGGTAGAGAAACGACCAAATTTTCATTTGATGAATGAAGAGCTTTTGAAACAACCCTTGGAAGAACATTTTACACGACATTTGATTCGCGAAATTCCTCATACCGGGACTGCGAAGGAAAATTTTTATGTTCGCAAAAAATACGGATATAAAGGACCATTTTCTACGCAACGACCTTTTGAAAAGGTAGGGTGGTGACAGAATTTTCATTCATTGAATTAAGAAGCTTTTGAAAAACTCACGGAGGAAAAACTTGACCAAATTGCATGGCGAAATTTCTCATCCCAAGACTGCGAAGGAAAACTGCTATGTTGGCAAAATATACGTTTATTTACCACAATTTTCTCAAGAACGTCTGTTTATAAAGTATAAGAGGTGATCAAATTTTTATTGAATGAATTAAAGGTTTCATGAATATTCTTTAAAGAAAAACCTAACATAAAATTTGAATCACGAAATATCTCTGCCCGGGACTGCGGAGAAAAGCTGATACGTTTGAAAAAATAAATGTAAAAATACGACATTTTTCAACACAACAACCTTTTGGAAAGGTAGGGAGGCGACCGAATTTTCATTCATTGAATTAAGAAGCTTTTAAAAAACCTCGGAGGAAAAACTTGACTAAATTGAATCGCGAACTTTCTCATCCCGGGACTTCGGAGGAAAACTGCTATGTTGGCCAAAAATTCGAATATTTACCACAATTTTCTCAACAACGTTATTTTAGAAAGGAAAAGAGGCGACCGAATTTTAATTGAATGAATTTAATGCTTTTAAGAAAATTCATTGAAGATAAACCTAACACGACCTTTGAAACGTTAAATATCTCATCCCGGGACTGCGGAGGAAATTAGTTATGTTCGCAAGAAAAAGATGTGATTAAGACTATTTCCTCAACAAAAACTGTTGAGAAATGTAGACAGGCGACAAAATTTTCATTCAATGAATTGATAGCTTTTAAAAAAAACCCTTGGAAATACTAAACATGAATATTCAAACACGAAATATATCATCCCGGGACTGCGGATGAAAAACGTTATGTTTGCAAGAAATACGGATAAATTAGACCATTTTCTGTAAACGACAGATTTGAAAGAAAGAGAAACGACCAAATTTTTATTTGATGAATGAAGAGCTTTGAAAAAGCTCTTCGAAAAACAACTTACACGACAATTGATTCGCGAAACTTCTCATCCCGGGACTGCGATGGAAAATTGTTATGTTCGCAAAAAAATGGATAAATCGACCATTTTCTACACAAAGACCGTTGGCGAAGGTAGTGAGGCGACCAAATTTTATTTGAAAGAACTAAAAGCTTTTAAAAAACCCTTGGAAATACTAAACTAGACAATTAAATCACGAAATTTTTCATCCCGGGTCTGCGGAAGAAAAACGTAATGTTTGTTAAAATACGTACAAAGAAGACCATTTTCTTAAAACCGACAGTTTTGAAAGAAAGATAAACGACCAAATTTTTATTTGATGAATAAAAAGCTTTTAAAAAAGCCTTTAGAAGAACAACTTACACGACAATTGATTCGCGAAATTTCTCATCCCGTGATTGTGAAGGAAAATTGTCGTGTTTGCAAAAAATACGGATAAAAACGACCATTTTCTACACAACGACCGTTGGCGAAGGTAGCGGGGCGACCAAATTTTCATTCAAAGAACTAAAAGCTTTTAAAAATACCCTCGTGAGAAAAGCTAAGCGAGACACTTGAATCACTAAATTTCTCATCCCGGGACTGCATAGGAAAAATGTTATGTTTGCGGGAAAAACCTTTAAATACGACAATTTTTTCGGCAACATCCGTTTCGAAGATAAAAGAGTCAACCAAAATTTCTATTTAAATTAAAAGCTTTAAAAAAAACCCTCCTGGAAAAAACTTAACGAGTTACTTGAAACACGAAATTTTTCATCCCGGGACTGCGGAGGAAAATATTGTTTCCTAAAAATACTTATATATACGAATATTTTTCGAACAAAGACCGGTTAGAAAGGAAGAGAGGCGCCCCAATTTTCATTCCATGAAATTTAAGCTTTTAAAAAATTCTTGGATGAAAAACGTAACACGACATTTGAATCTAGAAATTTCTCTGCCCACTACTGCGAAGGAAAATTGTTATGTTTGAAAAAACATACGTATAAATACGAATTTTTCTACACAACGACCGTTTGGAAAGGTAGCGAGGCGACCAAATTTTCATTCAATGAACTTAAAGCTTTTAAAAAAACCCTCGGGCGAAAAACTAAACGAGAGACTAGAATCACGAGATTTCTACTCCCGGGACTGCGGAGGAAAACCGCTATGTTGGCAAAAAATACGTATATTTACCACATTTTTCTCAACAACTTCTTTTTAGAAAGGAAAAGAGGCGACCAAATTTTCATTGAATGAATTAAAGGTTTCATGAATATTCTTTAAAGAAAAACCTAACACAAAATTTGAATCACGAAATATCTCTGCCCGGGACTGCGGAGAAAAGCTGTTACGTTTGAAAAAATAAATGTAAAAATACGACATTTTTCTACACAACAACCTTTTGGAAAGGTAGGAAGGCGACCGAATTTTCATTCATTATATTAAGAAGCTTTTAAAAAACCCTCGGAGGAAAAACTTGCTAAATTGTAACGCGAAATTTCTCATCCCGGGACTGCGGAGGAAAACTGCTATGTTGGCAAAAAATACGAGTATTTACCACAATTTTCTCAACATCGTCTGTTTAGAAAGGAAAAGAGGCGACCGAATTTTCATTGAATGAATTTAATGCTTTTAAGAAAATTCAATGAAGATAAACCTAACACGACCTTTGAAACGTTAAATATCTCATCCCGGGACTGCGGAGGAAATTAGTTATGTTCCCAAGAAAAAGATGTGATTAAGACTATTTCCTCAACAAAAACTGTTTAGAAATGTAGACAGGCAACCAAATTTTCATTCAATGAATTGATAGCTTTTAAAAAAACCCTTGGAAATACTAAACATGACAATTCAAACACGAAATTTATCATCCCGGGACTGCGGATAAAAAACGTTATGTTTGGAATAAATACGTATAAATAAGACCTTTTTCTCAAAAATAACCGTTTTGAAAGGAAGAAAAACGACCTTATTTTTATAAGATGAATAAAGAGCTTTTAAAAAAGCCCTAGGAGGAAAAACTTACACTACAATTGATTCGCGAAATTTCTCATCCCGGGACTGCGGAGGAAAAACGTTATGTTTGCAAGAAGTACGTATAATTTAGACTATTTGCTCAACAACGACCATTTAAAAAAATAGACAGGCGACCAAATTTAATACAATGAATCGAAAGCTTTAAAACATACCATCAGAGGGAATCAGAAAAACATTGTATCTTACGGACCCACTACTTTGGCTCAAAATAATATAAGTTGTATGAGACTAAATAATGATGACAAAAGACTGATATTAGCAAATTGCTATAGACAAAAGTTTAAACTCTTCTCGTTTAATTAAAACTTTTGCCTTCTGTGTACTCTACCAGCAAAATTCAAAACTGGATGAGCATTAATATAGTCACCAATTTCATATTTAATACGACAATATTCATTGAAAACATCATTAATCTCACCTTCTGAGCAGAGATTACATCTGATATCTGTAAGTACACTTCAAAAAATAATCACATTTTCTTCATATATTTTAAGGTAATCGCAAAGGTATTCGGAATGGAAAACTTTTATATTACCTCTTAAATTGAAGGATAATGGGGATATATTCATTTAGAAAGGAGAAGTTTGAAGATATTGCAAGTAAATCATCCTTTCGTGATCGCACAAGGTTGAATATATATCTGTCTATATATTGTTTATCAATCTTTACCGAAACTGCAACTGGGGCCAATGATAAAATGGGGAAAATACTTTCAATTTTACACAGCAATTTAGACTAGACTCTTCAATAACATATAGAATCTCCTAAGGTATTTTAAATATCGAGGCTTATTGACCGAGAATGTAAACCACATAGCTTTCTTCAATAATATAATAGCCGACACACGACCTGCTGTCAACAAAATGTCAAAGTGCAGTACCATCACCCAGCAATGGACATTAAGGTCATAATGCCGAGAATAGTCATCTCGACCCCGAATGATATCACACTGAGACCGGTGAAGTTCTAAGAAGTAGTCGAGGGCTTTCTCCTTCTTCTGGCCATTGCTCTTGCTCTTCACACCCTGTGGGTGCACCTATGCAAAGAGGTACTTCATTTCCAAGGTCACTAAATGCTCATCCCCCAGACGATTCATGAAGAAATGATGAACTTGCTTGAAGAAGTTGAGCACATCCTTCCCATTAAGGTCACATTTTCCTGAACAACCTAAATGGACAAACAATGCTAATGCCACTTGGCAAATGCATTCATTCACAATTCAAACTGCTTTCTCCCCCAATCCTGCCGTGACCCATCAGTTGAACGGTCCCTCTGTGCCAAAGGTCCTTCCTCTTGGAGAAAATTTGCTAGAACCTTTGAGAGAAACTTACCAGCAAACCTGACCTTACCCTGGCGAACATGTCCATGAATTATGTTGATTGTCGCCCTAAAAGCAGGACGTTTGATACTCAAGGATCCCCTAGTCTGGTAAACGCAACTGGAGATTAAGTATTCCATGCGCTCTTCCTATCAACCCAAACAATTCAATGCAAGACCTAGCACATGTTGAAAACCTTTAGATATAGGTTGCATAGTCGGATTGCAATCCTGATCCAACTCCCCTTCAGTCAGGTGGAGTGCTATTTGATGTAGACCTTTGAGAGTCGCGTTGGATGCCAAATTCATTCAGATCTCCCTCGTCTTCAAGTGTTTCCCGCCCAAATTCATGACAAGACCGTGACGAACACAATCGTAATGTAGGCGTCTTTATTTGGCTAATTGATTCTCAATTCTCTCTGTAAAACAACCCCTTGGGCTGTCAGTTGAACACCAATCTTTGAATCCACGCTCACCCATGATTGCCTGACAGAAGTATTTCTCTACGATATCCTCTTCCATTGGATGGTAGTCTATCTCTGGACATACTGAAGCCGAAATCTCTATCGACCCTTGCGTTTGTTTTACCCCATCCAGAAACCCAGTAACAGTTTATTCCGTGGAAGAAATATCTACCAGGCATATTACTATTTAAACATCTGGACAAAATACTAGCCAACTTGTAGGAAGAGTGATGACCAATATTAATTTTATTGTTTTTAGGCTCAAAACTAATGGCAATTAAAGTAATTAAGTGAATGGCAATTACTTGAGTGCCATTCGGCCACTCTTTCCCAAAGACCAAGTGGGAGGAACATCGAGGTCTTTGAGCGATGAATACAGCTTTTTCTGGATTCTGCCAATGTTCCACAAAAGGTGCTCTTTGCCCGAGTCCCAATGAGGAACCATCTTCGCTTGGCGTATCGCCGAGCTGTGCGTTATGGTGCCAGTTATGTTAGACTCTGTTGTCCTTGCTTTCACCTTTTGTTGAAAATGGTATATCACGGAACAACGAATCAACAACAAGTTTTTTGTGAAGTGCTGAGGTAGAAGTTATCAAGAAATTACTGAGATGTTAACAGCTGTTTACGGTGATGATGATTTGAAGGAAATATCCGTTATCAAATGGATTAAGCGTTTTAAAAATGGCCGACAAGACACCACGGATGATGAAAGATGCCGGGACGACCTTCAACCCTCTCCTGTGATGACATTGGAAACATCGATCGTGTGCGGTCCCTTGTCCCTACCGATCGTCATAAATCAACTGTTTGTTCGAATAATAAACGAAAAAGGAGTTTGATTTACTTAAATTGAAGAAATTTAGAGAAAGTACGCGTTTTCATCAAAAATACGATCATTGGATGAAAACTAGCCGTTTTCAGTGGACACGCCGCAAAACATGCGCGTGGAAAATCATAACACCAATGTTTGCGGTTAAAAAACCAACCAATTTTGAAAAAAGTAGTTTGAAATAGTTGGAAGGAAATTATTGAGAGAAAATTTACGATTTCACTTAAAACACAAAAAATAAATAAAAACGAGAAGTTTTCTGTGGAAATACCACATCAAATACTAGTCTAAATTATAACGATATAATTTGCGATGTGAAAGACAACGAATGATGAAAAAAAAAGTTGAAAAACTTGAATTGAAAAAATATTGATTGATTGATTTCATCGAAAATAAGAAAATAAAGTAAAAACTAGCAGTTTTCAGTGGAATGGCAACAAAACATACGCGATGATAAAAATAACAACTATTTTTCGATTGAAAAATCAACGGATTAAAAAAAAATACGCGATTTCATCGAAAATACGTAGATTGAATAAAAACGAGCAGTTTTCTGTGGAAATACCACATAAAAAACGTGTTCAAATTAACGGACATATTTTCGATAGTTAAATCAACGAATGATGAAGAAAGGCGCTTGAAACAATGAAATTGAAAAAAGTTAGAGAAAATACGAGATTATATCGAAAATACGAAGATTGAAAGAGAACTAGCAGTTCTCAGTGAAATCGCCACAAAACATGCGCGCTTAAAATCATCACACCAATTTCTGCGATTGAAAATTCAACGAATTTTGAAAAAAGTAGTTCGATATACTTGAAAGGAAAATATTGAGAGATTATTAACGATTACATCAAAAACACGAAAATTAAATATAAACCAGCTGTTCTCTGTGGAAATACCAATTTAAATTTGTGTTAAAATTAAAACGACATACTCTGCGATGAAGAAATCATCGAATGATGAAAAAAGGTGTTTGAATTACTTAAATTAAAAATATTCAGAGAAAATACACATTTCATCGAAAATACGAAGATTGATAAAAAGCTAGCAGTTGTCAGTGTACTCGCCACAAAACATACGTGTTTAAATAATTACCCATATTTTGCGATTGAAAATTCAACGAATATCGAAAAAAGTAGTTTAAAACTCTTGAAAGGAAAATATTGAGGGTTAAATAACGATTGCATCGAAAACACGAAAAGTAAATAAAGACGAGCAGTTTTCCGTTTGAATACCACATAAACTATGTTTTTAAATTACAACTACATATTTTGCGGCGGAGAAATCAACGAATGATGAAAAAAAGGGTTTGAAATTTAACGAAATCATCGAAAACCCGGAAAAAAATTAAACGAGTTGTTTTATTAGGAAATACGACAAAATACGTGTTTACATTAAAATAACGTATTTTTCGATGGAGAAATTAACAAATCATGAAAAAAGGAGTGTAACATTTAACGATTTCTTTGAAAACACGTAAAATAGATAAAAACGAGCTGTTTTCTGTGGAAACTCCACTTCAAATACTTGTTTAAATTAAAACGACATTTTTAGCGATGGAGAAATAAACGAAAAAGGAGTTTGATTTACTTAAATTGAAGAAATTTAGAGAAAGTACGCGTTTTCATCAAAAATACGATCATTGGATGAAAACTAGCCGTTTTCAGTGGACACGCCGCAAAACATGCGCGTGGAAAATCATAACACCAATGTTTGCGGTTAAAAAACCAACCAATTTTGAAAAAAGTAGTTTGAAATAGTTGGAAGGAAATTATTGAGAGAAAATTTACGATTTCACTTAAAACACAAAAAATAAATAAAAACGAGAAGTTTTCTGTGGAAATACCACATCAAATACTAGTCTAAATTATAACGATATAATTTGCGATGTGAAAGACAACGAATGATGAAAAAAAAAGTTGAAAAACTTGAATTGAAAAAATATTGATTGATTGATTTCATCGAAAATAAGAAAATAAAGTAAAAACTAGCAGTTTTCAGTGGAATGGCAACAAAACATACGCGATGATAAAAATAACAACTATTTTTCGATTGAAAAATCAACGGATTAAAAAAAAATACGCGATTTCATCGAAAATACGTAGATTGAATAAAAACGAGCAGTTTTCTGTGGAAATACCACATAAAAAACGTGTTCAAATTAACGGACATATTTTCGATAGTTAAATCAACGAATGATGAAGAAAGGCGCTTGAAACAATGAAATTGAAAAAAGTTAGAGAAAATACGAGATTATATCGAAAATACGAAGATTGAAAGAGAACTAGCAGTTCTCAGTGAAATCGCCACAAAACATGCGCGCTTAAAATCATCACACCAATTTCTGCGATTGAAAATTCAACGAATTTTGAAAAAAGTAGTTCGATATACTTGAAAGGAAAATATTGAGAGATTATTAACGATTACATCAAAAACACGAAAATTAAATATAAACCAGCTGTTCTCTGTGGAAATACCAATTTAAATTTGTGTTAAAATTAAAACGACATACTCTGCGATGAAGAAATCATCGAATGATGAAAAAAGGTGTTTGAATTACTTAAATTAAAAATATTCAGAGAAAATACACATTTCATCGAAAATACGAAGATTGATAAAAAGCTAGCAGTTGTCAGTGTACTCGCCACAAAACATACGTGTTTAAATAATTACCCATATTTTGCGATTGAAAATTCAACGAATATCGAAAAAAGTAGTTTAAAACTCTTGAAAGGAAAATATTGAGGGTTAAATAACGATTGCATCGAAAACACGAAAAGTAAATAAAGACGAGCAGTTTTCCGTTTGAATACCACATAAACTATGTTTTTAAATTACAACTACATATTTTGCGGCGGAGAAATCAACGAATGATGAAAAAAAGGGTTTGAAATTTAACGAAATCATCGAAAACCCGGAAAAAAATTAAACGAGTTGTTTTATTAGGAAATACGACAAAATACGTGTTTACATTAAAATAACGTATTTTTCGATGGAGAAATTAACAAATCATGAAAAAAGGAGTGTAACATTTAACGATTTCTTTGAAAACACGTAAAATAGATAAAAACGAGCTGTTTTCTGTGGAAACTCCACTTCAAATACTTGTTTAAATTAAAACGACATTTTTAGCGATGGAGAAATAAACGAAAAAGGAGTTTGATTTACTTAAATTGAAGAAATTTAGAGAAAGTACGCGTTTTCATCAAAAATACGATCATTGGATGAAAACTAGCCGTTTTCAGTGGACACGCCGCAAAACATGCGCGTGGAAAATCATAACACCAATGTTTGCGGTTAAAAAACCAACCAATTTTGAAAAAAGTAGTTTGAAATAGTTGGAAGGAAATTATTGAGAGAAAATTTACGATTTCACTTAAAACACAAAAAATAAATAAAAACGAGAAGTTTTCTGTGGAAATACCACATCAAATACTAGTCTAAATTATAACGATATAATTTGCGATGTGAAAGACAACGAATGATGAAAAAAAAAGTTGAAAAACTTGAATTGAAAAAATATTGATTGATTGATTTCATCGAAAATAAGAAAATAAAGTAAAAACTAGCAGTTTTCAGTGGAATGGCAACAAAACATACGCGATGATAAAAATAACAACTATTTTTCGATTGAAAAATCAACGGATTAAAAAAAAATACGCGATTTCATCGAAAATACGTAGATTGAATAAAAACGAGCAGTTTTCTGTGGAAATACCACATAAAAAACGTGTTCAAATTAACGGACATATTTTCGATAGTTAAATCAACGAATGATGAAGAAAGGCGCTTGAAACAATGAAATTGAAAAAAGTTAGAGAAAATACGAGATTATATCGAAAATACGAAGATTGAAAGAGAACTAGCAGTTCTCAGTGAAATCGCCACAAAACATGCGCGCTTAAAATCATCACACCAATTTCTGCGATTGAAAATTCAACGAATTTTGAAAAAAGTAGTTCGATATACTTGAAAGGAAAATATTGAGAGATTATTAACGATTACATCAAAAACACGAAAATTAAATATAAACCAGCTGTTCTCTGTGGAAATACCAATTTAAATTTGTGTTAAAATTAAAACGACATACTCTGCGATGAAGAAATCATCGAATGATGAAAAAAGGTGTTTGAATTACTTAAATTAAAAATATTCAGAGAAAATACACATTTCATCGAAAATACGAAGATTGATAAAAAGCTAGCAGTTGTCAGTGTACTCGCCACAAAACATACGTGTTTAAATAATTACCCATATTTTGCGATTGAAAATTCAACGAATATCGAAAAAAGTAGTTTAAAACTCTTGAAAGGAAAATATTGAGGGTTAAATAACGATTGCATCGAAAACACGAAAAGTAAATAAAGACGAGCAGTTTTCCGTTTGAATACCACATAAACTATGTTTTTAAATTACAACTACATATTTTGCGGCGGAGAAATCAACGAATGATGAAAAAAAGGGTTTGAAATTTAACGAAATCATCGAAAACCCGGAAAAAAATTAAACGAGTTGTTTTATTAGGAAATACGACAAAATACGTGTTTACATTAAAATAACGTATTTTTCGATGGAGAAATTAACAAATCATGAAAAAAGGAGTGTAACATTTAACGATTTCTTTGAAAACACGTAAAATAGATAAAAACGAGCTGTTTTCTGTGGAAACTCCACTTCAAATACTTGTTTAAATTAAAACGACATTTTTAGCGATGGAGAAATAAACGAAAAAGGAGTTTGATTTACTTAAATTGAAGAAATTTAGAGAAAGTACGCGTTTTCATCAAAAATACGATCATTGGATGAAAACTAGCCGTTTTCAGTGGACACGCCGCAAAACATGCGCGTGGAAAATCATAACACCAATGTTTGCGGTTAAAAAACCAACCAATTTTGAAAAAAGTAGTTTGAAATAGTTGGAAGGAAATTATTGAGAGAAAATTTACGATTTCACTTAAAACACAAAAAATAAATAAAAACGAGAAGTTTTCTGTGGAAATACCACATCAAATACTAGTCTAAATTATAACGATATAATTTGCGATGTGAAAGACAACGAATGATGAAAAAAAAAGTTGAAAAACTTGAATTGAAAAAATATTGATTGATTGATTTCATCGAAAATAAGAAAATAAAGTAAAAACTAGCAGTTTTCAGTGGAATGGCAACAAAACATACGCGATGATAAAAATAACAACTATTTTTCGATTGAAAAATCAACGGATTAAAAAAAAATACGCGATTTCATCGAAAATACGTAGATTGAATAAAAACGAGCAGTTTTCTGTGGAAATACCACATAAAAAACGTGTTCAAATTAACGGACATATTTTCGATAGTTAAATCAACGAATGATGAAGAAAGGCGCTTGAAACAATGAAATTGAAAAAAGTTAGAGAAAATACGAGATTATATCGAAAATACGAAGATTGAAAGAGAACTAGCAGTTCTCAGTGAAATCGCCACAAAACATGCGCGCTTAAAATCATCACACCAATTTCTGCGATTGAAAATTCAACGAATTTTGAAAAAAGTAGTTCGATATACTTGAAAGGAAAATATTGAGAGATTATTAACGATTACATCAAAAACACGAAAATTAAATATAAACCAGCTGTTCTCTGTGGAAATACCAATTTAAATTTGTGTTAAAATTAAAACGACATACTCTGCGATGAAGAAATCATCGAATGATGAAAAAAGGTGTTTGAATTACTTAAATTAAAAATATTCAGAGAAAATACACATTTCATCGAAAATACGAAGATTGATAAAAAGCTAGCAGTTGTCAGTGTACTCGCCACAAAACATACGTGTTTAAATAATTACCCATATTTTGCGATTGAAAATTCAACGAATATCGAAAAAAGTAGTTTAAAACTCTTGAAAGGAAAATATTGAGGGTTAAATAACGATTGCATCGAAAACACGAAAAGTAAATAAAGACGAGCAGTTTTCCGTTTGAATACCACATAAACTATGTTTTTAAATTACAACTACATATTTTGCGGCGGAGAAATCAACGAATGATGAAAAAAAGGGTTTGAAATTTAACGAAATCATCGAAAACCCGGAAAAAAATTAAACGAGTTGTTTTATTAGGAAATACGACAAAATACGTGTTTACATTAAAATAACGTATTTTTCGATGGAGAAATTAACAAATCATGAAAAAAGGAGTGTAACATTTAACGATTTCTTTGAAAACACGTAAAATAGATAAAAACGAGCTGTTTTCTGTGGAAACTCCACTTCAAATACTTGTTTAAATTAAAACGACATTTTTAGCGATGGAGAAATAAACGAAAAAGGAGTTTGATTTACTTAAATTGAAGAAATTTAGAGAAAGTACGCGTTTTCATCAAAAATACGATCATTGGATGAAAACTAGCCGTTTTCAGTGGACACGCCGCAAAACATGCGCGTGGAAAATCATAACACCAATGTTTGCGGTTAAAAAAACCAACCAATTTTGAAAAAAGTAGTTTGAAATAGTTGGAAGGAAATTATTGAGAGAAAATTTACGATTTCACTTAAAACACAAAAAATAAATAAAAACGAGAAGTTTTCTGTGGAAATACCACATCAAATACTAGTCTAAATTATAACGATATAATTTGCGATGTGAAAGACAACGAATGATGAAAAAAAAAGTTGAAAAACTTGAATTGAAAAAAATATTGATTGATTGATTTCATCGAAAATAAGAAAATAAAGTAAAAACTAGCAGTTTTCAGTGGAATGGCAACAAAACATACGCGATGATAAAAATAACAACTATTTTTCGATTGAAAAATCAACGGATTAAAAAAAAATACGCGATTTCATCGAAAATACGTAGATTGAATAAAAACGAGCAGTTTTCTGTGGAAATACCACATAAAAAACGTGTTCAAATTAACGGACATATTTTCGATAGTTAAATCAACGAATGATGAAGAAAGGCGCTTGAAACAATGAAATTGAAAAAAGTTAGAGAAAATACGAGATTATATCGAAAATACGAAGATTGAAAGAGAACTAGCAGTTCTCAGTGAAATCGCCACAAAACATGCGCGCTTAAAATCATCACACCAATTTCTGCGATTGAAAATTCAACGAATTTTGAAAAAAGTAGTTCGATATACTTGAAAGGAAAATATTGAGAGATTATTAACGATTACATCAAAAACACGAAAATTAAATATAAACCAGCTGTTCTTTGTGGAAATACCAATTTAAATTTGTGTTAAAATTAAAACGACATACTCTGCGATGAAGAAATCATCGAATGATGAAAAAAGGTGTTTGAATTACTTAAATTAAAAATATTCAGAGAAAATACACATTTCATCGAAAATACGAAGATTGATAAAAAGCTAGCAGTTGTCAGTGTACTCGCCACAAAACATACGTGTTTAAATAATTACCCATATTTTGCGATTGAAAATTCAACGAATATCGAAAAAAGTAGTTTAAAACTCTTGAAAGGAAAATATTGAGGGTTAAATAACGATTGCATCGAAAACACGAAAAGTAAATAAAGACGAGCAGTTTTCCGTTTGAATACCACATAAACTATGTTTTTAAATTACAACTACATATTTTGCGGCGGAGAAATCAACGAATGATGAAAAAAAGGGTTTGAAATTTAACGAAATCATCGAAAACCCGGAAAAAAATTAAACGAGTTGTTTTATTAGGAAATACGACAAAATACGTGTTTACATTAAAATAACGTATTTTTCGATGGAGAAATTAACAAATCATGAAAAAAGGAGTGTAACATTTAACGATTTCTTTGAAAACACGTAAAATAGATAAAAACGAGCTGTTTTCTGTGGAAACTCCACTTCAAATACTTGTTTAAATTAAAACGACATTTTTAGCGATGGAGAAATAAACGAAAAAGGAGTTTGATTTACTTAAATTGAAGAAATTTAGAGAAAGTACGCGTTTTCATCAAAAATACGATCATTGGATGAAAACTAGCCGTTTTCAGTGGACACGCCGCAAAACATGCGCGTGGAAAATCATAACACCAATGTTTGCGGTTAAAAAACCAACCAATTTTGAAAAAAGTAGTTTGAAATAGTTGGAAGGAAATTATTGAGAGAAAATTTACGATTTCACTTAAAACACAAAAAATAAATAAAAACGAGAAGTTTTCTGTGGAAATACCACATCAAATACTAGTCTAAATTATAACGATATAATTTGCGATGTGAAAGACAACGAATGATGAAAAAAAAAGTTGAAAAACTTGAATTGAAAAAATATTGATTGATTGATTTCATCGAAAATAAGAAAATAAAGTAAAAACTAGCAGTTTTCAGTGGAATGGCAACAAAACATACGCGATGATAAAAATAACAACTATTTTTCGATTGAAAAATCAACGGATTAAAAAAAAATACGCGATTTCATCGAAAATACGTAGATTGAATAAAAACGAGCAGTTTTCTGTGGAAATACCACATAAAAAACGTGTTCAAATTAACGGACATATTTTCGATAGTTAAATCAACGAATGATGAAGAAAGGCGCTTGAAACAATGAAATTGAAAAAAGTTAGAGAAAATACGAGATTATATCGAAAATACGAAGATTGAAAGAGAACTAGCAGTTCTCAGTGAAATCGCCACAAAACATGCGCGCTTAAAATCATCACACCAATTTCTGCGATTGAAAATTCAACGAATTTTGAAAAAAGTAGTTCGATATACTTGAAAGGAAAATATTGAGAGATTATTAACGATTACATCAAAAACACGAAAATTAAATATAAACCAGCTGTTCTCTGTGGAAATACCAATTTAAATTTGTGTTAAAATTAAAACGACATACTCTGCGATGAAGAAATCATCGAATGATGAAAAAAGGTGTTTGAATTACTTAAATTAAAAATATTCAGAGAAAATACACATTTCATCGAAAATACGAAGATTGATAAAAAGCTAGCAGTTGTCAGTGTACTCGCCACAAAACATACGTGTTTAAATAATTACCCATATTTGCGATTGAAAATTCAACGAATATCGAAAAAAGTAGTTTAAAACTCTTGAAAGGAAAATATTGAGGGTAAAATAACGATTGCATCGAAAACACGAAAAGTAAATAAAGACGAGCAGTTTTCCGTTTGAATACCACATAAACTATGTTTTTAAATTACAACTACATATTTTGCGGCGGAGAAATCAACGAATGATGAAAAAAAGGGTTTGAAATTTAACGAAATCATCGAAAACCCGGAAAAAAATTAAACGAGTTGTTTTATTAGGAAATACGACAAAATACGTGTTTACATTAAAATAACGTATTTTTCGATGGAGAAATTAACAAATCATGATAAAAGGAGTGTAACATTTAACGATTTCTTTGAAAACACGTAAAATAGATAAAAACGAGCTGTTTTCTGTGGAAACTCCACTTCAAATACTTGTTTAAATTAAAACGACATTTTTAGCGATGGAGAAATAAACGAAAAAGAGTTTGATTTACTTAAATTGAAGAAATTTAGAGAAAGTACGCGTTTTCATCAAAAATACGATCATTGGATGAAAACTAGCCGTTTTCAGTGGACACGCCGCAAAACATGCGCGTGGAAAATCATAACACCAATGTTTGCGGTTAAAAAACCAACCAATTTTGAAAAAAGTAGTTTGAAATAGTTGGAAGGAAATTATTGAGAGAAAATTTACGATTTCACTTAAAACACAAAAAATAAATAAAAACGAGAAGTTTTCTGTGGAAATACCACATCAAATACTAGTCTAAATTATAACGATATAATTTGCGATGTGAAAGACAACGAATGATGAAAAAAAAAGTTGAAAAACTTGAATTGAAAAAATATTGATTGATTGATTTCATCGAAAATAAGAAAATAAAGTAAAAACTAGCAGTTTTCAGTGGAATGGCAACAAAACATACGCGATGATAAAAATAACAACTATTTTTCGATTGAAAAATCAACGGATTAAAAAAAAATACGCGATTTCATCGAAAATACGTAGATTGAATAAAAACGAGCAGTTTTCTGTGGAAATACCACATAAAAAACGTGTTCAAATTAACGGACATATTTTCGATAGTTAAATCAACGAATGATGAAGAAAGGCGCTTGAAACAATGAAATTGAAAAAAGTTAGAGAAAATACGAGATTATATCGAAAATACGAAGATTGAAAGAGAACTAGCAGTTCTCAGTGAAATCGCCACAAAACATGCGCGCTTAAAATCATCACACCAATTTCTGCGATTGAAAATTCAACGAATTTTGAAAAAAGTAGTTCGATATACTTGAAAGGAAAATATTGAGAGATTATTAACGATTACATCAAAAACACGAAAATTAAATATAAACCAGCTGTTCTCTGTGGAAATACCAATTTAAATTTGTGTTAAAATTAAAACGACATACTCTGCGATGAAGAAATCATCGAATGATGAAAAAAGGTGTTTGAATTACTTAAATTAAAAATATTCAGAGAAAATACACATTTCATCGAAAATACGAAGATTGATAAAAAGCTAGCAGTTGTCAGTGTACTCGCCACAAAACATACGTGTTTAAATAATTACCCATATTTTGCGATTGAAAATTCAACGAATATCGAAAAAAGTAGTTTAAAACTCTTGAAAGGAAAATATTGAGGGTTAAATAACGATTGCATCGAAAACACGAAAAGTAAATAAAGACGAGCAGTTTTCCGTTTGAATACCACATAAACTATGTTTTTAAATTACAACTACATATTTTGCGGCGGAGAAATCAACGAATGATGAAAAAAAGGGTTTGAAATTTAACGAAATCATCGAAAACCCGGAAAAAAATTAAACGAGTTGTTTTATTAGGAAATACGACAAAATACGTGTTTACATTAAAATAACGTATTTTTCGATGGAGAAATTAACAAATCATGATAAAAGGAGTGTAACATTTAACGATTTCTTTGAAAACACGTAAAATAGATAAAAACGAGCTGTTTTCTGTGGAAACTCCACTTCAAATACTTGTTTAAATTAAAACGACATTTTTAGCGATGGAGAAATAAACGAAAAAGGAGTTTGATTTACTTAAATTGAAGAAATTTAGAGAAAGTACGCGTTTTCATCAAAAATACGATCATTGGATGAAAACTAGCCGTTTTCAGTGGACACGCCGCAAAACATGCGCGTGGAAAATCATAACACCAATGTTTGCGGTTAAAAAACCAACCAATTTTGAAAAAAGTAGTTTGAAATAGTTGGAAGGAAATTATTGAGAGAAAATTTACGATTTCACTTAAAACACAAAAAATAAATAAAAACGAGAAGTTTTCTGTGGAAATACCACATCAAATACTAGTCTAAATTATAACGATATAATTTGCGATGTGAAAGACAACGAATGATGAAAAAAAAAGTTGAAAAACTTGAATTGAAAAAATATTGATTGATTGATTTCATCGAAAATAAGAAAATAAAGTAAAAACTAGCAGTTTTCAGTGGAATGGCAACAAAACATACGCGATGATAAAAATAACAACTATTTTTCGATTGAAAAATCAACGGATTAAAAAAAAATACGCGATTTCATCGAAAATACGTAGATTGAATAAAAACGAGCAGTTTTCTGTGGAAATACCACATAAAAAACGTGTTCAAATTAACGGACATATTTTCGATAGTTAAATCAACGAATGATGAAGAAAGGCGCTTGAAACAATGAAATTGAAAAAAGTTAGAGAAAATACGAGATTATATCGAAAATACGAAGATTGAAAGAGAACTAGCAGTTCTCAGTGAAATCGCCACAAAACATGCGCGCTTAAAATCATCACACCAATTTCTGCGATTGAAAATTCAACGAATTTTGAAAAAAGTAGTTCGATATACTTGAAAGGAAAATATTGAGAGATTATTAACGATTACATCAAAAACACGAAAATTAAATATAAACCAGCTGTTCTCTGTGGAAATACCAATTTAAATTTGTGTTAAAATTAAAACGACATACTCTGCGATGAAGAAATCATCGAATGATGAAAAAAGGTGTTTGAATTACTTAAATTAAAAATATTCAGAGAAAATACACATTTCATCGAAAATACGAAGATTGATAAAAAGCTAGCAGTTGTCAGTGTACTCGCCACAAAACATACGTGTTTAAATAATTACCCATATTTTGCGATTGAAAATTCAACGAATATCGAAAAAAGTAGTTTAAAACTCTTGAAAGGAAAATATTGAGGGTAAAATAACGATTGCATCGAAAACACGAAAAGTAAATAAAGACGAGCAGTTTTCCGTTTGAATACCACATAAACTATGTTTTTAAATTACAACTACATATTTTGCGGCGGAGAAATCAACGAATGATGAAAAAAAGGGTTTGAAATTTAACGAAATCATCGAAAACCCGGAAAAAAATTAAACGAGTTGTTTTATTAGGAAATACGACAAAATACGTGTTTACATTAAAATAACGTATTTTTCGATGGAGAAATTAACAAATCATGATAAAAGGAGTGTAACATTTAACGATTTCTTTGAAAACACGTAAAATAGATAAAAACGAGCTGTTTTCTGTGGAAACTCCACTTCAAATACTTGTTTAAATTAAAACGACATTTTTAGCGATGGAGAAATAAACGAAAAAGGAGTTTGATTTACTTAAATTGAAGAAATTTAGAGAAAGTACGCGTTTTCATCAAAAATACGATCATTGGATGAAAACTAGCCGTTTTCAGTGGACACGCCGCAAAACATGCGCGTGGAAAATCATAACACCAATGTTTGCGGTTAAAAAACCAACCAATTTTGAAAAAAGTAGTTTGAAATAGTTGGAAGGAAATTATTGAGAGAAAATTTACGATTTCACTTAAAACACAATAAATAAATAAAAACGAGAAGTTTTCTGTGGAAATACCACATCAAATACTAGTCTAAATTATAACGATATAATTTGCGATGTGAAAGACAACGAATGATGAAAAAAAAAGTTGAAAAACTTGAATTGAAAAAATATTGATTGATTGATTTCATCGAAAATAAGAAAATAAAGTAAAAACTAGCAGTTTATCAGTG